>NW_024039090.1:565000-902500 GCF_016077235.1 Cyprinodon tularosa
CGTGATATTTTGCAAATTTTTGTGAGATTTTGTTAGTAAAATAGATCGATACCGCGTCAATATATCAGCATATAAAAATGTGGCAACATTTCGTGGATTTTTGGGGGATTTCGTAGCATAACGATGACATATAGCAATATTTCATTAGTAAAAGAGATTGATATGGTGTTTTTAAATGGCAATATATCAGCATATGAAGATATTGTGATATTTTAATGTATCAATATTTTTTCCCTCGTCTTTAGAAGTTTTTAAGTCTGTAAAAAAGAAGTTTTTGAGGAAGAAGAAGAAGTATTTTTTTTTTAGACTTCAGAAACTCAGAAGCTGATCAAATATCGGGTTAAATGTCGGTGGGGTGGCCGATGTCCGATATTCAGTTTTAAGGCCGATACAGGCCGATACCGATAGCGGGCCGATTATATCGTGCATCCCTAATATTCCTATCCTCCCCTATGTGAGAATGGGTTCCAATTTTAAAAGAATATAATATAATCCAAAATAATTAATCTGAAAAAAGAAATTCACCTAAATAAAATTCCAAAATATGAAACCTTTAAAAATTTTTTACAAAAAATATTTAAAAAAAAATCTGATGAAAAAATAAAATATAAGAAAACAGAAAAAGTTACTCTCAAACCTGTTATGATTAGGAAGTTTTTTTTAACTTTCATTCCTGGATTGCATTTTTTCCCCAAGACTATTTTAAAAACATGTTCTTTGCTTGTTGCAACAATATTGAAACAAAATTCACTCCATACAGGTTTAGATTCAGGAGTTGATTTACTTGTGAACTAATATTATTTTATCCCACTTCTAAGTAAGGGTATTTAACTCTGCTAAAAGTAGTATCTATGCAGCAGCAAGCACTGCACTGCCGTCACAATGTGTATGATGTGACATTTGATTAATCTTCATCCTGATTGAAATAAACCAGGTGATGCTGATGACATCAGGAGCTCCGTTTTAGGAATAAGTAGCTTTCCGTTTGTAGATCGAATCCTGCAGAGACTGTCAGAAATAACCACCTCTGTCATCCCTCCCAGCTAATTTTATCTCACCTCAGTATTGTTATGCAATGAAACACTCAGAACCCCGTCCTCTTACAAGCTCTCTAGTGAGCATACATTTTGAGGAGGCCGGGTGAGTAAGCATGACACTAGCTGACTTCAAACAGCGCCGTGGAAAAGGCAGCAGAGCTTCAACATGACAGGTTATCTGCAGGGCAGGTGCAAGTCAGCAGGAGGGCCCCATTTGGGTCCAAAAACCTGGATTAGTTCATCTCAGAGGGTAAGGGAGCTCTAATCTGATCACCTTTTATCTGATCACAGCATAAAATTTATATTTGATAAACCTTTGGATTTCTAAAAAACATCAGCATGAGTGGGGTCGGCACACACTGATATCAGGCGTATATCTAAGATGGCATTTCAGACACAAGCTTGACAGATACATGGTGGTAAAGGTGATTTAGTTTGAGCTGCTTTCTCTCCTCCAGGGCTGCTGACACTGACTCAGTGCTTCAGCTCTAAATCCGCTCTCACATTCCCCTCAGATGCATGACAGCAAAGCTAACAGTGTGTGCATGAGAAGCTAACTCACAGACACCCTGTTAAATAGCACCTGGTGATCGTTTCAGAAAACAGTTGTATCATTGTTTTTATGATAACTGACCTAAAGTTGGTGTTTTTGTCTGTGATTGTGCTTTTTGTCTTCAACAGATGAATAAAGATATATTTCAGTTTTCACAGATTGTTAAATATCTGTATATGCATTTTTCTTTTTAGTCTTTTCTATTTACCATTACGAAATCCTAAGCAGTTGCCTATGGCCCCAAGTTCCTGGGGGCCCCATAAAACTCTGTTTACATGTATAGTTAATACAACTATACACATTCTATCTTACCTCCGTATATTGCAGGGATCACATCACAACAACTATAAAAACCCATGGAGCAATTAAAATGTTTGCACACATAACTTATATGGATAGAGACACACACACACACACACACAAAGATAGCAACCTTGTTACACAATAAAATAAAAGGGGGAAAAAAAGAAATTAATTGCAGTATCATTTTATTTTAAGGATGAGTAGTTTATTCTATATCAGTATGTAATCTATTGCAATTGACTTTTCTTTGTTCATCTGTTGAAACTGTTGGGGGCCACATGGGTGTTCCTGTGAAATAAAGTGGGGCCCAACAAGAAAAGTTTGGAAATCACGGCCAAAAACAAACAATGAGATTGTCCAGTCAAAGGGTATTAAAGTCAGAGGGTCCCAAAGTAGGGATTGGGACCCGCAAACACCCAATAAGGTTTCGCAAGAAGTTTTTTTGTTTGTTGTTTTTTACAGTCATTGTGATGTAATCTCTGAGGTCTAGGGAGGGTGAAATATATACAATAACATACATTAATGTGAACTTTCTAAATAAATAAGTAGATATAACATTCATTTATTTTAATACATGATTCAAACATCAAATATACTGATAGGTTTAAAATACAAATACAAAATACAAATACAAAACACAAATATTCAAATGTCCCAGAAAATAATTTAAAATATGCCTCTCATAATTTAAAATGATGACTAAAAATATTAGTTTTTTAACATTAATGTCGTTTTTTCACTTCATGTTTACAAATAAAAACCTATATGTGCATTAAGGAGGTCAGTTGAATTGTAATTTTTTTGGGGGGTTTACAGGCTGAAAATTTTGGGAAACCTGGATTTTAATGAACAGAGCCAGAAGAGAACACCCTATTTATTGGTTTCCTTTTTGGTCTGTCACTTCAAAATCCAAAATGAGGAACATATAGTTTTACCAGCTGGTTCCATTTTTGAGTCTTTAACATAAAGCAGAAATCCATCAGCAGAGCTGATCTGTTATCAGCAGGAACAGCTGCAGTTTCTCCAGCAGCTCCTTTGTTTTAAAAAAAAATCCCTTCCACATTTGATTACAGACACAGAGAGAGAGAGAGAGCTGAAGGGAAGAACTGCAAAATAATCATTTAAGGTTTTTATAAAGAAAAAAAAAGTGAGCTCTTTTACAGAATCCAACTCATTTTTTTCTGTCCATGCAGAGCTGGCTGAGGAATAATGTTCCTGTGAGGCAGACATTGCAGAGATCCTCTCTACCCACGCACAACCTGACAGAGACACTGAGTCTACTTTGCATCTGCCCACTGTGGCACCCATAGCCTCTTCAGACTACCTCATTTAGTCTGCAGCCACATGTTTCCAAAAGATCTACGTTTCTACTTTCTTTTTTTAAAGAAAACACCTCATTAGATTCCCAACAGATCATAAGCAGCAACATTTCCCCTCCCCATGACTTCCCTACCAAGCTACGGATCAATCTGTTCCCAACATATGAGCTTTAATTCATATTAAGCCTGTTTGTCTGTAATTATCTTCTGGGAATGTGGAGCTGAGGAGGAGGAGGAGGAGGAGGAGGAGGAGGAGGAGGAGGAGGAGGAGGAGGAGGAGGAGGAGGAGGAGGAGGAGGAGGAGGAGGAGGGAATCTTCTGGGTTCCTGGACGCAGGGGCGGAGCTAGATGCGGGGCCAGGGGTGGCCATGGCCACCCTTAGCCAATCATTGGCCACCCTTGTGGCCACCCCTACCATTTCTTTCCCTCTAATAAAGATGGCGGCAACAGTAATACTCTAAAGTGGAATATTCAAAACCTTTCATTTTTCATAACCACAAAAACACTGTGGTTAATTATGCACATCAATATACTAACATTAAAGATGATAAGTATGGAATTTATCCACTTTTCAGAACTAGATTTTGTTTTATATGGGGTAAAGAGAAACGATGTGTTTCTGCAAGTTATCTAGGGATCTTCAGTAAAATCATAGATAAATAAGTATTTGAATAAAAACTTATTAAATAACCAATTATGTAGATACTAGTAATTGTAAATATCAATTTATGCAAAGTGATTATTGATAAAAGTAGGTAAGTAATAATAGAAAAGATGTTTGCCCCAGAACTCAGACCTGAAAGATTTTTATCCAGCTTATCTTTTATCTAGAAAGCATGAATGTTTTTTTTTTTTATTAGCTAAAGGCTGTAGGAAATTATAGTTTTTCTTTATTTAGAAAGTATGGACTTGTTTGTTAATTTTCCTGTGGGAACAGTGTAGATTGACCCTGAGGTTATGGCGTCTATCCACTTTTGGCCACCCCTCAGTGTACATCTGTATAGAAGCCTGTTTCCACCACTCTGTTAGAAAAATAATTCTCTCATTATAATGAGTTAATATCTCACTATATTGAGATAGTAACCAGAGATGTCAGGTAACGATATACAAGTACTTCGTTACTGTACTTAAGATCACTTTTTAGGTACCTATATTTCACTCTGAGTTAATATTTCATTACAATGAGATAATTTTATTCTATTTTTCTTAACAGAGTGGCAGAAACGGGCTTCCATACGTAGGTTATAGCCTGGCCACCCTTATAGAAATGTTCTAGCTACGCCTCTGCCTCTTCATCTTCAGGATGTGACTGAACAGAGAACTCCACAGGCTTATTTTAGGAGCTTTTTGAACATTGTGCAGCCATCACTGCAGATTGCAGGGAGGTGGGGGGTCCCTGTTAGGACAGGGGGGTCCCTGTTAGGACAGGGGGCATGCAGGCTGGGGGGGTCCCTGTTAGGACAGGGGGCATGCAAGCTGGGGGGGTCCCTGTTAGGACAGGGGGTCCCTGTTAGGACAGGGGGCATGCAGGCTGGGGGGGTCCCTGTTAGGACAGGGGGCATGCAGGCTGGGGGGGTCCCTGTTAGGACAGGGGGTCCCTGTTAGGACAGGGGGCATGCAGGCTGGGGGGGTCCCTGTTAGGACAGGGGGCATGCAGGCTGCATGCAGGAGATAGATGCAAACACACTTACTTGCCAAGCTCCTCGTACAGCTGGTACTCATCTGTAAAGCGCGTACAAGTGGTGGTTGCCATGATGTTGCTCGGTTTGGATGGATGCTGCTGCTGATGCTGCTGATGGTGAGTGAGTGAGTGAGTGAGTGTTTGTTTGTGAGGGAGGGAAGTCCCGAAATGTTCGCTCCCTGCTTTATCTGCCGACCTCTTTGGGGGGGGCTTCAGTCCCCGCCCACCTGAGTGGTTCAGCTGCAGCCCGGTGCGCCTCTCACGGTAACCCACCCCCCCAACAACCAGCGCGGTTCCAGCACCAGCGCGCCTCTCCTCGCGCTCCTTAAATACCAGCAGAGAGGCGCACCACATGACGTGATGCTCCAGAGAGAGAGAGGCTCTGGAAACAGGAGGGACAGGAACGTGATTAGAAATGATTATTTTTATTATTCCACAGTAAACCAAATATATCAGGAGGTAAATAAGATTGTGTTTCAGGTCAGGGATCTTTTTATTTCATTATTTGCATCATTGCAGTGAGGATGCTGCAGGGATCTATTTTTAGACTTCAGCGAGGAAAACCCTCCGAGTTTCAACAGAGGAATCTCTCCAAGAACTAGTTCAGGATTTCTTTGTTTCATTTAGTTATAAAGAAATAAAACTATTTATCAAAGTTGAGTTTATTGTTATTTATTGTTGTTATTATTTGACAGGAACCAAATGCAGACACAAAAAGCTGAAATGATTTCTTGAATATTTTATTAACCATAAGTCCAACAGAAGTAATAATGCGAAACATAAATCCACAAAAACTGAAAACCAGGAATAGTCCCAAGAAAGGGGCAAAAAAATGACAACAAAGAGTGACTGAATAGGAGGAGAATAAATGGGAGAGAAAAACAAAGACCAGGCCAATTAGTAGATTGGGAGCAGGTGTGAACAGAGGAGACTAGAAGGGAGCTAGGGGAAAAGGAGACTGACACAAGAGGGCAAACAAGAAATATGTAGCAACTTAAATACAATCAGAAAATGGAAATAAGACCAATAAAAACTCAGAGATAAATCTTGATCACAACCAAAACCATGACAGAATGAATGGAGGTGTCATGATGCCTTTAAGTGATCTGACCCACATGCAGAAAACCGGGGGAAAGTTTAACAGGTTTATTGAAGAGAACAACAGGAAGTTGAATCTGGAACTCAGAGAGCCGATGAACCGGAACTAGAAGTGAGAAGGGAAGTTCACAGCGGTTAATTCAGTGGCCATAGGAAGACTGGATAGAGTTCTTGAATATAGAGGAATTGGGACTCATGTTGGAGGGGGCGACAGTCTTTCCCTTGAATCCAGAACGTGTGGGTTTATCCAGAGGAAGGGCAACTCACTGGAGGGCCGACTGATTGGTTTAGGTTCAAACCTGAGGAGCCATTGAGCGGACTGCCACTTGGAATTCCGAGGGAACTTGAATGGGTCGTGTGGAGTTTTTTTCTCCAGTGTGAACACAAAAGATCCTTCCAGGGGGAGAAGGCCAATCCAGTGTGAGAAATTTGAGAAATCCAGTTTGCAGGAAGGCTTCCTGCCGAAAGCCAAAGACATAAACAATGTTAAAACTCAGAGAAACTAAGGCTCAGGTTAGACTCAGCTAATCTCAGCTTGGCTAGAGTACCCAAAGCTGGCATCGAGGTAGTGACAGCCCACAGCTCAAATACTCCTCAGTAATGAACCAACGAGCCGCAGGTGTGCAGGAGGACCAACGAGGACAGGGCACCACCTGGTGGTGGAGGGAGAGACAAACACAAAACAACCCACACAAACTGGATTCCTAACAGGAAGTGGGTAATAGAAGTTCTATTATAAAATCTGTGTCACTAATAACCCTTTATATCCTGAAATCCAGGATAAAACCTTATTAACTTTGTAACATGAAAAAATATGGGTATTTGGATGGCAAAAATGAATGTCAATGTAATAACATGAAACACCAACTTGTCCTGAATATATTAAGAAAAATGTTTCTATAAGAAATTTATGAAAAACACTGAGAGTTAAAGAAACATTTTTTTTGGTGCAACAGGGTGTATCTTTGTGATGAAAGTTAGTGGGGCGTCTGAGGGTGGGGGCTGATAGAGCTATTGTTAAAAGACACAAACACTTTAAATTGGGTTTATATTTTCCAATAATAAACATATATTTATTGAATGCTTTCCTATTGTTGAGAACACAAAAGAACCAAAACACACAGATATTTATATTTATAGGTAGTTAGACATTAATGTATATAAAAACGAAGAATAACAGCCGATTCCGATGCCAACAGCAATATATCATGCCTCCCTAGTATGCAATTTCAGTTTAATCCATCCATCCAGAAAAAATATGGATGATAATTAAGACAGTTCCTCTTAACTGATATACAGTTATAATCTTCATTCTGTACGTGGCAAAGATTTGGGAATGGAATGAGAGCGGCGTCCTTCAGCTAAGAAGGAAGTGTAATATTTTGATAAGGCTGGAGCCATGGATGTCAAATCATCTGGTAACGAGTATGATGTAATGATTTAATGATGTGGCAGACTGGAGATGTATAAAATGCCTCTTTACTGTTAATCGGGGCATTACCTGGCTTTATACTTTATAAGAACAAGTATAAAGCCTCTTTTTTCCAGATAAAGGCAGCTGCCTTCTGTAACTCTAAGCAACTTCTCTGATCTGAGTAAGATTACAATTTCTATCAGAATCTGTTCTCTGGAAAAAGGATCTAGAAATAAGTGAACTATTTCTTAAATTAACAGTATTTACCCTTCATTTGAGTAGGTAAATGAGATAGTTTGCCAATGGGATGAGTATTTTTAACTCTTAAAAAAAGATAATATGCTCCTGAAATAAGACAATGCAATTGTTTTTTCTTATTTTAAGTGTAGATTGTCTTGTTCCATTGGCAAAATGTATTTTTTAGCTCCTCAATTCAAGAACAAGTGCACTTATTTTAAGAAAAAAATGACTTATCTAGATTATGATTTTTTTCCAGTGTTGTCATGTTTCCTGGTTATTTAATACATATAAGTTATGAAGTGTTATTTAAAGTACTTTCAGTACTGCAAAAAATTATCTAAAAATAAGTAAAAATTTCCTAAATTAAGTGTATTCACCCTTAATTTGAGAAGGTAAATGAGATAGTTTGCCAAGGGAATGAGTATTTTTACTCCTAAAATAAGATAATTAGATAATATGCTCTTGAAATAAGACAATGCAATTGTGTTTTCTTATTTTAAGTGTAAATTGTCTTGTTCCATTGGCAAGATGTCTCTTTTACCTGCTCAATTCAAGAACAAATGCACTTATTTTAAGAAAAAACTGACTAGTGTAGGTTTAGATTTTTTTGCAGTGAGAAGTTTGTATTCTGAAAGTGACCAGACTTCTCCTTTAAGGAAACTTTTGCTACCTGAATATTAATCGATTAATTGAAAAATAATCGAGAGATTAATCGATTTGCAAAATAATCATTAGTTACCGCCCTAATGTTTTTTTTTTCTTTTTTTTTTTCACATTGGATCTTGAACTTTTCTTCATCATTTCCACAATTCACTGGGATGTGCGAAGTGGCTTAGTAAAAGTAGGCTACACCCTTGTTTACCCCCTGCTCACATGTGCATTATCTGGCTTAATTTATAAAAAAAAATCTGAGCCAAAGCATAGATCACAAAGATAACACATAAATTGTTTTCAATTGAGTTTATTTATATAGTTCCAGTTCACAACACATGTCATCTCAAGGCACTTTACAGTTCAACCAGATCATACAGTCAAAATGATACAAAGTTTTCTATCTATGGAAAGCCAGTTGATCGTATCGAGTCATTGACCTGAAGGTAATCCCTCACACTAAGCATGCTTGTAGCGACAGTGGAGAGGAAAAACTCCCTTTTAACAGGTAGAAACCTCCAGCAGAATTGGACTCAGTGTGAGCGGATGAGGGTTAGGGTTAACAGGAGCACATGAGGCAAAGCTACTATGAGAAAAAGCAGAGAGAGCAAAACGTTAGAGATTAAACTAACAGATTCTGCAGAGTGGGAGAATAGAGATAAAATGAAGCAGAATGATGAAAAAGGGGTCCCTATGTCCTCCAGCATACGAAGCCTATAGCAGCATAATAGCTCAGGATACCAGTTGAGCCACTCTAACTATAAGCTTGATAAAAACATGCTAATGTTTCAAGGAAACCTTAGTAAGGTATTGGTTGTGACTATGCACATTTAATTCAATTCAATTCAGTTTATTTATATAGCGCCAAATTCACAACACATGTCATATCAAGGCACTTTACAGTTCAACCAGATCATACAGTCAGATTGATTCAAAGTTTTCTATCTAAGGAAAACCAGTTGATTGCATCGACTCATTGACTCAAATACAATCCCTCATACTAAGCATGCTTGTAGCGACAGTGGAGAGGAAAAACTCCCTTTTAACAGGAAGAAACCTCCAGCAGAACCAGGCTCAGTGTGAGCGGCCATCTGCTGAGGCCGACTGGGGTTCTAGGAGACAGAGGCAGAGACACAAAAAGCAGCTGTAAAAGGCGGCCCCATCCAGGAAACACACAGCCAGGCAGACGAGCTCCGAGCCAGCTCCCATGCCAGAGGACGAAGAGAGCACATCCACTCAGTCACGGTCAGAGAAACAGGACCACACTGGAAAACAGGCCGATCTCCAACATCTATAAACAAAGGTGTTGATGGAAGCAGCATAGCTGATATTTCTTTCCAGGATGACGTCACAGCCAATCAGATGATTTAAGGGGTGCTGAACACAATTACACTTGTACTATTTTCCTCAAACTTCACAAATATGTAATTATATGTAATAAAAGACACTTCTGTGCCTCACAGAGTACAAACACTTTTGAAATGAATTGCAACTAGTAGCAAAAATGACCTGATAAGAACTGCTCCTGTAAGCTAACAGCTAGGGCTCATTACTGAACTCATGATTGCTTCCAGTTTACTACTGGCAGAGCAAACAAGGCTCCCAATCTGGTTATATAAGGACCAAATGGCCCACAGCAGGGGGCCCAAAACAACATATGAGTGACTCGGGACATAAGCTGTCTTCAGCTCAACAAAACAGACAGAATCTTATTTCAAACTTCAACCCATCCTTAGATATTCATGCCAAAAGAACTGCTTCATGTTTTACAATCAGACAAATAACAGACTTTTTCTTCATGATTAGACTTTCAGTTTAATTCTCCTCTAAAAGGCTGGAACTTTTATTTCCTCCTGCTTATTTTCTTTGATGTACTTTAGAGAGAGGAAGAAGATTATGTGGTTACTGGACAATCAATCTGTCTACCCATTCCATTGTCTTCCACTTATCCAGTATGGAGTCATGCAGGGATTTCATGTCCAGGAGGTAACCCCGGACATCCCATCGCAGGCCACACCCACCAGCTCATTCTGGGGAAACCCAAGGTGATCAGATAACATATGTGTTTCCTCTGGTGATGTCTGGGTACGCTTTCAGTGAGGCAGCCGCTCTGATACAGACTGCTGGGCTCTGATGTCAGTGAGCGCCAGCTGGGATCAAGGTCAAAATGAAGCAGACTGGATATGGAGTGAAATTTGTCTCATTATTGTTGCAACAAGCAAAAAAAAACAGATTTAGTGAAGGGTAATTTCAAAAGGGCCGCCCAGAAACAAAACTTTGAAAACTTCTTAACCGAAACAAGGTTTTGAGTGTTGCTTTGCTGTTTTCTCAGATTCAATTTTATACATTTGATTTCTTTATTTTTTCTTATAGATTTTACATTTTCAAAGTTTATTTCTTTTAGTTCTCCTTTTCAGATTGAGTATTATAAATTGCTTTCTTTTCCAATTGTGTTTTATAGATAATCTTTTCTTCGCTTCAAAAGTTATTTTATTTTTTTTCTCTAAGGCACTTTTTTTTCCAAATATGCATTAAAAATGTATTCCTGATTGATGCAACAATAAAGAAACAAAATTTGACCCAGAACTTGTTTCAGCGCCTATTTTTTTTTTTTGGGGGGGCCACTCCTCAGTACACATTGGTCCCTGCCTGGCCACTGTGCCTGTTACATATTATGGGCCTTGTGGTATTTAATCTGCAAGCATAAAATGTTCGAAATACACATGGAGAGTAACTTACAAGGGTGTTTTCTTTAATGTTCTGCTTGTGCATTTTTGGCAGAATTCTGCAGAGCTAAACAATCTGAACAAACAAATGCCCAGTAATATTGAAATAGCACCCATGGACCCAGTTTAGCAAATGAAAACTGTGATGCATTCTCAATAAAGCTGAAGCTAAAAGTGCAACATGATCAATTTCATAAAAAAAAAATCATTGTTAAAGTAAAATTGCCAAATTAAAAATAAAATAAAAATTGGTTCCATTGATGTACCGGTTGAATTGTGGCACAAAAAAATACATTTACACAATTAGGTCCCAAAATAAGCAGATTAGGTGAGAAGCTCGCAGATTGAAAGAATATAGATAATATGTAGCAGCTAACAGACATCTATCAACTGCCATTAAGCGTTTATATGGATAATAAAGTCTGTATGAAGAATTTTTACCAAGAGTGGAAAAACTATCAATTATCTAATCAAGAGACCACTACAAACGTTTATACATTAAAAAGTAAGGAATGAATACCCAAAAAATGAAGTGTAGTTTTTTATTCAACAAATAATTAGTATTTAACTCAAAAAAGATCATCCTGCCCTCTATTTTCCGTAATAGAGGAGCAAATGTCTGCATATTTACAGCGTCAGCAGCTTACCGTAATCACTGAATGGAAATTGATGAACTATGGAGTTAAATCTGCTCCATTATTGTTGCAGACAAAGACAAACATGTTCCGTAAATGGAAATTTAGAAAAAAGGAAACCCAGAAATTTAACTCTGACATCTTGTTAATCAAACAAAGGTCATGAGAGACACTTGACTGTTTTCTCAGATTTTATTTTTTCAAAAAGATTTTATCTTGGTTTCATGTTTTATTTTTTTCACATTTTTTAACATCAGCTTTAATGTTTTTATATATTGAAAATTGATGTTTTTTTTCCAAATTGATCTTTACGAGATGCATTCCTTTTAAAATTGTATTTCTAGATCACTTCCTCTTCACGTAAAGCGCAATAAAAATGTTGCTATCGTTCATGCAGACCAATAGAAACGCGTCGACTCTCCTCAGATCCTCACTCCAGGAGGGGAAAAAATTGGATCTCTGAACAGAATTTTAAAAGAATGCAATTTGAGAAACTCAATCTAAAATATAGAAATGTGAAAAACAAAATTTGAAAAAAACAACAACATTTTTTTCGATAATAATTCGCTTGAAAAATCATAATTTGAAAAAAAAAAAAAAATCTTTTTTTGATGAATTTTTTATGTTTTATTTCTGGATTGAATTATTTTCTATTTCCATTTGCTCTTTATAATGAATTATGGCTAGAATTTAAAAAAACCTGCCAGATAAAAATGATCCAGGAAATAAAATGATAAAAACAGTTAAGTAAACAATATATTTGTAATAAAAAGTTTCATAAAGTCATTTTCTGCATATAAACATTCACATCTGCAGAAGGACTCTGCTAAATCTCCTGAAACTTTGGTTGTAAATTAAATAGCAGACATGGCAGCAAACTGTTCAGCATTGTGGGGAGTGGAGGGTAAAAAAGAATGAAATCCTAAAACAAAAAAATAGGCAGAGAGGAGCTCAATAAATAACACCCAAAAAAAGAAACATGTTTATTCTCCCAAAACATCCAGGTTTGACAGCAGAACGCGCCCTCATCACTCCTCTCCCTCCTCTTCTCGATGCGCCGGGCCTCTCAGAAGGCGAGTCGGCCCAGTTTGAGGCGCCTCTCAGAACTGCACGGCGCTGGGCGGGATGTCGAACATGGACGGGTCAAACTCCTCCCCCTGAAACGGGGAGCCTTCTGCATCCCAGGCTCTCTTCAATATGTCATGCACTTTCTAGAATCAGGCAAAAAAAAGACAGAAAGACAAATGTTTTACTCAATTCTGAGCCGTTTCTTACATCAGAGAGAGAGAAAGAAATCTGATCCTGCTTCATGTATTAGGAAGAGACGTGGATCACTGCAGAGGCTCAGACAGAATTCAACAATAAGCCTGAAGGCTGAGCTTGAAGGTGGAAACAAACAGAAAGGAAGACAATTGAACATACACACATACATACATATATTATATATATATATATATATATATATATATATATACACACTAGGGCTGTCAGTTTTAAAGCGTTATTAACGCGTTAACTGCTTTAGACTATAACGCCGACATTTTTTTTAACGCACGTTAATCGCGCATCAAAACAAACGCACCGTTCGCTTGTAATCTTTATTTTTCCGCAGCGCTCTCTGTACTGTTTGTTTTATCCTTGGCGCTTTCCGTAGCTTCAGGAATGCTAAGTTTGCGGGAGAGTCCGCAGCATAACAGACCCGTGCTTTGAATGGGCAAAAATGGCCAGCAGACAAGGTATCCTGAATGATACGTTTTTTTTTTAAAGTTATGCCAGAAGGCTCTCTTGACAAAACCCGAGTCGTCTGTGTGTGTTTTCCAGAAGAAACGAGCGTCTCACTGGCTTAGTGCCACCAAGACAAAGAAATGAACTGAGTCATGTGGAAGGCGCTGCTGCTGCAGCTCCTGTTCAGACCAAAGGAATATTAAAGCATTTTGAAAATGTTCTACATGTAAAATGTTATGTTGCTGAGATGCCTGCAAAGCCCTGTTATTGTAATTTCGTTTGATTGATTTATTATTTTGTGAGTAACTTAATTTCATTTGAATTAAATCTGTACTTCATAACGGAATGTGCACTTTATTTTAAGAGTACATCTTTATTTTTGTCCTATGTTTGAGAAAAAACTTAAGCTTATAGAGTACTTTGAAGTACTGTTTACTGTTCTGTAGTTTCGTAAAGTTTTAATGGAAGCATAACGCCTAATTTAAAATGTAGAATTTAAACCAGGACATTTTTATTGTAGTGCTTGAAAAATAATGATAATAAAAAAATAAAACTTTCTGTTTAAGCATGTGTTTTTTTTACATTTTTGCATAATTGCTTTTTTAAATGGCCAAATAAAAAAATAAATAAAAAAAGATAAAATATGCGATTAATTTGCGATTAATCTCGAGTTAACTGTTGATAATATGCGATTCATCGCGATTAAAATTTTTAATAGTTTGACAGCACTAATATACACACACACACACACATCTATATATATATATATAGAAATATAAAGACATATACATACGTACATATGTAAATACATACATACGTACATACATACATATATATACACATACATACATACATATACACACATACATACATACATATACACACATACATATATACATATACATACATAATCAGATAGCTTCAACTGTCTGATTGCGTTGTGGCGTGGAATAACATAGCAAACACCACACTTCCATATTGGTATAAGAATATCTGCAACAAGCTCACTGCGACTCACTGCTGCAGGAGGATAACCAGCCCTGAAGTCTGAAGTCTAGCAGGCGTCCAACAGCAGGATCAGGTAGGTGCATTAAAAGACAATCCTACCCAAAAATCACTAAATAAATATTTCATAGAGTTTTGTGCCTATATTTTAAAACCAGGAGCAGGTATGGAAAGCCCAAAGTGCCACACATTCAATTCTATAAAAAGTGGTCATATTTCTATCAGTAAATGTGAACATTTTCATTTTATATGTCGTTAATGTTCTTTATCATATCCTAAGGAAACAGATAAAAGATTGAAATGTTTGTAAGTAAATATCCATGTTTTTATTTGGTCCTGTTTGTGTTACGTTCTGCTGAAACCTGCTTCCTCACCCTTTCGTGACTCTGCGGTTTTCCCTGCTGCTTCTGGTGATAGTCAAAGGTGAGCCTGTCCAGGACGGCATGCTCCTCCTCGTCAACCGTTGCCATGGAGCGCTCGCGGTTTATCTGGTTGATGTCGATCTCCTCTTCTCCTTTCAGTACCGCGTTCCACCACACCTCGGAGGTCTTGTTGAGGGACAGCTGAGAGTGGAATGCGTGCCATTAACGATGAGCTGAAACGCGGCGGCCATCGGTGGAAAGGTAACCGAGCACTTACCAGAACGCACTTCCCAGGTTCCAAACTCCACAGCGAGTCCTCTGTGTTGATCTTGTGCGTGAACTCTCCCTCCATCAGCACTTTCTCCTCCGCTCCTTCCTTCACGCTCACTCGCAGGCTGCCGCTCTGCAGGTTGACGCTCACCTGAGGACGGCAGCAGCTGAGAGGTAAGGGGGAGTCCGGATACGTCAGAGGGGGTCAAAACACGCCGTGCTCACCTGTTTGCCCTTTACGACGGTCTTGGGAACAAACGCTCGGACCTCCACGTCAGTGTAGTCCTGAGACCAGCTGTAGTTCTCCCTCACGGCTCCGTTGTAACTATCTGGGTTGGACTGGAAGTCATTCTGAGATCTGAAACACACATTTATCCAAACAGACGGTTAACCCCTTCAGCCCAAAGGCCTCCTTTTAACGGGCTGTTACTTTTTTGCAACAATAAGCTTACAGCCGAGAAACTCTAACCAGGTTTTTAGCTAGCAATGCGAATTGTCGTACTGCTGTTCTTTTTTCATCTCGTTACAGGTGATGAAGCAGACTAAAAATGTTGTCATTGTCTCCTTTCTATCTCCTCTTTCTTTCATCTTTTCTCTTTTTTCCTTTTTCTTCTTCTGTTTTTCTGCTCTATTTACATTGCAGTGTCCATATAAACTGTAAAACTCCCTGCATAATTATAATAAAGCAATTTATACGCATGAAACAAGTGGAACAATATGGCAATTGCCATCCTGCTCCACTTGTGAAAGGAAAATCTGTTGGGCTCTTTTTGGCATCAAGACAATTATTCTTATTGCCACCTTGCCAGACAGGACAATGTATAAAAAAAAAAAAAAGAATTGTCGTACATTTTTCCTTTACTAAAAAAATAATTAATTTTGAGCCCCGTTTTTCCGCTGGAAACTTCACACAATTGTTCGAAATTTCACAAGCAGCAGCTGCTGGAGTTGTGAAAGTTGATCTTTTGCTGCTCTGGGAGCTGGCAGGGAGTCAGACACAGAGCTGCTGATGATCACTCCTCTGAAACAGTTTAACTACTAAATTAACTTAAAATGTCGAAACCTGCCGGCAAAATATGTTTGATTTTATTATTCGGGTGCCTGCAGTTTGAACCACATCCAGAAATACGCTAACATCTAATTCCAGCCGCCACCAACAGTAGGGGAAAATCCCCAAGAGGAAACCGGGCCTGAGGCAGCTGCTGCTGGGGAGTCCTAGTGACATTATATTTTCACAAAATACACAATGTAAAGATTTGTCAAAGTATAGTACAATGTAAAGTTTATTCTCCCTCGAACACAAAAAAATAATGGTGGCCAGGGTAAATGAGGTAAATATAAAAACACACCCATAAATGGAGAAAAACATTTCAAGCAGGATCGTAATCTTGATGAACTTTAGGTGGACTTTTTCGCATAAAAACATATCAAAACTATTTTTCACCAGCTTATCACACCATATATAGTAAAGCCGCTCTGTCATTGAACACACACTGGAAAAACAATCTAAAATAAGTAATACATTTCTTAAATTAAGTATATTTATCCTTGATCTGACTAGCGTGCCAATGACATAACTATTTTTTACTCTTAAAATAGGAAGATAATTAGATAAAATGCACTTGAAATAAGACAATGCAATTGTGTTTTCTTATTTTAAATGTAAATTGTCTTGTTCTATTGGCAAAATGTCTCTTTTACCTCCTCAATCCAAGAACAAATGCACTTATTTTAAGAAAAAATTACTTGTCTAATTTGGATTTTTTTCAAGCAGAAGCATCTAAAAAACACACATCGACCTCCAAAAATGTGAAACTTTGATATTAAGGAGTCTTTTGGATTGATTGAGAACAAAATTGTGGCCCAATAATAAAAATAATCCTCAAAAATACAACTTTCCTAATAATTCTGAACACAGTATATGTCCAGATCTTCACCTTAGACTCTACAGAATTATCTACTTCATTCTAATTTCCACTGACTATAGCTCCAACACTGCCAGAAAGCACTTTATCATCCACTTTGTGTTTCAGTGGACCTCGTTTCAACAACCCATGTAGCGGCGCTGAATGATTCTTCTTCTCTCTGTATTACGGTACTACAGCATGCCCATATTTGGAAACAGCACCTGTGCATAAATCCCAAAGACGTTTTTTTTAATCTCACCTGTGATTTTAGATAGACATCATCTGTCTATCTAAAATTGATGCATATATTTGGATTCTGTAGAGGAAAACCTTTCCAAAGCGCTAAGAAGCTCCCTGATTGGACAAACGGTTATCCAGATAGACCCGCCGTCCTCAGGCATCTTTTTTCTACTGAACTATCTATATATAGTGTGTAATTACAGTGTGTAAAAACATAAAACGTGCGATTTTTGGAAGGAGAACTGCATTTTTTATGACCAAATATATAAAACACTGTTTCAAATTTTACAATTAAAGCAGAAATTCCAAATATCAGCAGTTTTGGGATAGATGCTGCTACATGGCTGTACAGCTTATTTTAGCATTTGACCAATTAGATGAGCCCTTCAATGATATATTACCTACTTTAAATTAAGTTGAAAAAAAGTTAACAAATCAAGAGGGAAAAAAGGTAAAAATGAAAAAGTAAAGCTAAAAAGTTAATAAGCCTGGTTAACAATTATATTTAGGTTTATAAAGTAAAAAATGTAAGTACCAGTATCAGCATTAATGCCTCAAAGGTTAATCTTTGTTTCACCCTCAGAATGTTTTTCATGAATTTCTTATAGAAGCATTTTTGTTATTTTTCTTAATATTTTCAGGCAAGTTGGCGTCTCTTGTTACATTTATATTAATTTTTGCCATCAAAATATCCAAATTATTTGAATGTTACAAAGGTATAAGGTCTTGTCCTGGATTCCAATAACACTATTGGCTTGAAATAGTATTTCACTGAGTGCCATATAAAATATTAAGATACAAACGTTTATTATCTAAATATTTAGGGACTCATTAACTGTTTTGAGCTCAAACTAAACAAGCCTTTAAAACCTTTAGACATTCTGATCAAACTGATATAAACAGTGAATGTTTGCAAGTTTTACCCATCATCCTTTTAGGAGAAACTCTGGAAGCTTAATGAGAAAATCCCTCTCCATCCTCTGATCGCCACAGGCAGATCCTGAACATGAGAGGTAATGCTGTAGCACAAAGCTACCAGTAGAGGGCAGTGTGAGTCCATAGACAGGAAGGGCTGTGAGGAGGTTTAGTTTTCCCAGAGAAAGAAGTTGAGTCCTGTACCCTCTATAAAACACTCTGTGAAATTATTTCATTTTTGTTATGTTACATTTTTTATTTTATGAAATTAAACACTTATTTAACTCAATCATATTCTTTGAGCCAAATCAAGCCACAGCATTAAGATAGAAACTTGTTTCGGTGTCAGGAAAGAACTCAAGTCTCATTCATGTGGATTTTTTCTTTATTTTTAATTTAGAGAAATAAGAATAATATATTTTAAGTTTTTTTTTATACCTTAAGGTGTAACTGATTTTTGTAAACTATTGAATTTTTCCCTTATATTTGTTCTAAAGTGTTTCTGTTTTTCTTTAAAAATGTTCAGCAAAAAAAAGTTGCGTTTAAAGTCGTAAGGAAGTCATATTTAAATGTCAAATCCTTTGGCTTAAACATGTATATGAATGTTCTCTCTATCAGACGATATTTTCCCAAAAGTTAAATTGGGCAGGCCAGATAGGCGAAGGTTGGAACAGCCGCTTTCCTACGACTTTCCTAAGCTTTCAAAATCTGTTAGGGTCAATTTTGAAACAGTTTGGAGAGAAACTATGAAAACATGCCTCGTTCATGCATGATTGATGAATAATGATTTTTTTTTTATTCTACAAATACAAAACTTAGACTGTAACTCTCTCTGCAAATTCACACTTACAAAACACAAATAGTGTTGAAACAAAATAACCTTCATACTGGCTGCCGTTAGCCTCGCAGCTCCGCTGGTTGCCACATTCCTCTCAACACTGGAACTTTTTTTTTTTTTTTATTACGCACTTAAAGGAATAGTACACCCAAAACATGATTAGCCTTCATTTTCTACACACCCCCATGCTGAACAACACTCTGGAGTACTTTTTTGATATCTCAAATGCATCTGGAGATCTGGGAGGCTTCTTGCTGTCTGCTGACATTCAAATAATGGAGGTCTATGGCGCCCGAGACAGAAAGGCCCATAAAAGTCCACAAAAAACGTGTCAATATTCCTCCATACTGCTCGTCCAATGTATTCCAAGTGTCCTGAGTTGGTAGCATCCAGAATTTACTCGAAACGAAGTCATTTAGAATGTTTTTAGAGCATAAACAGTAGTGTATAGGATTTCCTGAAAGCACGTTCACGAGTCTACGGAAACCGCGGCAGACCAAACCAGATGAAAGTGCGCATTCAGCGTCTGCTCTGCCAATAATGCAAGCGTAGAAGAAGAAATGTGCTGTTTACCTGTGCAAAGAAAGAAACAACGAAAGAAAAATGTCTGAGGACTTGAGTGTTGAGGAAGAGCATGAGTTCTTTGCCGAGCTGAATGCGCACTTTCATCTGGTTTGGTCTGCCGCGGTTTCCGTAGACTCGTGAACGTGCTTTCAGGAAATCCTATACACTACTGTTTATGCTCTAAAAACATTCTAAATGACTTCGTTTCGAGTAAATTATGGACGCTACCCACTCAGGACACTTGGAATACATTGGACGAGCAGTATGGAGGAATATTGACACGTTTTTTGTGGACTTTTATGGACCTTTCTGCCTCGGGCGCCATAGACCTCCATTATTTGAATGTCAGCAGACAGCAAGAAGCCTCCCAGATCTCCAGATGCATTTGAGATATCAAAAAAGTACTCCAGAGTGTTGTTCAGCATGGGGGTGAGTAGAAAATGAAGGCCAATCATGTTTTGGGTGTACTATTCCTTTAATCCGTAAATGAACGATATAGTGCCTCTTAAACGTTTAATTTTCTCACCTTAAATGATCTTAAAACATACTTTTGCTGAACAATGGCAACAGAAAAGAGAACTTCTAACTTACTACTCTGAGCTCTGTGAGCGCTCCATTGGAAGCTGCTGCTCTGATGCATGCTGGGTAAATAGGGAGAGGAGAGAACAACATCCGGGGACTTTGTCCGTTCTCTGTCTTCTTGTTCTTGTGAATTGGAACAGTACTAGGCCTGAGGCTGATAATGTTTCACGAGGACACGAGAACTCACAAGTACACATATTGAGAAACGGCCTCTGTATCTCAGCTGAGCGTCTCAGAAAACGGTTCCCTGGAAACTCTTCTTCCACCAAACAGGTCCGACTGGGACGTCGCTCGCTGCTGTAAAGTTAAAGCTTTTTCTGTTTCTCTACTTTTACTGACAACGTGAGACGACTAGCAGCAACTCAGCTGCCCCGTATGGAGAGCCGTTACATTCATAATTAAATACATAAAAAAATAGAAATGATTACATTAAAAATAACTTGTACTCATGAAATACTAGAAAATACTACATAAACATTCATAATGGTGTTTTATTTTGTGACACTTTCATAGTTTCAATCTTTTTCAAGTATTTTTTTTTAACTGTTTCTATTTTCAGGCTCTTTTTATTTCTGTCTTTTATTTCTTGTTCTTATTTTTAAACGAGGGGACGGAGTTTTCTCTTTCCAGTGAGAGCTTCAACTGAAATGGAAGAGTTTGTAATGCCAACAGACTGGATGACAACATTATCTTTAAAAATATTGATAAATATATTATAAAATTAATTAATTTTTAAGTTAAAATTTTTTTTGATATGAATAAAATACCTTAAAATAAACGATTAAAAAAGAATACACCTTGAAGTAAAAAGATATATATATATTAGGAATGGAACGGTTTTTCGTCCGCTTCGACTGTCTCGGTTTGATTCGCGTGTGTTGCGTTCGGTTCATGCGCTGCTCCTTTTTCTCATAGGCGAAGCGTTTACACTCCAGAGCAGAAGGTGGCGGTACTGCGACCAAAGCCAACCACCAGTAGTAAACAAGAAGAAGCGAAGCAGCGTAGCCGGGTGTAGCAGAAAAAAATCAGTTGTTGTGGAGAATTGTGTGGGTATGGCGAGTGGGAAAGAACAGGAGTTGGAAGACGCGCCAGCAGCACTTTATAGGTCTGCTGTATGGGAGCTTTTTGCATTTAGAGTGACCTACGATGACGGCGGAAAGAAAGTTGTGGATAAAAGTGCAACAGTGTGCAACACGTTTTGTTTCTGCTAACAGCAACATGACCAACATGTCAGGCTAACCCCGAAATCCCTCATACTCCGTCAGCGCTCCGCTCCGCTGCGCTCCAGACCGGCTGCTCAAAGCAAAGCCTACAGCCTCCGCTGTGGCTTCATCCGCTCCCCTCTGAGTCCCTTGGAGATCGTAGAGGACATGCGCCAGATGATTAAATTCAAAGCAGCAAAACATACGGAGATGATCCAGGGTTTCCGTGGATCCTTAAAAATAATTACAATTCATTAATTTTTGGGGATTTTTTCATTAATTTCACTAAAAATAAAATTCATTAATTTTTATAAATTTTTTTATTTTTCGGTGTAACAATAAACATATAACGACCACGAAACCGTGAACCGAACCGTGGATTTTGTGAACCGTTCCACCTACCGGCCACTTTATTAGGTACACCTGTCTAACTGCTCGTTAACACTTAATTTCTAAGCAGCCAATCACATGGCGGCAACTCAGTGCATTTAGGCATGTAGACATGGTCGAGACAATCTCCTGCAGTTCAAACCGAGCATCAGTATGGGGAAGAAAGGTGATTTGAGTGACTTTGAACGTGGCATGATTGCTGGTGCCAGAAGGGCTGGTCTGAGTATTTCAGAAACTGCTGATCTACTGGGATTTTCACGCACAACCATCTCTAGGGTTTACAGAGAATGGTCCGAAAAAGAAAAAACATCCAGTGAGCAGCAGTTCTGTGGGCGGAAATGCCTTGTTGATGCCAGAGGTCAGAGGAGAATGGCCAGACTGGTTCGAGCTGATAGAAGGGCAACAGTGACTCAAATAACCACCCGTTACAACCAAGGTGGGCAGAAGAGCATCTCTGAACGCACAGTACGTCGAACTTTGAGGCAGATGGGCTACAGCAGCAGAAGACCACACCGGGTGCCACTCCTTTCAGCTAAGAACAGGAAACTGAGGCTACAATTTGCACAAGCTCATCGAAATTGGACAATAGAAGATTGGAAAAACGTTGCCTGGTCTGATGAGTCTCGATTTCTGCTGCGACATTCGGATGGTAGGGTCAGAATTTGGCGTCTACAACATGAAAGCATGGATCCATCCTGCCTTGTATCAACGGTTCAGGCTGGTGGTGGTGGTGTCATGGTGTGGGGAATATTTTCTTGGCACTCTTTGGGCCCCTTCGTACCAATTGAGCATCGTTGCAACGCCACAGCCTACCTGAGTATTGTTGCTGACCATGTCCATCCCTTTATGACCACAATGTACCCAACTTCTGATGGCTACTTTTAGGGCTGCAACTAACGATTATTTTGAAAATCGATGAATCGGCCGATTATTTTTTCGATTAATCGATGAATCGGACACAAAATATTTTTTTTATATTAACCTCTTCATTCCAAAATAAACATTTTAGACAGAACAAACAAGCACACAAGTACAGGTTGCTCATTAACTGTACTGGTGCAATATGAAAAATAAATGTTTGTTTTAAAACTACGCAAACTTACATGAGAAATGTAGCTGTACATCCACAAAATATAGGGTACTTTGTTTCATAAAGCGCAAAAAGAGACAGGCATTTTTGTTTTTTAAAGCCCCTAAGGGGCTCAAACAACAGGCCCCCCCATTTCAACAAATGAGGTTTTTTTAGACTAGAAGAGTTCTGCCTTTTAAGACAGGAAAGTACAGCAGTTAAAGTTGCTACTTGAGAAAATCCTGAACCATAGAGATAAAAATAGCCCTGTGATTCAAATTATAAATTGTATTTGGAATAAAAATGAGAGAACTAGGGGTGGTAAAAAACACATCCTCCAAAGACAGATATTTACATGGAAATGTGGCAGATAATTAATTGACATATTACTGATCTTGCTGGATTTTATTCTGCTTTACTTCCATAAATTGCAGGATCTTCTTTACTTTATCTTTGCCAGAAGATTTAAACTTTAAAAGCCTTGCCCTCATAATTTGCAAATTTATTTATTTATAAAGAAAATATAAACGCTGCTTAAGCTAATTCAAATGAAATTAAAAGTAAAATAAGAAGCCAACCTTATCACTGTCTGTAACCTACTAACAAGCTAAGGAAAGCATCACCTGAGAAACTAACGTTACGTTTCCCCACTTTAAAATGAAAAAAACATGGTTACTCATCCTGCTGATCAGCTCTCTTCACTGCCATCAAAGGCTCCAACGTGTTTTCTTTTCAGCTGCCGCGTCATAACAGTGGTGCTTCTGTGCCATGTTCATTTGTTTTTACAAAAGTTGCATGTTACGACTTTTTTCACTTTACAAAGCGCAGGCTATTTTAATTATTATGATCAATTTGCGCCGTCAATCCCGGGGCATGCGCGCTTCATTTGCAGTCTGGACGCTAAGGATAAACTCCTCACTAAAATCCTGCGGCTCTGACTGCAGCGCTGAGAGGGATTCCTGTGGGAGAGAGAGAAAGGCGTTGGGATGGGGGAGGCGCCCCACGGCAGCAGCTGCCGCTGTAGGAGAAGAGTAGGAACGATACATGCTTTCACGTAAGAGTCTCCAAAAGCCGCCAGTGACACCGTAAAAAGTCGCCAGATTTGTGCCTAGTCGCTTTTTAAAAAAATAGTCGCTGGAGGGGTCTGAAAAGTCGCTGAGTTGGCAACACTGCAACTGCGGCGCTGACTCGCTCTGCCATATTTTTTTTTCTTCCCCGGGATGACGGCGGCGGCGGATGACGCATTAATCGCGCGACACAACTAATCGATGATTAAATTCGTTGCCAACGCTTTTAAAAGTCGATTTTTATCGATTTTATCGATTCGTTGTTGCAGCCCTAGCTACTTTCAGCAGGATAATGCGCCATGTCATAAAGCTGGAATCATCTCAGACTGGTTTCTTGAACATGACAATGAGTTCACTGTACTCAAATGGCCTCCACAGTCACCAGATCTCAATCCAATAGAGCATCTTTGGGATGTGGTGGAACGGGAGATTCGCATCATGGATGTGCAGCCGACAAATCTGCGGCAACTGTGTGATGCCATCATGTAAATATGGACCAAACTCCCTGAGGAATGCTTCCAGCACCTTGTTGAATCTATGCCACGAAGAATTGAGGCAGTTCTGAAGGCAAAAGGGGGTCCAACCCGTTACTAGCATGGGGTACCTAATAATGTGGCCGGTGAGTGTATATATATAAGTAAATTACAATATATATGTTGAAATAAATAAAGCTAAATGCAAAAAATGTAATAAAATTAATGCAAAATTAAAATGCATTTTTAAAGTTCCATTTGCCCTATTTAAAGGAAACATGTATTTATTTTACAGAATATGTATGAATAAAGATGGTTTTGTTGTATTCGGGCCGACTTTCAGCCTGATGGTGCGTGGTTTAGTATACAGGGGGTAACGAGAGGCGACTAGCCTCTAACGACGCACAGTGAATGAAAATACATTGTGAGCAGTTAACTCACTGTACGAGGAAACCCTGCGGTTAAATTGATTTTTAAATAATTACAAAAGAATACACCTTGAAGTTTTTTTGTTGTTTTTTTTTAACCCCCCCGTTTCTCACTAATTAAATAGTAACTCACTTGTCTGCTGTTGCTGTGCAGCTGGATGCCGCTTCGCCTCCCTGGGCTCCTGCTCCATCGCTGTTGCCTCCATCTTCTGATCTGACAGGAGCATCTGAGGCTGCTGCAGCGGGAACTTCTCCTCCATCAGATGGGGCGCTCTCCATCTGGGGCGGCTCCGTGCCGCTTTGCTCCGCCGCCGCCTCGCCGGGCTCAGAGGTAACCTCCAGCTCCTGGGCTGCAGGAGGAACACGCGGAGCCTCGTTTCTCCTCCCGCTCTGCGCTCGCTCTCTGTCTTGCTCGGCCAGCTTTTCAAACATCCTAAATGTCTGAAGATAAAAAGAAAGCTCGTCAGAGTCCTTTAGAAGAGATGATTAGGTTTTTTTTTTTTTTCCACCTTTCGTTGCCGTACAGCCGCAGATGTTAATAGTGTTACACAAAGTTTAAAAACCTCTCATGACTCTGAAACCCCTAAATACAATCCAATGTCATCAAAAGTCATCTAATAACTCAATCAAGTCCATCTCTGTGTTTTTTAATAACAATAAATGTGAGACCAGCCAACAGAATAACGGCCATACTCCTGAACGACTAATCTGAGCAAAGAAAGTTGAGAACTAATCAGAAACTTTGGGTTTAAAATTCAACATGTCTAAAAGCTAATGCCTTCTGTGGCGCGTTACTCCTGCAGTGAAGCACAGTGGTAGCAGCATCATGCTGTGGGGCCGCATCTCTGCAGTACCGAGAGAAAAGCTTCTCAGAATGTCAAGATGGTGAAAACTAAATCACAAAAAAAAATCTGGAAGACAACTTGTGGAATTACAGCAGATGTGTTTAAGGCTGAACAACATACGGCTAATGTTTATATACCAGAGTAAGCTGTTTTTGGAGCATAAAAGGTGCTGCCTTATAAAGTCTGTTTCAGTTATGCTAACCTAATATTCAGTCCAGCCTGACAGCAACAGATCATCAAACTGGACATATATGATAAAGCCAGAAACGTACCGCGTTCCAGGGAAGCAAAAAGCGCGTAAATACATGATTTTACAACAAAGTAGAAAGGTTGTGCAGTTTAGAAAAAACGCAAACATGAGACTTAAACACATACGTTACAAGTCCTCCAGACTAGGGATGCACGATATTGGGATTTTGGCCGATATCCGATATGCCGATATTTTAAAACTCATGTAGCAGATAACCGATATCGATACCGATGTTAAAGCTGGACAAACATAAGTAGTCATTGAAAATAGCAGTTTTGTTATCCATTTCTGACACTTTGAAAAATAATACACTCCAATATATTTTCATATGCTGATATCAAATTTGATTTTTAAAAACGCGGTATCGATCAATTTTACTTTCAAAATCTCGTGAAATTTCATCGTTCTGTTAAAAACTCTCGTGATATTTTGCAAATTCTTGTGAGATTTTGTTAGTAAAATAGATCGATACCGCGTCAATATATCAACATATAAAAATATGGCAAAATTTCGTGAATTTTCGGGGGATTTCGTAGCATAACGATGACATATAGCAATATTTCATTAGTAAAAGAGATTGATATGGTGTTTTTAAATGGCAATATATCAGCATATGAAGATATTGTAATATTTTACTCTATAAATATTTTTTCCCTAGTCTTTAGAAGTTTTTAAGTCTGTAAAAAATAAGTTTTTGAGAAGGAAGAAGTAGTATTATTTTTTATTTTCTTTTTTAGACTTTAGAAACTCAGAAGCTGATCAAATATCGGGTTAAATATCGGTGGGGTGGCCGATGTCCGATATTCAGTTTTAAGGCTGATACAGGCCGATACCGATATGGGGCCGATTATATCGTGCATCCCTACTCCAGACCACAAGAGGGCGATGATCATCACGACATATGGAACCTCAATATTGACCAGATGGACCAGAACCTTCTTAGAAAAATAAATAAGATGCCATCCAGAGAACACGGAGGGCAGAAAGCAAAGGTTGCTTTTTCTAACAATTTTATAAACACTTAAAGGTATTAAGGAGGATTTTCTCAAATCTTTTAAAAGACCCGCCCTCTACACTTAAAAAAAAAAAATGCACATGCGAGAGCTTTGCTTAAAAGTTGCTGTTTTCATATCTGATACAAGCTTACTGTGTCTGAACGTCGCCTAAATCCGTCCCTCAATCACTGCACAGAGCGGGGACTAGATAGTGGACTTTGTAGCTAACTCAGTTAACTGTCAGATCAGACAGATACCGATAACATCTGTTTGAAATCAATGTGTGTGTCTATATGAAGAACTGCAAACTACTTGGATGTAAAATAATTGCCATCATGGCTCTTTTGGCTCTGAAAATGGTATCGGTGCCCTATTTGTTGGTATTCGCTGATACCGATACCAATATCACCATTTTAGCACTGGATCTGAACGATACTGGTATTGGTATCAGTGCAACAATAACTGTAAGTATTTTCAAACGGCCTAAAAAGTCCATAAATAAACCTTTCAATATAAATATATCTTATTAACTTTAATGTAAGTTGTCCTTCTTGATTTTCTTGCTCATTTATACAAATTTAAAGGCAGTTATTTAACTTCTTCACCTTCAGCACCATCTTCTCCGCCACTCCTGGAGGGAAGCCCATCCTGTCGTTGGGACCAGACAGCAGCCGATAAAAGTCCGTTTTTCGGTATAGAAATCCGAAGTAGACCTGCAGGAAGTCCTGGATGTTTCCAACGTGCTGCAGGATCCCCAGCAGAGCGTTGTCATACATTTCTGTCATCTCCAGCCGCGACGCCATCCCTCCGCTCAACGGTTCCACCTGCCAACAAACCGGAGGAGACCTCAGAGCGACAACACAACACCGTCCGGACGCACAAGTTTGAGGAGAAGTGGGACGAGTTGAGCTTCTTTAGAAATGTTTTGCTCGTTCCAGAACAATACGAATACTTCCGGCTTTTAAGTTTCAAAATAAAAGCTTGGTGTTCTTCACTAACAGTTGAATGCAAAACAAAAGTTGTTTTTAATGGAGGAAATGTTATTGTATTATTATTACTTGCAATATACGTGTTTTTATTTATTTATTTACTTTTAAATGTACTTAAAAGGCTAGTTTTTAAAAACCATTTATTTATTTATTGCACTTCCTGTTGGTACGTGTTATTTCCCGTCCGGTGGGAACCCCAAATCAGTTAACGTTCCAAGTCTAAGTTTGAGCTAAGAGTTTCGGGATGAAATAACTTTTTTACTTGCAAGCTGTAATCATCCCCGGGACTGGAAAAAACACTTTATTTTGTATTTTAATTTTAACAGTTCTGGAGGGGAAATAATGGCATTCTTTATTTCTATTTAATCGTAGCTCCGGTTACATTTGAACGTTACAGAAACATGGCGGCGTCCTTGAACAACTCTGGGAGCGCGAGGCTTCTGGTAAGAAGATGATTGAAAAGTCAAACATTTGGAAAATGTCTACCTCATATTTGGTGTTAATGATCTGTTAGTAATGTTAAGGTGTGCTTATCTGGTCTCATGGCTTCCTAAGAGACGATATAATGAGGTAATAACCTGCTGGTTTAATAACAGTCTTGCTACAAGGAAACAATTTTACCTATTTCTGTTTCAAACTGTTAAACTACTCAAAAGAAAGCTGAGAAATAACTTAAATTCTATCCTATCAATAGAAATTGCTCATTATCTCAGTTATTCATTATGAGTAAATATCTGCTAAATAGGTTTGTTTTTGTTCTAGATGGAAAAAATCGTCCTGTTAAAATAAAAATACACTTTTTATTTTAACAGCATTTTCAAAATAAAACATTTCTTAGTTTGTTTTATACTGTACAATAAAAGCCAAAACTTGAGTTAACAAAAATCTGGATTTCTTATTTTTCTACTTTTTTTTGTTTTGTTTTGTTTTTTTGCAATTCGTCCCTTAAAAATATTTAAAATAATCTCAGTCATTATATTCGTATAGCCATACTTTTATCTGCCATATATGTTTCATTAAAAGTTTGCACGGCTGATATATGAGGTATGTTTAGTGTCCATCGTTCCTGTTAAATGCATAAATCCCCAAAGTTCTGCAGATGTTTTGCTTTTTAAAAAGGTTTTAAGCCTAAATAATAAATCTTTGTTTAGATCCACTGATCAAAGCCGAACATTTTGATGATCATCAGAAAATATCTCCTGTTTAGAGTCAGCACAGGCCGATCACTGATGATTCCTCCTCTCTAGTGATGGTGGGTGGGGCAACAGAAAATATAATCAAGTAAAAATAGCTCTACTTCAACAGATTTATATTGGAGTAAAAGACAAAATAAATAGTCTCCATAAAAAGTGTATATTTGATAAAAAGGCTGCTTAAGTAGTGAGTTTTACTATTTTAAGGTACAGGATGTAATCAGACTATAATACAAAGCTGGGCTCAAGTTGCTTTTGTTTTAAAGTCTCAAAGTAATTAATAGAAATAGGAAAATAAATTCAGGTTAAATAAATTATTAGTCTATTTTTATATAAAACTATTCCTTATAGTGTATCATTTATGTATAAGAGAGCAGCTTACACTGCCTCCAGTTACAATATATACTTTTTACTTTGCATTACTTTGACCTCTAAGTCTCAGCAGATAAATTTAACATTAAAACAACAAAGATTGGGTAAAAATATCCAAAAAAGTTCAAAACAATCCACTGGACTTTGTTTCCAATTTTCAAGACCACCTCCCACCCATTTCTTTAAAAAAAAAAATTCTGTTTTATTAATTATTTAAAAACAATAAGGTGATAGCTTCAGGGGTGTTGAGATAGGATCCCAGTAAAAAAAAAAAGCTGAATTGATAAGTTTTTCTTGAGTTTTAATTCTGATTTTATAGAAAACTGTAATTTTAACTTAAATCAATTTATAAATATGTCAAATTCCTAAATTGTGAATTTATATTGACCCAATATTCCAAATAATAGCTTTATTTGATCTTTTAGATATTTATATAGCTACAATTTTTGAGTTTGCTATACTAAGGGATTTTTATTTTGATTTTAAAGATAATCCAAATGAATATTTTCAAGCCAAAATTAAATATTTTCAGTTGAAAGACATATCATTTTAATTAAACCTTATTGAATGGAAATTTCACCTCATGCAGATTTCTTAATGTATTTCAATCCCTTTCCTGATTTTTTTTTTTTTTGCTTCTTGCTTTTCGGTACCCCTATGAAAACATGGTGGCCCCTCTGGCCCCCCCGGAACATTTGGTCTAGAACCACCACTGCCTCCCATCCAGGAAGCTTTTTCAATTCAAGATAGCGTTGAGTTCTAGGCTTTGTAGAGTGGCCCAAAAACCAAGCCCTGTTTTCATTTGTTTTTAACTTTTTTGGAAACTTAAAATGTCTATAAAGTTCCTTTCATTTAATCAGTAATTTTTTGTTGTTTTTGTTTTTTTATCCCTGAGGAAAAAGAAGCCAGACCTTAGATAATATTACCATTTTTCTCCTTATCTCTGAGTTTGGGTCATAAAAACCTTGCAAGCGTTTCTATGACAACTGTCTTCCCTCTCTCCAGGCTGCGCTGGCCCGCTCCAGCGTTCTGTTCAAATCCTTGGAAAGCAGAAGCCTCCATGTGACGGCGGTCTGCTGCAAGGTAAACACAGACATGCATTACGTTTCTTTCCCCTGTTGAAGAAATTCCTTCGCTTTATATTCTGTTTATGTCTAAATCAAAGTGTTGGCTCTAGAAACGGTCCCCAAACTCACTGAATGGTTTGTGTTGGCTTACTTTGTTAACTTTTGTGTTTCATGTCTTGCTTTTTCGTTCTTCTCAGAACCGAGCGGCTCGGATCCGAATTGGCAAAGGAGACAAACCGCTGACCTACGAGCAAGCGCATCATCCTCATCAAATCGCGCACCGCAAAGGATGGCTGTCTCAGCACACCGGTGAGCAACGCTGAAGAGCACATGCTCTCTGGTTCATAACTTAAACTTAAAACAGAATAAATAAATAAATAAATATGTTTTTTTTTTTACATTTCCATTTCATTCTGTGCAGTCTGCTCAGAGTATGATAATTATGCAGCACTTAATGCTTCACTCGTGACTCTGAAAGGACATCAAACCATTGGTATTGGTGTAATCTATCCTCCAGTCTCTCCGCCATAAAGTTGTAATATTTAGTTTTTCACTTAAACTATCAGGAATAGACTGGATGTAGAGAACAGCCTTTTTCAGTTGGTCCTCCCAGCCATATTTTACTTTACTACCTAAGAAATCAGTCATGTAACCATGGTGACCTGGTCACATGACTGACTGCTGGCCTGAAAAAATCTCCCAGTCCAGCCCTGACAGGAGCTCCATCACTTCCCAATCTGCCGACTCAAACTGGTCTGATATCAGATTCAGAAACACTGAGGGAGGCGATTTAACCAGAGGGATGCAGGTGTAGCGCCCCCAGTGGCCAACAGTTATAGAGCGCTGCTAAAGATTCTAAAATAAATATGATTCTTTAGCATAACACCTAAAGCAGAACTGAATCCATCCAAGGTGTGATTCGCTGTAATTGAATGAAAAAAGGGCATCTTGCATGTGTTTAATAGGCGTTCGCTCTTGGGAACGGGTACAGGCTGTTTTTGTAAGTGGAGAGGGCGGGTCTTTGAAAAAATCATGAAAATCCTCCATAATACCTTTAAGGAACCTAAGAAATTAACAAAAATTACTCTTAAAAAATTCATGAAAATCCTGGAATATACCTTTTAATCTAAAAAAAAAAAAAAGAAAAATGTATATAATTAGTTAGAACTAATAATTATAATTTGAATATATAAAACCAGGGATGCACGATATGATCGCCCCCCTATCGGTATCGGCCTGTATCGGCCTTAAAACTGAATATCGGACATCGGCCACCCCACCGATATTTAACCCGATATTTGATCAGCTTCTGAGTTTCTAAAGTCTAAAAAAAAAAAAAATAAATACTACTTCTTCCTCAAAAACTTCTTTTTTACAGACTTAAAAACTTCTAAAGACGAAGGAAAAAATATTGATACATTAAAATATCACAATATCTTCATATGCTGATATATTGCCATTTAAAAACACCATATCAATCTCTTTTACTAATGAAATATTGCTATATGTCATCGTTATGCTACGAAATCCCCCGAAAATTCACGAAATTTTGCCATATTTTTATATGTTGATATATTGACGCGGTATCAATCTATTTTACTGACAAAATCTCACAAGAATTTGCAAAATATCACGAGAGTTTGTAACAGAACGATGAAATTTCACGAGATTTTGAAAGTAAAATAGATCGATACCGCGTTTTTAAAAATCAATTTGATATCAGCATATGAAAATATATTTGAGTATATTATTTTTCAAAGTGTCAGAAATGGATAACAAAACTGCTGTTTTCAATGACTACTTATTTTTGTCCAGCTTTAACATCGGTATCGATATCGATTATCGGCTACATGAGTTTTAAAATATCGGCATATCGGATATCGGCCAAAATCCCAATATAAAACCTTGAGAAAAAAAACCCCTCAAATTCGGAAGAGATTTAAAAGATGAATAAATAAATTGAAACATTTCTTGTCTGGCGCTGACAGGTAACCTCAAAGGGGAGCAGGGAGCGGCTGAGAGAACAGTGGAGGACGTCTTCATCCGGAAGTTCATGTTCGGGACCTTCCACGGTTGCCTGGCCGACGAGGTTGTGATCAAACGCCGTGGAAACACGCTCATCATTTGCGCTCTGATGCTACAGAAGATGCCGCCTCAGAAGTTTTACTTTCTAATCGGATATTCAGAGTCGCTGCTGTCCCACTTCTATAAATGCCCAGTAAAGCTGGATATTCAGACTCTGCAGGATAAGGCTGTGTACAAGTATCTATGAAACATCTAAAAAAGTGAAAAAAGAGAACGAAGGAAGCATTGGAAATACGAAATGCTTTGAAAAGGCTGTTTGTTGTATTCATTGACGTGTCTCTTTAAGTTATTTAATGCAGAAGGTGAAACCTGTTCAGACTCAGATATCCATTAGCATTCAGTAGTTTAAGCAGAGAAAGTTTAAAGTTTGCATTTTGTATCAATGTGGAAACAGATTTTTGATGTTATTAAAGTTATGAAAGGAGGCAGATTATAAATAGATGAATGTCACAATAAAAGTAAGTCAAATTAAACTAATTGGCTGCAGAATTCTTATCTTTTTATGCAAAAACACCTTTAATTGTTTGCTGACAATCTATGTGGAAATGGTGCAGGTGAGGATTTACTGTAAAAAGCTTTGTTACCACAAAAGGAATATTGAATTAAAGTGGTTCTAATTAAACTCGATGTTTGGATAGTCCATTATCTGCGCAGCTGGAGCTGTTATACGATCCAAATAAAATCAATCCAGGTTCAACTCTTCTATAAAACAGGAAGGTTTTATCGTAAACATTGCTGTCCATCTTAACCTGATTTATTTTACTATCAATGGCACAAATAAGTGGAAACATTAAAGTTTCCTTATTATTGGTAAAAAAAAAATGTATTTGGGTTATTTGTTTATACTTTGCTAACATTTTCTGTAGGAAATATTTCTTCCTTTTGTGTTGATATTTGATAACATTCCTAATATCTGTATTCTTTTAGAGAGCAAACAGATGTGAATATTGACATCTTGGCACTAAGGAGGTCTCTTCAGGATTATTAAGAGCCAGTTCAAACAAGCAAATTTGATAAAATTAGGAAAAGGATCAAATAATAGAATTTTTTAAGGAATTTCTTTTTTGCTATTTAACTTCAAAGTTCATTAATATAATAATAATAAAAAAAAACATTCTTATTGTGCGCATTAATGTGGGCTGAGTTTTAAAATGGGTGATGACCTGGTAACTAAAAGGGCGTCCAATCAGGAAGGCAGATTATGCAAGTCACCATGGCAACAGCAGGACAGAAGCCTCTAATGCCCCTATATGTATGGAGTCAGTTTTGTTCCATTATTGTTGGAAGCAAGTAGCTAATTTGTAAATGGAAATTTTAAAAAAAGTCCAGAAATGTTTTTTCTTGATTTAAAAAAAAAGGTTTTAAAAGGTAACTTTGCAGTTTTCTCTGATTTCATTTATTTTAAATTCTAACCCGTTTTGTATTTTATATATTTTTTCCAATATTTTCTTTAAAAATGTTATTTTTTTTCTTGTAAAACATTGTTTTAAGAACTGCATTCCTTTTAAATTATGTTTTACAGAGTTGATTGATTAAATCATCTCCATAAAGGGCCTTTAGATGGCGTGTTGTAAATTTGCTCTATATAAAATTGAACTGAAAATATTTTCAAACAAAATTGAATTAAAAGAATTACGTTTGGAACATAATGTAAATAAAATACAATTCAACCCCCACCCCCCGTGGGTTTGATGGCTAACAAGGCACAACAGACGTATGCTTATAAAGACAGCTCACATATAAAGTGAATTATTGCACCATATTTAAACATTTCATACTAAAGTAACACTGTAGCCTGTTTTTATAGCTATTGCCAAATAGAAAAAAAAAAAAGTTGAAGCCTTTTAAGGATCTTAATTCAATGATGATACAGGATATTCCTCCATGGTGATGGTAAAATGTTCTTTATTATTAAATCTCATTACAGTGCAAATCCATTCACATTTTAGGCACTTGCACCCGGTCTGTGCAAAAACAAAAAGGCACCCAGGATCAAAGCATTTATCAGCAGGTATAAAAATCCCTTTCCAGTTAGTAAATCAGATCACATTCATGAACATTCAAGCAAACCGCTCACCTCCAAGTGTTTTTGCAAAACATGACATGGATGATCAAAAAAATACATAAAGGTAGGTTTACATCTCAAGGCACAAGTTGGGACAGAAAAAAAACAACAAAAAAACACATTTGGTTGTGTTATTTATTTTTTTCAAACTGTAGTAGAATAGACGTTAAGGTCTGTCTGAAAATAGTTTCTTAGGATGCTTTCAGTTAGAAGTAGACTGATTCTAAACCTGGGAGGCAAACCCAGCTCAGCGAACCCTTTCTGCAAAGTGTTTGTGTGCTATGCTAACCACCTGGTGGTGGCTGCTTCATTCAATACGGGGAGAAACCTTCTCATCAAACCCCCAAAATACAAAAATCCCTCAAGTTTTATGAAGAATCAATAAAGATCAGGCTAGAGCATGACGGTAGCAACAAGGCCTTCAGTTTTTGCATCGCTATCAGAAGCAAATCTTTGTCTGAAAGCTTCTGTTTCTGTCTTAGGTATAATCAAACAGGATTCACAGGGTTTAACATTAATAGTGCAGTTTATACAATACAAATGTCACAGCATGGATAAAAAAAGTGTGCTTTTAAAAGACAAAAAGCTATAAAAGCCTTGCTCAGAAAGGTGGCAGACATTTTGATTTGTTGAAAAAAAAAAAGTTCCAATGAAAGCCTTTTTTATGTGGCTAAATGTTAAAACTTCCAACAGTGTATCCAGTGTATTTAATTTATGATATAGATTATTGCCTGTATGCTGAATAACAATATTCTTTTTACTTTTATGTTTTAACAGCACTAAGCAAGGCTAGCTGCTGCTAAGCTAGGCCAACTGTTGCTAAGCTAGGCCGACTGCTGCTTAGCTAGATCCACTGTTGCTAAGCTAGGTCAACTGCTGCTAAGCTAGGCCAACAGCTGCTAAGCTAGGCCAACTGCTCCTTAGCTAGGTCCACTGCTGCTACGCTAGGCCAACTGCTGCTACGCTAGGCCAACTGCTGCTACGCTAGGCCAACTGCTGCTACGCTAGGCCAACTGTTGCTAAGCTAGGTCAACTGTTGCTAAGCTAGTCCTCATTTTAATTTGCCTCACAGGTGGATGTTGAAGTGGGGAGAGAAAGACATCAAACCAAATCTAAACCCGTGTTACAGCTGCTGGTCACAAATCCAGCCAGTTACTTTGCTAAGTGACCTGGCTAACTACTGTTAGCAAGGAAAGCTAACAGCAGAATATTCATTTACAATTTTGTGCATTAAGGTACTTTTTTTTTCCAGTTTTTTCCAAAAATATAAATTGGACCATACATGCTTATGGTTGATCCTGACACTATCTAAAGTGCAAATAAACCATTTAACACTGCAGCTTCTCTTTTTATTTTATTTTTTAGATACATAGCAGCTATTTTCTCTCTCTTTCTACTCAGACCTAATGCAAAAAAAAAAAAAAAAAATTTTTTTTCTTCTAAATAATGATACGAAAACAAACTCCAGATAAACTGTGATTGATACAATAGCAGGAGGTTGGAACTGCTGAAAGTTTAATTTAATTCAGAGATATTTCTCTCCTTTCTCCTCCAACAAAAACAAATCAAAATGTCTGTCTACTTGTCTGAAAGTGTCAGAGAGCATGGCCCTTCCCTCTTAGGATGGCTGAATCCCTTTGTCTTCCTCTTTACTTGAGGTTACGGCAGCTGTCGCCCACGCAGGACTGTAGTTTAATGAGCCGCTGGTTCATGGCCTGCAGGATTGTCGGATCCACCTTCTTCACGATGTTCTCCAGCTGGTGCGGGTCTGATGTCAGGTTGTATACTTCTACAAAAGACTGAAAACAAAAAAAAGGTTCAGACTTTTATTGAATGAATGTTGTTCCATTATTGTTGGAAGTAAATAACATGTGTAAATCAAAATAAAAAAACATATTTCATCCATCAATATTCTATTGGGGTCTCTGGCAGTCTATGGGTATAAGGCGGGGTACTAGGGTTGTCAACCGTCCCTTGAAAAACAGAATTTTTCAGTATTTAGAAATAGAAGTACCTGTCCAGTATTTAGTGGAAAAGGAACGCACTTTGTCCCGTATTACTGACATTGAAAAAATAGTCAGTGAAAAGCTAATGGAAAATGAAGAACAAGGGCACGTTCAAGTGCCTAACTTTCTGAAGGACTGGTGTGGACATGTCCCACCAATAATTTTCCCTTTTTTCCTCCTTTCTGCTCATTTACTTTAGCCAAAGGTAACAGAAGTTGGGAGCAGCTAACAGTGTTCAGAGCATTTTCAGTGTTTTTTCTCCTTTGTCGTGGTGCTCCGTGTCCCGCCTCTCGGTGTGACATCATCAGATCTGTTGCTTTGAGACATAATATTAATTGGGGTCGCTATTCACTGCATACAGAGTAGCTATGTGGGGGAGGAGAGACACGCAGCAGCACTCAGTGAATATTAACCAGCAGCTACTTCGATGTTTAAGTAAGTTAGGAGACGGGTTGGTTCGAAAAATTAGAGATCATGCCACCGAAAAATCTGTTTGTTAAACATATGGAGCTTTTTCAGCTAAAAACGCCAACAGATTGTAAGTTTATACAAGTTAGCAGTGGCGGATCTAGGGGGTGGCTACTTGGGCTACAGCCCCCCGGATCTTGCTTCTGAGCTGAGCTGAGTAAAATGTGCAGTACTGGAATTCACCAGATGGTGGCAGCATGTGCAGGAAAGCAGCCTGTAGCATTACCGTGAAGAAGAAGAAGTTGTCACCACTAGCTGTTGCTAAACAGACTGATGTTCCAGGGATATGAAGCTCTGACTGACTTCCAGACGTTCTTTGGAGGAAATTCTGTTTCCCTTTTGTCGGGAGCGCGCACTGAAGCCAGAGAGGCGGACATGGCGGATGGAACAATTTTCACAGCGCTTCTCATCGATTACTCGCTAAAAACAACTCATATATTCATGCCAAGGTTGTAACATCCAGTTTAATCAGCAGTTGTTTACAAAATTGTAAAATAAATAAACAGACGAGATCCTTTTAAGCTGTTTTGTGTTGTTTTTTTTAAACGCCAAGAGAATCTGTCTTTTTCCAACTTCTGTCATCACTACTCGTGGTGTATCTGAAACCTGATAGAAATAAAAGTCAGTCAGCAAACACAGTTTTCCAACAGGTAGTGTGTATTTAGACATAAGAGGATGAAAACTGGGTGATAGCAGGACACTAAAATTAAGAATTGTTGAAAATATGAGGGTAGACTTTCTTGTAAATCCTGTTCTAATGTAAAATATGACAGATTACTGGATAAAGGAAATTTCTAGCATATGACAAATACAATAACAATTTTTTTAGAAATCAGAAACATAGGCTCTTTTTTCCCCAAACATATGGGAGGAGGAGGAGAGGAGAGAACGGCTATTTCAGCTGCCTGAAACAATCTGTTCCCCTCCATTAGATGGGAAGAAATGAACTCACCTGCAAGTCTGTAACCCTGTTGATTTGGTGACATTTAATCGTTATTTGCCAGAGTTATCAGAGGGAAATCATATTTTAGCCACCTGATATAATCTGTCCCCCCCTTTGATGATCTTTATGAAATGTATTTTCTGTTTAAATGTTTACTAATTTTCCAAAAAAAAATTAATTCCAGAACCACTGGACTTTGTTTTCCAAGTGTGAAGATGTTTCGCTTTCCATCCAGAAAGATTTCTCAATTCAAAATGTCGGGAGCAATGCATTTCATAAAGATCATCAAACCAACATTCATATTTATTTTAAATATTATGGATTTCAAAATAGAAAATAAATGTTTTAAACATAATATAGAAAAATAATGACAGTTTCAAAATTTACAAGATTTATTTGTTTTTTCCCATGTGATGGGAGGAACGGATTATATAAGGTGGCTAAAATATTTGATTTTCCTCTCATAACTTCAGCAAATAATGATCAAATGTCCCCAAAATCCACAGAGTTTGTTGTTGATGAAGAGAGGAATAAACACAGTTAAACTCTTGCATTTAAATTAATTTCTTCAAATGTTATGGAGGGGGAATTCTTATGTGTGATAGCATGTAGTATACTAGAAATTTCTTAAATCCTGTTCTAATGTAAAATATGACAGATTACTGGATTAACCAGAAAGTCTACACTCTCGTCTTCGCCATCAGGGATAAGCCCCTGATCTCCAAGAATCCTAGATCCTCCCCTGCAAGTTAGTATTATAATGCAGGAAGCTTGAGAAAACAGTTAAAAAAAGCTGGGCTTCTTAGGACCATGACTCCCAGTTACAGGTTAAAATCAACATGTGTTCTTATTGTGCAGCAATGGTGAAACGTCACAGCAATAGACCCATAAGCAACATCATCTGGGCGGGCCCCATATGAAGTACAACACCCCATCACCTTTTTTCTATTTTTTTAGTTTTTTTATTAATGGAAATTTCGGGGGGTTCAACAATATTTTAATAAGGAAAAGGTTTTGAGAGTAACTTTATATTTTCTCTGAATTTTTTTATTTTTTTTACATTTCTATTTAAATTTATTTTCCAAAGGTATTTTGTTTGTTTTTACAGATGTGATTTTTCATTTATATTTTTGGTTTGTAAAAATATAAAATGATTAAAAAGGAAAATGTAAAAATAGAATATCTGTAAAGAAATATTTTTGAAAACATACAAATTTGGGGAAAAAAGGAAATAAAATCTGATAAAAAACTAAAAAGTCACTTTAAAAACATTTTGTAATAAATAAATAAAAAAATGTAAGTTGAATTTGGGGTTTGCAAATTTTTTTTTTTCCAAATCTAAATTTACATAATTAGTTTTTTCAAATTACAATTCACAAAATGTGTTCCTTCCTTGGAAACATAAAGGAATAAAATGCATTCCACAGCTTCCTGCTTTCACTAAAAACTTTTTTAAACACGTCCCAAAAACAATCAAAGTAGAAACATAATAAAGTCATAACCTAACCCCTAAATTTAAAGCTGTCATAACGCTTTAAAAGGCAAAGTGCAAACCGTCATGAGACGTTAGCTGTTGCTAAAGCTTTTTCTTAAAGGAGAATTCCGGTTTTTAACACTTTTAGCCCATTTTCTGTAGTGTCCAGGATGAAATCGAATGATCGACACCAAAATTTTGACAATTGGTCCTGTCTCTGCTTTTTGGCTCATGCAGAATCCCCCCCTGGCTGCTTCAGAATGGCTTCCATTGTGCATGTCCGATAATGTCCTTAAAACAACCTTAAACGTTCTTTTTTTTAAATATGCTACTCACCGGGTCGTCAGCGCTGTTCAATGACGTTCCAAAAAAAGTTTCGTAAAGAAAAAACGTTCCTGTAGTGTTTTATTTAGCATTTTGTAAATCCCATTGAGTTCTGTTGCAATAGTCAATATCCCTCCGCCACCGGAAACGGGGCCTGTTTACGCTTAGTTGTAGTCTTTTCGCAAGGCCCAAGTGTTTCTGCTTCCTTCACTCTGTGTACTCCGACGTCGAGGTGCTAACGTCTCTGTTAAACACTTTAAAAAACTCTGAAAATGGAATACTAAAGGTGGATTCTTGAGGAGGACATATTGGACTTTGAGTTTGACGGTAGAGGATACCGTCGCCAACTAGTGGTCTGGAGTGTGCAACGCTTCAGATTCGAACGGGAAGCGGAAGTTTATAAGCGGTTGTGATGTATCGGAAAAAATAGTTCTGGGATTTACAAAATGCTAAATAAAACAAGACAGGAACGGTTTTTCTTCACGAAACTTTTTTTGGAACGTCATTGAACAGCGCTGACGACCCGGTGAGTAGCATATTTTAAAAAAGAACGTTTAAGGTTGTTTTAAGGACATTATCGGACATGCACAATGGAAGCCATTCTGAAGCAGCCAGGGGGGGATTCTACATGAGCCAAAAAGCAGAGACAGTACCAATTGTCAAAATTTTGGTGTCGATCATTCGATTTCATCCTGGACACTACAGAAAATGGGCTAAAAGTGTTAAAAACCGGAATTCTCCTTTAAACCCCACATGCAGGTCATGAGTGTAGCTGACTGAGTTTACCTCGCTGTCTGCAAACTCGCAGTACTGCAGGTTCTGTTTGCCGTCGAGCATCCTCACACAGGCGTATGTGTTGTTGAAGGCATCCTCACACACACAATCTGGGAAACATTGCTGAGAAAAAAAAAAAAAAAAACTTGGTCAGAAAATGATGTTGGATTGGATGAAACTTCATATTCAGACAGGGGGCCACCAGGGGCCAGAGCCCCTATAGAGCAGGTCCTGGCATCTGTAATGATGGCATAATACTAAATACATTTCTGAAATAAATTGTGACACAAATTGGCAAGAAACTGCTACTGAATTGTTCACTGGATCATTTATATTTGTTATATTTCCAGTTTTATTTGAACAAATAATAAAAAATTAAATTGCTGCACTTTTATCTTCAGTCACATTGAGATATGATCACAGCTGTAATCAGCTTTCTCTGATGTTTCCAGAGTTTAAAAAATGGTTGCCCTGTATTTTGTTAATATTCTATGTTTGGTGCCCTTTTTCAGTGGCTGGGCAGAACAAATACAAGACATAAGCCAGGCATACACTGTGCAACTTTTTTCCCCTTTATGGCCGACTTTCCAGTCGTGCGAGTATTTTTCGATCGAGCCAACTTTCAGCCTGATAGTGTGTCGTATAGTGTACAGGGGGCAGTGATGGGAGTAACAGCGTTGAAAGTAAAGCTGTTACCTTTTTTTATTAACAAGTAATCTAATTACTTTGACTGTAACTATAATGCAGTTACCATTGCAGACACCCCGTTACTGCGCATTACTCAGGTCGCACAATCAACCTTTTTTCATGATAGGACTCGTGCGCGCCTTGTCATGAGAGAGGGGAGGATGAGATTGGCTGATGTATAGTAAAATTCCGTCTGTCAGTTGGGTAGGTGGGTGTTTCCGCTGGTGGGTGTTAACGTACAGCACACACAGAGAGATGGAGAGTGAGGATGACTCCAGCAGCAAAACAGCGTTTTCCAGATGGAAATACCGGTGTTACGTCGAGCTGCGTTTCCCCATCAGATACGGTTTCCCCTGCATCTCCGCACAGCGCAGGCGGCACGATTCACCGCGCAAGCGACAGGAAACGTGCATGCTCGCTAAAGGCGCGCAACAGCCGCCCTGTGCTTGCACCGCAGGGGAACTACGGAGAGCGTGAACGATCAAATGTTAGCCTATATGGAGAAAGGGGGATGGATGGATGGATGTTGCAGTATCTATAACAACCCAAACACACAGGATTTCAGAATAAGACATCCCCAGTTAATAATTTCATACACTCACCAGATCTGAACGGCCTGTTAAAAAACTTCACAGCCATGAGTAGAGGTAATGCAGCCCGATGATATTTACACCGCATCAGGTACCGTTCCCCCCATGTTAAGAAGAGGGGAACGCTATCTGACGGGGTTTATACGCCCGTCAGATAGCGTTCCTCCCTGATGTCATTTACGTTGAGTTGCAATAAATGCGAAACTCTCTGCAGGTTCTTGTCTTTGTCGTCCGCTCTATTCAGCTGGCTTTGGAAACACACGGCGAGAAGGTGGGGGCTGGGTGGTGAGGGTTACGGGGGCGAAAAACGCAAAAGTAACGCAATAGTTACTTTTACTAGTAACTAGTTACTTTTTTGTGGAGTAACTCATTTACTAACTCAGTTACTTTTTGGGAGAAGTGACTAGTAACTATAACTAAGTACGTTACTTTTTCAAAGTAACGTGCCCAACACTGACAGGGGGTAACGAGGGGCGATCAGCCTCTGACCACCTCCTGATCAGGAATCGTGAGGTCTGGATAAAATCAAACATGTTTGTAATTCAGTCAGCCGTCGTGGGCAAACAAGGATTCTTCCTCTTCCTCTCAGATGTAAACACAGAAGCATGGCAGGGTTGTGAGTGAAATGGCGTTCTGTCTAATTGACCGACAGTAGTAGCCATGTTTGTTGAGCCATGTCTTTGTCTAAATACCTCGTTGCCTTTTCTTTTTAGGGCTTTCAGCACAAAATTGTATAAATAGCCGAGGCAGCATGTTTCACTCTAGTGAGCTTCATATTTAACATTAGGAATCGATACTTCCATCTTTTTCCTCTTCTACTGGTTTGGCTTCTGGACAGCCGAGTTCGAGTAGCTCCATCTCAGACGTACAGAGTGAGCAGGTAGATCGCACCAGAGCGTCCGGTCGCACAGTGTGGGAACAAACATTGTGAGCTGTGAACTTGTACGATGAAACTCTGACGTTTTCCTCGTCCAGTTTGAGCTGTAGCTGCGTGCAACGATTGAAAAAAAAATCGTACAGTGTATGCCTGGCTATAGAGATGACTTGTTGACTCCAGATCCTCCATCTGTGCATTTAATGCTGTAAATTCCAGCATTGAAACGTTTAAAAAAAGAAACACACAAACCTGGTTTTCAGATTGCATTTAAACATTTTAAATCTGTGATATGATTGAAACAAAAATAAGGAGAAAACTCTCCAATGCCGTTTCCAGGTTGTGAAGACATTCGTGTTTGCTTACAGACACTCCAGGGCCAAGTTTAGGACAGGATGGGTCCTTTGTTGGACTTCCCTCTCCTGTGTACTCGACAAGGAAAAACGGTCGCACTGTGCCGTTCCGCAGGGATGGAGCCTGAACAGAGACTTGGGTCAGGATATGGGGGAAGAACTGGAATACAGGAAATCATGTGAAATGGAAAGGAGCTGACCATCTGAGCCAGGAAGGACTGTCCGTCCACATTGACGGTCGACAGGTTGAACCCAGAGATGTCAAGAAAGGTGGGAGCGAGGTCGATATTTAGCACCGGAGCCTAAAAGGGAAGAAAAACATGGAGGAGTGATTCATTCATAGGTAAAAACATGAATGTCGGTGGAAGGTAGTCCTGACCTGTATGGTCTGGTTTGGTTTGATGCCGGGGCCACGGACCAGGAGGGGTACCTTGATGTCAAACTCATAAAGTTGCCTCTTATCAATGGGCAGCGAGAACTGACCTGAGGAGGAAAACATGGAGGCTAACAGAGCAGGTGGCTTTCATTCACAGATTCCTAAAGCAGCAGTAATGTGGGCTTTAAATCAGGCATCCCCTAAGTCTGTCCTGGAGGGCCGCTGTCCTGCAGGCTTTAGAGGTTTCCCTGCTTTAGCACAGCTGATTATGATGATTGCAGTTCATCAAAAGCCTTTGAAGTAATTTCCTTCTGGGATTATTAAAGTATTTCTGATTCTGTGAATCAGCTTTAAATTAAAATAAGCTGTTCTGGAGCAGGAAAACCTCTAAAACCTGCAGGACAGCGGCCCTCCTAACCCGACTCTGCCAGATGGATTTGCTCCACATATCAATCTAGAAACCTTCCGTTGAAGTAATTTTGGGAAGGGGCGAAAATACTGGTTAGCTGATTGGCCTATGTTGGTGATAGACGAGCCAAATAAACCAATCAGATCAACGAAGCATATGACGTACTAACAGAGCAACGACGAAGAGGAGCCAAATGATAGATCAAACTCTTGCCGAAACCAGTCGGGAGAAGAGCAAAAACATCTTTTCCTCTGAGAAAAGTCTCCAGAGCAGTGTTTTGCTCTTCTTTCAGTGAAGAAATACTCTGTAACTCCGATAAAACTTGCTCAATAGCCACGCTAACGCTAGTTTCATCGGCTGAAGCCGCCATGTTCTTTAGACTGAACTGTGGCGCTTCTCGTTGCGTCACACCTCAACCCGCCTCAAAGCCAATGCTGATTGGACGTTCGTTTGGTGAACGGCTCCAAACTTTCTTTAACGGAGAGTCTCCAGACTGATTAGCGAGTTAAACCTTGAAAGCTCGCGAGATCAGGATGGTCTCACGAGGCTACGGCCCTCCAGGACCGACTTTGGGGATGCCTGCTTTAGAGCCAAGGTTAACTCTTTCTAGGGCAAGTTACCAATTTTGATCACTTGCCTTACAAATGTGTCCCCCCCGTCCCTCAGTGAGGTCTAGAAGCAGAAGATCTATATCCAGTCATTCAGCAAAGATGCTGCTACATGGCTGTACATCTTATTTTGGTATTTGACCAATTAGATGAACCCTTGATTGATATTTCCCCTACTGTAAATTAAGTTTCAAAAATATGTTAACAAGTCAAAAAAAAAGGTAAAAAGTAAAAAAAATAAATTAGGCTAGTTAACAATTATATTTAGGTGCCTCAAAGGTTATATTGTACCTAAAAAATTTTGTTTTTTTCCACTCCGAGTGTTTTTCATGAATTTCTTATAGAAGCACTTTTGTTATTTTTCTTGATATATTAGGGCAAGTTTGCGTTTCTTGTTATTACAGAAACGCAATTTGATATTTGCCATCAAAATATCCATATTTTTTAACTGTTACAAAGGTAATAAGGTTTTCCTGGATTTCAATAACACTATTGGCTTGTAATTTTGATTTCAAAGTATTTCACTGATAGTCCTATAAAAGGTTAAGACCCATTTATACCATCCTTTTGAAACTGTGCTGAGATTCGGTCCGAGCACAGTAACAGAGATAACTGTTTAGTGTAAATGGCACGCAAACTGAACCGAACCATGCCAGACACAACCGAGCAGCTAAAAGTTTTCCTACTAGAGAGCAGTAGTACCGTAGATTGGGGAGGAACCGTGCTAGCGTGATGTTTAATGCTACGCTCACACCTAAAGCAGCAAGAGCAGTAAAAACTCGCGTGCTGCTTCATTTTTGATGCTTGTACAAGTTCAGTTCTGATGCGCGGCTGAAGCATCTTTGCTGCACTAGCTGCGTGCTGGAAAAAAGTGGGTCTGATGCGCATTGGGCGGAGCTAATCTATCCTTTCTTTGCCTGTAACAATGGCAGCTATATTTGCTGTGATCAGTGGGTAAAAAGTAGTTTTAATATGTTTTTAAGTTTGAAAGTCCACTGAATTAAAAGAGAGAGAGAAAGTCCACTGAAAACTTAATCAGTGCAGGCAGTTATTCCAGATTACCATCCTGCCTTCAAATATTATTTCTGTCAGAGCTGCACAGACTCCCGTACACTGGTGGTACTCTGTCACTAGGAATCCCATTCAACAGCAGCCTATGACCCGGTCGCCTCTTTGCGGTTTGTCCAACTGGAAGGTGTTTTTCATGTACGTAATCCAAACAGCAGGCACCAGGATAATAAAAGTAAACATGTTTTTCTGGCAGCATTTTAAGTTAATTTAGGCATTAATAAACTGTTTCAGAGGAGGGATCATAGCGCTCTGCATCAGCAGTGCTGCATCCGTCTCCCTGCCAGCCCCAAGATCAGCTTCTCTGATTGGTTGATGTGGCTCATCAAGCTGCAAAAGTTATATTTTTCCAACTCCAGCATCTGCTGCTTCTGATGCACGCCACGCGCTTCATGACGTGCTGCTCCTGCTGCTTTAGACACGCTGTGAGACCTTTTGCTGTGCGTCAACCATTGACTTTGCATGTAAACTAGCTGCTTTTGCTGCCTCTGCCGGTTTAGGTGTGAACGTAGCATTAACGGTCGTAAGGAACCGAGCTCGAAAGGATTAACTGATCCAAGCTCAGTCCGAACTCTGCACGGATCGGTTTTCAGAGGGTATTGTAAATGGGGCTAAAGGTTCAAGTTAAAACTACAAAGTAAAAAGTATTTTACAAACAATTATTCGACAGTCAAAGATGTGAGAATGTTCAAGATATTTTATCAATATAACCACCAGTAAAATTAAATAATGGCGTTTAGCTGCAAACACAGCCATTAGGCCTTCAGGTATGTCTCAGCCAGCTTTCTAAAGACTAAACTTTCTAATCCATTAATCTTGGCAAAAAAATCTGATTAGATGTAGAGCCTGTCGTCAGCGCTTTTAATCTCCGCGACAACTCCCCGCTGCTACAGAAGGAATGCACCCCACCCCCACCATGATGGTGTTTAAAAAGTTCAGTGTCAGTTTAGTTGATTTCTGGTCATGTTTCCCTCAGATGACTTCCAGCCAACTTTTAACCTGTCTACTTTTAAGGCTAGGCTTAAAACTTTCCATTTTGATAAATCTTATAGTTAGAGTGGCTCAGGTTATCCTGAGCTATCTCTATAGTTATGCTGCTATAGGCTTAGACTGCTGGAGGACATAGGGTCCCCCATTTCATCATTCTATCTCTATTCTCCCACTCTGCAGAATCTGTTAGTTCAATCTCTAACGTTCTGCTCTCTCTGCTCTTTCTCATAGTAGCTTCATCTGGTCTGTTCCTGTTTGGCTGTGACTCCATCCTGGGGAGAAATATCAGCTGTGCTGCCGCCATCAACACCTTTGGTTATAGATATTGGAGCTCGGCCTGTTTTCCAGTGTAGTCCTGTTTCTCTGACTGTGACTAACTGGATGTGCTCTCATCATCCTCTGACATGGGAGCTGGCTCGGAGCTCGTCTGCCTGGCTGTGTGTTTCCTGGACGGGCCGCCTTTTACAGTTCCTTTTGTATCTCTGCTTCTGTCTCCTTGAACCCCAGTCGGCCTCAGCAGATGGCCGCTCACACTGAGCCTGGTTTTGCTGGAGGTTTCTTCCTGTTAAAAGGGAGTTTTTCCTCTCCACGGTCGCTACAAGCATGCTTAATGTGAGGGGTTGCCTTCTAGTAAATGAGTCGATGCAATCAACTGGGTTTCCTTAGATAGAAAACTTTGAATCCATTTGACTGGATAATCTGGTGAAATGTAAAGTGCCTTGAGATGACATGTTGTGAACTGGCGCTATAGAAATAAATTGAATGGAAGATTTCAGTCACTATACTTAAGCGTATGGATTTTTCCCTTAACCAAACAGGATTCCACTTTCTTCGTACTAAGTCATTCGATCTCAGTAGGTTTTATGTTGTCAACTTTAGCAAGATGCCTCCATCTTTTTGGACAGATACTAACCTTTTTTTCTGTTTCATACCAATTGCTGAGATGCCAGCCATGTTTCTGTTGGCGATTTCAGCTTGCTTCTTCCACTTTTCAGGAAAGAAATTAAGCATTTCTATTTGCTGCCATTTCATACCACTTCAGTCATTTTTGCTTAAATTTCTCGTTCTACTGGAGGTTTCTTCTGTTAAAAGAGAGTTTTTATTCTCACCATTACTGTATGCATGCCCTGAGCGAGGGATTACTGCAGAGTCAATGAAGCAATTCAAATCAATATGGACTGTCGCTGCATGGTCATTAAATTTGGAGATTGCAAAGTCAACTACTGGATGCAATAAACCAATCTGACTGGATAATCTGATTGCAAAGTTCTTGTGTTAGGGATTGGTGCTATATATAAATAACACTGAATTAAATTGAAATGTTAGCACTTTCACAGATTCCACCACTTGAGCTGAAGATCTCAGCAGCTACTCCAGAGTTAAAATCAGACTCTTCCTGCTGCTCTCAGTAATTATCTCTTGTCTAGGAATGTTTTGCAGTTGTTTCAAACTCTTAATGTTTTTAGATTATGGATTGATCAGGCATCTATAAAATGATCAAAGGGTTTACTTTATAACCAAACTCAGCTTTAAACTTCCCCAGATCTCCCTCCCTGGCTTCTCTGCTGGGTTTCTTGGTCTTGATGATTTTTTACTTGTGTATTCTGTCAAACCTCTATGGAAGAGGAATGGGGCCACTGAAAATTGTTTTAAAAAAGTTAACTGATTTTAACATTTTGTTTTAGCATAATATGGGAAAAAAGTCTGAATTCTAACTTTTTCCCCCCCTAAGAATTCAGATTTTTGTTCCCATATTAAACAAAAAAATTTTTTTTTAAATCAGTTACATTTTTTTAGTTGCCCAAATCCTCTTTCGTACTACAATCTCTTCATTCATGGTCAGACTACCGAGATTAAAGTCAGACCACCGAGATTAAAGTCAGACCACCGAGATTAAAGTCAGACTACCGAGATTAAAGTCAGACTACCGAGATTAAAGTCAGACCACCGAGATTAAAGTCAGACCACCGAGATTAAAGTCAGACTACTGAGATTAAAGTCAGACTACTGAGATTAAAGGAATAGTACACCCAAAACATGATTAGCCTTCATTTTCTACTCACCCCCATGCTGAACAACACCCTGGAGTACTTTTTTGATATCTCAAATGCATCTGGAGATCTGGGAGGCTTCTTGCTGTCTGCTGACATTCAAATAATGGAGGTCTATGGCGCCCGAGACAGAAAGGTCCATAAAAGTCCACAAAAACGTGTCAATATTCCTCCATACTGCTCGTCCAATGTATTCCAAGTGTCCTGAGTGGGTAGCATCCAGAATTTACTCGAAACGAAGTCATTTAGAATGTTTTTAGAGCATAAACAGTAGTGTATAGGATTTCCTGAAAGCGCGCACATGCGCGATCACGACGCTACGGAAGCCGGCAGACCAAACCAGCGCATTCAGCTCGGCAAAGAACTCATGCTCTTCCTCAACACTGAAGTCCTCAGACATTTTTCTTTTGTTGTTTCTTTCTTTGGACAGGTAAACAGCACATTTCTTCTTCTACGCTTGCATTATTGGCAGAGCAGACGCTGAATGCGCACTTTCATCTGGTTTGGTCTGCCGGCTTCCGTAGCGTCGTGAGCGCGCATGTGCGTGCTTTCAGGAAATCCTATACACTACTGTTTATGCTCTAGAAACATTCTAAATGACTTCGTTTCAAGTAAATTCTGGATGCTACCCACTCAGGACACTTGGAATACATTGGACGACCAGTATGGAGGAATATTGACACGTTTTTTGTGGACTTTTATGGACCTTTCTGCCTCGGGCGCTGGGCACCTCCATTATTTGAATGTCAGCAGACAGCAAGAAGCCTCCCAGATCTCCAGATGCATTTGAGATATCAAAAAAGTACTCCAGAGTGTTGTTCAGCATGGGGGTGAGTAGAAAATGAAGGCTAATCGTGTTTTGGGTGTACTATTCCTTTAAAGTCAGACCCCCGAGATTAAAGTCAGACCTCCGAGATTAAAGTCAGACCTCCGAGATTAAAGTCAGACCTCCGAGATTAAAGTCAGACCTCCGAGATTAAAGTCAGACCTCCGAGATTAAAGTCAGACTTCCGAGATTAAAGTCAGACTTCCGAGATTAAAGTCAGACCTCCGAGATTAAAGTCAGACCTCCGAGATTAAAGTCAGACCTCCGAGATTAAAGTCAGACTTCCGAGATTAAAGTCAGACCTCCGAGATTAAAGTCAGACCTCCGAGATTAAAGTCAGACCTCCGAGATTAAAGTCAGACCTCCGAGATTAAAGTCAGACCTCCGAGATTAAAGTCAGACCTCCGAGATTAAAGTCAGACCTCCGACATTAAAGTCAGACCTCCGAGATTAAAGTCAGACCTCCGAGATTAAAGTCAGACCTCCGAGATTAAAGTCAGACCTCCGAGATTAAAGTCAGACCTCCGAGATTAAAGTCAGACCTCCGAGATTAAAGTCAGACCTCCGAGATTAAAGTCAGACCTCCGAGATTAAAGTCAGACCTCCGAGATTAAAGTCAGACTTCCGAGATTAAAGTCAGACTTCCGAGATTAAAGTCAGACTTCCGAGATTAAAGTCAGACTTCCGAGATTAAAGTCAGACCTCCGAGATTAAAGTCAGACCTCCGAGATTAAAGTCAGACTTCCGAGATTAAAGTCAGACTTCCGAGATTAAAGTCAGACTTCCGAGATTAAAGTCAGACTTCCGAGATTAAAGTCAGACCTCCGAGATTAAAGTCAGACCTCCGAGATTAAAGTCAGACCTCCGAGATTAAAGTCAGACCTCCGAGATTAAAGTCAGACCTCCGAGATTAAAGTCAGACCTCCGAGATTAAAGTCAGACTTCCGAGATTAAAGTCAGACCTCCGAGATTAAAGTCAGACTTCTGAGATTAAAGTCAGACCTCCGAGATTAAAGTCAGACCTCCGAGATTAAAGTCAGACTACTGAGATTAAAGTCAGACTTCTGAGATTTAAGGCAGACTTTTGACGTTTTCTGCCATATTATACTGAAATAAAATGTAAACCCCTGAGACCTTCACAGTACAGCTCTATTTTTAATTTACCAATCTGGTTACTTCTGAAAATTACTGGATTTTATAAAGCGATTCATGTTTTTATGGTAAAAAGGTATTAACTGTTTTTTTTTTCATCCACCTCACAGTTATGCTTTTTGCGTTTAGCTAAGGAGGTACTTTTGTAAAGAATGTGTATATATCACCATCAGGCACTGAAGATTTTTATATGATTCAGAGGAAAAATGGCAGCCTGCGAGGACTATGAATCTTGAATGATCAATGAAGCTGGAGCAGACCTGTGTGATAGCCGTTGTCTGAGGTGTAGAAGATGTAAGTGTTGTTCAGCTCGTTTATGCTGTCCAGTTTCTTCACCAGCTTCTCCACCATGTCGTCCACAGACAGCAGCACCTGCCACCTGCAGGGTAAAGCATTTTAGTTCAGTTTACACACTTTAAAGTGACCTGCTGAGACTCTAAAGTGTTCAAACTATTTCTGGTGTTGTGTGCGCTCCCTGATGATCCTCTGCAGACAAAGGACAGACCCAATAACAGCAGGTATTCATTTATTCCAGTTATAACTTCAATATATGATTTGAAGCAAAGGTGATGCGTAGGTTACAGTTTTCTCACTCTAGTAAAGGTTGCTAGGTGAGGCGCAGTGCCTGCTGATTGATGTAATAATTTTAGATTCAGTTCTCAGACACCAAGAAATTACTTCCAAAAAACAGCTGAATGTTTTTAGCACTTGCTTTTAGAAGGAACCTGTGATATGGAAGAGGATTAGGGCCACTGCAAAAAAAGTTTACTGCTTTTTTATATATTTTTTTAGCTTAATATTGGAAAAAAATTCAGATTGAAATAATTACCAAAAGCCAGTGTAGGTGCTAGCTCTGCTCGAGGCCCCGCCCCTTCTTATGACGTCGTTATATGGCAACTCCACTCTGACAAACTGTATTACACCAATTTATTTAGGGTAAAATATCTTTTTTGGGTTCTCAACATATTATTACCTATTACCTATATTTGCTATATTTTACGTTTCATCGATGATCTAAAGTAGCCAAAAGTAGAAAACCATCATTGTCAGTCTTGAAGGAAAGTGCTGCTTTCTAAGACTGAGCTCTGCCATTTAACAAGGTGACAAAAAAGTCTCAACTAATTTTTATTCTTTTATTAAGATCTAAGGGCAGTGGAGGACAAATGTGACATCTTAAAAAATAACTTTGGTAGAGATTTTAGACAAATAAAACTTATTTTATTTGTAGAAAATGAACGGTTGTTGTTGACACAAAGTTAAAAGTAGTGTAGCTTAATGTGGCTAACTGACCAAGCTAAAATCCGCTAACCTGTTAGCTACTGAGCACAGCTAGCCACAGCACTACCCAGGTCTCCCCCTTTATATCATGGACTAACAGTTACTTTGTTCACCATAAACAGGTTTTTTTCAGTTTTGTTATCGATCAGGTAAAAATTAATTGGTCAGTTCCCGACTCGGCACACTGACGCTGTGTGATGTTTAAATAGCAATTTCCAACTTTTGTGACAACATAGTCTGATAAAAAGTACATTTTTATATACATGTTTAAGCTTAAATGAGTTGACATTTAAATACGATTTCCCTACGACTTTATAAGTTATTTTTAAATTTAAGTTCAGGCAAGATATCATTTATGAAATGTTTTAGAGAGAGAATTACAAGCCTGCATTTTATCACTTTTTTTTAACCCAACTTTTTCCAATTTAAAGAGCAAAACTTCCCAGTACCTTTTCCTGTATGCGTTATCCAGGTAGGTAAGGGAGCTGTTCGGCATGGGGTTGACAGGCTGGCGTAGCAGCCAGTGCTTGTCCTGAAAAAAAAAAAAAAGGGGGGGGCTCTTTAGATATTCAGACAAAAACTGAAGCTAGCTAAGCCTGTAGTTAGCACAACTAAGATCTGGACCAGTGAGGCTGTGGAGGAGCTCCGCACGTGTCTGGAAACCACAGACTGGGAGGTGTTCAGGGCTGCTACAGATAATCTGGACGAGTACACTGACATTGTGACCTCTTACATACAGTACAATGAGGAGCGCATCCTACCAACGCGCACCAGGGTGCGTTATGCAAACGACAAGCCCTGGTTCACACCTAAGCTCGGCCAGATTCGACGAGAGAAGGAGGCAGCACGCAAGAGCGGGGACAGAGACAGCTACAAAGAGGTGAAATACAGGTTTAGCAGGGAGATGAGGAAGGCTAAATCTGTGTATGCAAATCGCCTCCAGCAGCAGTTCTCTGCCAACGACTCTGCCACAGTGTGGAGGGGCCTCAGGGCTATTACCAACTACAAGCCCAAAGCCCCCCGAGCTCTGAATGACCGGGCACTGTGTGAAAGACTGAATACACACTACTGCCGTTTCGACTGTCCCAGAGCCGTTAGCACCTCTCTGGTCTCTCCAGCCACCCCCTCCTCCCCCAACACAACTGAGGCCACTCCATCAAAGGCCCCCTCAATCCACCCCTTGTCCCCCCCTGCCCTCTGCATCCTGGAGCAGGACGTGCACAGACAGTTTCTGAAGCTGAACACCCGTAAAGCTGCTGGCCCTGACGGCGTTTCTCCCTCCACCCTGAAACACTGTGCCAGCGAACTGTCTCCTGTCTTCACGGACATTTTTAACATCTCCTTGGAGTCATGCCATGTGCCGGGCTGCTTCAAATCCTCCACCATTGTTCCTGTCCCGAAGAAACCAAGGATCACAGGACTAAATGACTACAGGCCGGTGGCGCTGACGTCTGTGGTCATGAAGTCCTTTGAGCGATTGGTTCTGCAACACCTAAAATCCATCACCGCCCCCCTCCTGGACCCGCTGCAGTTCGCCTACAGAGCCAACAGGTCCGTAGACGACGCAGTCAACCTGGCCCTCCACTTCATCCTGCAGCATCTGGACTCCCCAGGAACCTACGCCAGGATCCTGTTCGTGGACTTCAGCTCTGCCTTCAACTCCATCCTCCCGGGTCTGCTCCAGGACAAGCTGTACCAGCTCAACGTGCCCAGCTCCCTCTGCAGGTGGATTACTGACTTCCTGACGGACCGGAGACAGCACGTGAGGCTGGGAACAACTGTCTCTGACACACGGACCATCAACATCGGATCCCCCCAGGGCTGTGTCCTTTCCCCCTGGCTTTTCTCCCTGTACACCAACTGCTGCACCTCCAGCCATCAGTCCGTGAAACTGATCAAGTTTGCGGACGACACCACCCTCATCGGGCTCATCTCCGACGGTGATGAGTCTGCCTACAGGAGGGAGGTGGACCGGCTGGTGTCCTGGTGCAGCAGCAACAACCTGGATCTGAACACCCAAAAGACAGTGGAGATGATTGTGGACTTTAGAAAGGTGACAGCCCCACCGTCCCCCCTTGCCCTCACAGACAGCCCCACCCCCATCTCCAACGTGGAGTCCTTCCGCTTCCTGGGCACCACCATCACCCAGGACCTCAAGTGGGAGCCGACCATCAGCTCCCTCGTCAAGAAGGCCCAGCAGAGGATGTTCTTTCTGCGGCAGCTGAGGAAACTTAAGCTGCCAACCCGGATGTTGGTGCAGTTTTACACCTCCATCATTGAGTCCATCCTCACATCCTCCATCACCGTGTGGTACACTGGCGCCACCGCCAGGGACAGATACCAACTGCAGCGCATTGTGCGCTCCGCTGAGAAGGTGATCGGCTGTAAGCTGCCATCACTCCAGGACCTGTATGTCTCCAGGACCAGGAGACGTGCAGGTCGCATCACAGCCGACCCTTCTCACCCTGGACACAGACTGTTTGAACCTCTCCCCTCAGGGAGGAGGCTACGGTCCATACGGACCAGAACCTCCCGCCATAAAAACAGCTTCTTCCCCTCTGCCATAAGACTCATGAACACTATATGTCAGACTCCATAACCTGCCCATGCCATTCACACTGCTCTATTTGCACTATCTTGTACATTTTACTTTTTATATTTATCCATATTTTTATCTTAAGTGTATATATTAGTATATTTTTTGCATGCCTTATACCCTAGTGTTTTTAGAGATTTTTATAATTTTATTTACTATTTCATATATGTTTCATGTTGCACGACTGTACCACAGAAATTTCGTAGTTGTGAACCTCTTCACTAACAATGGCAATAAACCCGATTCTGATTCTGAAAACCAGGGTTCATCTGTGTAAATCTGTCCGTCTCGTACCTTTCCTGGTTTGTCGAAGCTTCCGTCTCGGGGGGCCTGCACGTTGTTGAACTCTTTCTGGTACTGAGGCGCTGCCATCCACGGGGAGTGAGGCGCTGGAGGCGCCAGCATGATGAAGAAGGGATGCTGGGGGCTTCTGTCATCAAGGAAGCTGAGTGAACGGTTGAGCTGGATCAAGGAGAAAACCCAGAATTACCTTTCAGACCAACAACAGGTGTTTTTACAGTGAAGGTCGGAGGATCAGAACCTGCATTTGGTAAAAATGGGAGCCAGGGAGGGAAGACTGATGGATACTTTAGTTAATGTGGTTGAGCAGGATCATGGGAACATCTGGATGATTCTTTAAAACTGCCACACTTCTTCACAGTGTCAAATTTAACTTCTTGAAAAAGCATTTATTTTAGTATGTGGGTGACAAGTTGGTGCAGCACCGAGTCCAACCATAAAGAAATAAATTGTCTGGATGATACAAATTGTTATTTATAGTTGTTATATTTATTTGTTATTGAATACTAACAGGTCATAATAAAAATTAGCTTAAAGGAAACAAAACTAACGAGTCTATTTTTAAAATGTGAGGAGAAGTAAAAAGTTGTCCAAGATATAATTACTCCAGTAAATTAAAGATAGCCAACATTTCTACTCAAGTAAGGCAACAAAATATTTACACTTTGTTATTTGACACCTCTGGCTCATTGACTCTTCAGCAATCCCTCACACCAAGCATGCTTTCAACGACAGTGGAGAGAAAAACTCCCTTTTAGGGGCTCAAGGAGACAGAAAGTCACAGTTTTCAGGCAGCACTGCCAACTTAAGGGATAAAAACTTAATATATCTGATCCCTTGCTTTCTACTTCATTGCTTTAACTAGTGTTGCACCAATATCGACCATTATCGGGCCAGGCCCCGATCCAGCACTAAAATGGTGGTATCAGTATCAGCGAGTACCAACAAATAGGGCACCGATACCATTTAATAGTTTATTAAAACTATTGTCACCCATTCCAGGTAGGCAATAAAAAGTTCTAATGGATTCTCTTCATATTACTATTTTTCCTGCTTCACAAAGGTAGGCAGCAGCTTGACGAAGCCATGACGGCCATTATTTTACATCCAAGTAGTATGCAGTTCTTCATATATATACACACACACACACACACACACATCAATCGGTGTCGGTATGGTATCAGGCAATACTGCACAGCCAGGTATCAGGCAACACTAGTTTTAACTCACAAGTACATATCTGTAAGAAATAACTAAAAAGAAAAAAAAAAAAAAACATGTTTTATTTGACAGATTTAATATTTTAAAGTTCTTTTTTGTACCTAAAATACTTACCAAGCTCTGTTCCAGTCTGGAACTTGGACTTTTCTGACATTTTCACAGTAGCTGGGTTAGCAACCAGGGTAACCTACTGACATATAATTTCTAATCATATAAAAACCAGCGGGGTCCGAATAAAGAAGATCATTAACCAGTAAAGGTCCGGAGACAATTTTAACTATTATCTGTTACTTTAAACAGAATTTATCACTAAAATAAAATGAGGTGTTTATTATTTTAGAAATTCAATGTATAACATGTATGCATAAAGTATTTAAAAAAAAGAAAATTTTTCCATTTTAAAACTTAAATTGTTTTTTGAAGTATAGAACAAAAATCGTTTAGCTTGGTATAAAGACAATTTCCTGATTCACACATTTTATAAAACACCTGATCTGACTGTTTTTTTCTTTTTTCTGTCTTGATGTTGGCAGTGGGCTTTATGCTGCCCTGCAAGGCTTTAAACCTGGGTTTGAATGGAGACTAAGCCATTCTAAAGCACATATCAAGGAGCTCATTTTGATCCTGGATTCATATTTATTTTGATTCTGTTCATGGTGGAGAATCCTGCTTCACAGCAGCAGGTTGAGCCAAACATCCTCTAAATGTGCAGGGTCATCTTTGTGCACCATTTCACTTTTCTTTCACCAGTTCACCACAGTTCTTCCAGTAGTCCACACTTTCTCTGCTCTCTTTTTCTCATCATCTTCTCCTTCTTTCCCATCGCCCGGCTTGCCACAGGTTTGCCTGCTGTGTCTAAAAGTAGCAGCAGCAGCAACCCAGACTGACAGCAGCTCATTGGATCATTTGGATCATGTGCAGCCTGGAGCCGGACGCGCTGGAGGGCTTTACCGTATTAACAGGAGAAGCAGCGCAAGTGAAGTTAGACACTGTTTTTGGACAACATGCGGTCATTTGTAAATGTTTTAAATCAGGTTGGGTCCAGATTAGCCAGCAGGTGGCTCCGGATCCGGACTGCAGTCCGCTAATATGTCACCTCTGATATAAAACATTAAATAACAGGACTATACACCTTTTAGTCTTTTTCTGTAAAGCTGAAAAATGGCTCCAACATCAGGAAAGGCAACCAAGGTAAAAACTTTACCAAGTCTGTGAGTAGATCGTATTGTCTTACTGTAGCAAACACGGAATAAGGGAGCAGCCGAAAAGACAAAAACTATGAGAATCCCATAGCAGCTTATTTTAAATGTAACTATTAATTCTAGGTACCCACTGTCTTAATGTGCTATTTTTACACTGCCCTATTCTTCTGTCAAAGAGCAGCTTTAAGCAGAAACACCAACATGTCTGTTCTCAGCTTGTTTCACACAGGAAGGTCTTTTGTGGTGCACCAGTTTTCCATCTCCATTTCCTGTGTGATTATTACACCTCCTCAGTAAATAACCACCCAATAATGCATGACTGGTATTTACAGCTTTAGAAAATAGCTTTGACATCAACTACCCCACGATTTGACATCAGAGCTTTTAGAAACAGCTGTTAGCTGTTAGCTTTAGCCACCAGGATCAGACAGTCGGGGTTTATGCTAAATGATAGATCACTGAAAAATTAAAATCTATTCAAGTCAATTTGTTTAAATAGGTTCATTTTGATCTGATTTGAGCAAGAAAGCAAATAATAATAAAAAATATATATAAATGTCTCCATTATCTTATTTTAAGTGCATAATACCCAATCAACTTATTTTTAAGGGCCAAAATACTAATTTCATCGGCAGATAGGGTTGCCAACTGTCCCTTAAAAAATTGAATCGTTCTGCATTTAAAAAAGAGAAGTACCTGTCCTGTAATTAGTGGAAAAGGAACGCATTTTGTCCCGTATTACTGTGAGAGTAAAAAAAAAAATTAGGCGTCCCTTTTTTCTCTCAGGAGTTGGCAACCCTACTGGCAGATCATCTTATTTACCTGCTCAAATTGAGACTAAATGCATTTAGAGATTTTCGTTATTTATTTTTAGATCAGTTGTTGCAATGTGCCAAGAAAGTTAGGTAAGAAGTTAACTGCCATTAATAATTGAAAAGAACATTGTTCCCAACCTCATGAAGCATCCCTGTAAAGCTCATGTGTCAAACTGGAGGCCCATGAGCCGAATCCAGTTACCTTGCAAGCAAGATGAACTATTATATTTGTGAATTCACCACCTACCAAAAATACATCTTTCCATAAACCCACCGAGGTGTTAGTCTCAACTAAAGAAATGTTTCCAACCAATGAAATGCAGCGATGTGCATGACATCAACCAGAAGGGGAAGGCTGAAGCAAAACAAACATGGCCGCCCCTGTTCTATTACCTGTAGACAGCACCACACACCGTTTTAGCAGTAATACCCTCCATTACACTGGAAAAACGATCTAGAAATGAGTAAAACATTTCTTAAATTAAGTGTATTTACCCTTAATTTGAGTAGTTAAATGAGATAGTTTGCCAATGGAATGAGTATTTTTACTCTTAAAATAAGATAATTAGATAAAATGCACTAGAAATAAGAAAATGCAATTTTGTTTTCTTATCTTAAATGTAAATTGTTCCAATGGCAAAATGTCAAAATTACCTCATCAATCCAAGAACAAATACACTTATTTTAAGAAAAGATGACTTATCAAGAGTTTGATTTTTTTTCCATTGTACTTTTTGGAAAAAGAAGCAAAAGGACATGATTTGTGCCTTGATGGATGGGAAAGATGTTTGCACAGCACATACAAATTATAAGTGAATGTAAATTAGTAAGGAAAGGTCGCAGCTGCTGCGATTAGCTAAAAGCTGAACATGGGAGGCAGGTCTGTGACACCTTGGCGATTTAGCCAGCGTATGCCCGACGTCCCAGAATCTTCTAAAACGCCGGCATGCGATAAACTTTCTATGTATTTTTTATAATTTTGGGTGTATGCCTATAGTATTCAAAACGAGTCCAGAACTTATGTTTAAAACAGCCTAACTTATGCATAACGCACAACAGCATAATGCCATTAAATGATGTACAAGCCAGTGTCCTGAGGGGGGGCGGCAATGCCCACCGAGGAGCCCGGCCTGCATAGAAAGATCTCTTTGATGGTGGCACTAACCTAGCTGCTGTTTGCTACGACGGAGTATTAGGGCCAGGCTAGAGAGGTTTTTTTTCTTCCATTACGGAGTAAAAATGTAAAATTACGAGAATAAAGATGTAATATTAAGATATCCTAAAATAAATAAAAAAACTGTTGTATTTCATGACAACTCCTACAAGAAGCACTTTCTTCCAAAACGAGGAATGTTGAGCATCATGTGAAGTTAAACTTTTGCTCTGGTTTGACAAATAAATAACTACCGTATTCTAGCTGCAAATGTCTGGTTTTTGGTGCAATATCTACCTAGGTGTATAGAGGCCCATTTCCAGCAACTATCACTCCAGTGTTCTAATGGTACAATGTGTTTGCTCATTGGCTCAGAAGGCTAATTGATGATTAGAAAACCCTTGTGCAATCATGTTCACACATCTGAAAATGGTTCAAAATGGCCAGAAAAAGAGAACTTTCATCTGAAACTCGACAGTCTATTCTTGTTCTTAGAAATGAAGGCTATTCCATGCGAGAAATTGCTAAGAAATTGAAGATTTCCTACAACTGTGTGTACTACTCTCTTCAGAGGACAGCACAAACAGGCTCTAACCAGAGAAGAAAAAGAAGTGGGAGGCCGCGTTGCACAACTGAGCAAGAAGATAAGTACATTAGAGTCTCTAGTTTGAGGAACAGACGCCTAACAGGTCCAGACCTGGCATCTTCATTAAATAGTACCCGCAACACCAGTGTCAACATCTACAGTGAAGAGGCGGCTGTGGGATTCTGGGCTTCAGGGCAGAGTGGCAAAGAAAAAGCCATATCTGAGACTGGCCAATAAAAGAAAAAGATTAAGATGGGCAAAAGAACACAGATATTAGACAGAGGAAGACTGGAAAAAAGTGTTGTGGACAGATGAATCCAAGTTTGAGGTGTTTGGATCATAAAGAAGAACGTTTGTGAGACGCAGAACAAATGAAAAGATGCTGGAAGAATACCTGACGCCATCTGTTAAGCATGGTGGAGTTAATGTGATGGTCTGGGGTTGCTTTGGTGCAGGTAAGGTGGGAGATTTGTACAGGGTAAAAGGGATTCTGAATAAGGAAGGCTATCACTCCATTTTGCAACGCCATGCCATACCCAGTGGACAGCGCTTGATTGGAGCCAATTTCATCCTACAACAGGACAATGACCCTAAACACACCTCCAAATTGTGCAAGAACTATTTAGAGCAGAAGCAGGCAGCTGGTATTCTACCGGTAATGGAGTGGCCAGCGCAGTCACCAGATCTGAACCCCATTGAGCTGCTGTGGGAGGAGCTTGACCGTATGGTACGCAAGAAGTGCCAATCCAACCAATCCAACTTGTGGGAGCTGCTTCTGGAAGCGTGGGGTGCAATTTCTCCAGATTACCTCAACAAATTAACAGCTAGAATGCCAAAGGTCTGCAATGCTGTAATTGCTGCAAATGGAGGATTCTTTGACGAAAGATTCTTTGACGAAGTTTTTATAAAAATCTTATTTCAAATACAATTCATTATTTCTAACCGTATCAATGTCTTGACTCTATTTTCTATTAATTTCAAAGCGTATGGTGGTGAATAAGTGTGACTTAATACAAAATTGTTCTAGTGACCCCAAACTTTTGAACGGTAGTGTAAGTACTTGATAAGTTATGCACAAGTTACTCATAGGTTATGGATAAGCAAGACGGCACGACTTAAAGGGATAGTTCGGGATTTTTGACATGAATCTGTATGGCATCCCCATCACCAGTGTCATGCAATCACACTGACTTACCCCTGGCAGCATCCTGTGAGCAGAGTTCTCGTCCAGCTTTGGTCAAGCCGAAAGTAGTCCGGCAGGTTTGCTAGACCCAGCGAAATAGAACGTTTCTCTTCCCAAAACATTATGTGTTCAAAAGAGTGATATTTTTGCATCCCAAAAACATTGTAGTGGAAAAAGTCACACGTCGTTATCACTTGGTCCTATTTTCTCTCTGTTCGTATCAGTGCGCGCGACACCATGACCTGACAGCTAGGGCCTACTAACCCGACAACAGCCAGATGCATGTCTCGCTCCGCCTAGCTCCTAGCTGGGCGGAGCGAGACATGCATCTGGCTGTTGTTGAGCTCGCTGTCAGAATGACGGCGCGCACTGATACGAACAGAGAGAAAATAGGACCAAGTGATCACGACGTGTGACTTTTTCCACTACAATGTTTTTGGGATGCAAAAATATCACTCTTTTGAACACATAATGTTTTGGGAAGAGAAACGTTCTATTTCGCTGGGTCTAGCAAACCTGCCGGACTACTTTCGGCTTGACCAAAGCTGGACGAGAACTCTGCTCACAGGATGCTGCCAGGGGTAAGTCAGTGTGATTGCATGACACTGGTGATGGGGATGCCATACAGATTCATGTCAAAAATCCCGAACTATCCCTTTAAGGCTGATTTATACTAAGAAACCAGGTCATCTGAGCGTGTGTCACAGTGAACGCAAATGTGACCCCTTCCACAGACACTCTGGTGCACCTCTCCACGGTGACCGCAGACAGAGCAGACAGGAGGCCTCTGATTGGTCAAATCTACATCTGTTCTACACTATCCGCATTTCTTTCTTGTGGAAAACAACACATGAAGATGGATCAGCTAGAAGAGTGAAGTGCCTGAGAACGCTGGGACCCTTTTTCCACCTGGATCCACGTTCTTTTTGGCCCTCATGTCCCTCCGTTTTTGCTCAAACTTGCCCCCACTTCCTCACCGCCTCGGCCGGATCTAGACCCACAGTTAGTTCCCGATTGTCTCTCGTGCATTGTGGCACGGAATAACATAGCGCAGACCATGCTTCAATGTTGAGCAAAAATAAGAGTCAAGTTTTGCTTGCACCATGCTGTACTTTCACTTCCCTCTCCCCTTAAATGCTACTTTAACGACTCACTGAAACAAACCGATCGGGGTTTATTTATATTATTCTCTGAAATTGGTGCATCTTCACTTGTCATGTCAGGATAGCAGCAGATAACTGATCTTTAATGATCTATGTGGTTTTCTTGAGATTGGAAGATCATTTTCTCGCAATAAGAAGATAAGGAAGCCTGTTTTCCTGTAATAAAACTTTTATTTGTGGGGGGGTGAGCTTAAATATGATCATGGTAATAATTGATGGTTTTAGTTTTATGGTTCTGCATTTCGATGCCTCAGACTAGTTTACCAAATCCTCTCACAGCATGCCATCATGGAGCATTTATGTGCTAATCATTAAATACAGAATATTTCTAGGGAATCTTATCTGTGATCAAAAATCTTTGATAAACTCTAGCTAAGCAGCTGCTAAATGGAATGGTTAAAGCATTACAAAAGCACATTTCTGCCACCAATCAACCTGAAAGACTTAACTTTTATAAGGCTAGTTACCATTTTGATCACTTGCATAACCCTCACAAATGGAGCCCCCCCCATCCCTCAGTGATGTCTAGAAGCAAAAGATCTATATCCAGCCATTCAGCAGAGTTACTGCTACATGGCTGTACATCTTATTTTGGCATTGGACCAATTAGATGAGCCCTTGAATGATATATTACCTTCTGTAAATTAAGTTGGAAAAAAAGTCAAGAAAAAAGGTAAAAAGCTGATTGAAAAGTTAAAAAGATAAGTTAAAAAGTTAATAAACCAAGTTTACAATTATATTTAGGTTTATTAACTAAAAAATCTAAGTGCCGGTATCAGCATTAATGCCTCTTAGGTTATGTTGTACCAAAAAAATGTGTTTCTTTTACTCTTAGTGTTTTTCATAAATTTCTTACAGAAGCACTTTTATTTTTCTTAATATATTCGGGCAAGTTGCCGTTTCTTGTTATTGCATTGACATTAATTTTTACCCTCAAAATATCCATATTTTTTTAATGTTACAAAGGTAATACAGTCTTATCCTGGATAGTTGCCTTTTTCTATGTCTGCTTCTGTCTCCTTGAACCCCAGTCGGCCTCAGTTGATGGCCGCTCACATTGAGCCTGGTTCCTTTGGAGGTTTCTTCCTGTTAAAAGGGAGTTTTTCCTCTCCACTGTCGCTAAAAGCATGCTTAGTGTGAGGGATTGCTGAAGAGTCAATGATTCGATGCAATCAGCTGGTTTTCCTTAGATAGAAAACTTTAAATAAATCTGACTGGATGATAGGGTGAACTGTAAAGGTCCTTGAGAAAATGTGTTGTGAATTGGCGCTATAGAAATAAACTGTATTCAATCACTCAACCAAGGAAACATTCAGTTGCGTTCAGAGAAAGAAAACAAAACTGCGAAAATGGCCTAGCCAATCGGTTGACTTGAATCCAATAGATATTCCATTAAAAGAAGAAAAAGATCTGAGCAACTCATAGCAGAGGCCCACCAAACCTTCAAGATTTGAAGCCTGTTTGTGTGGAGGAATGGGCCAAAATCACACCTGTGTAATACATGCGACTCCTTTCTCCATTTAAGAGGCGCCTTGAAGCTGTCATTGCCAACAAAGGCTTTTGTTCAAATTGTGATTAATCCATTATTTAAATAATCTGCAACTAATTTAGTAATCGATTAATCATTATCTGGAGAATAAGGACTCTGATATATGCCTTTAGTTGACAGACTATCCCACTTAGAGCACTTATTATACAGAAAAAAATAAAAATGTTTAAACATTTTGAATTTAAGTAAAAAAAATGTTTTCGTCTGTCAATATGCTCTATCCAGAACTCCTCAAGTGGAAAAGTTTTAGTTTCACCTGGTTAATTTCATAAAAATCGTCTTTAAGGAACCTTTGGCTTTCCGATTATTAATCGAAAAAACAATCCACAGATTAATTGCAAAGTAATCATTAGATGCAGCCCTAGTTCAAAGTATTAAATACATTTCAGTAAGTGTGTTCTTTCTTCACGTGTTCCATACTTTCTACCTGTGCCATTCTACATTATTACACTTAATTTTTGGGCATCTATGGTTTGATTTCTTTGTATGAGTAGATTGCTTGGACTGTTACAGACATCTGGTGAAAATGTCATGTCAGTAGCACCTCTAGAAATATATTTACTGAGAAAATGGCCTGTTTTCACCCACTGTAGCTGGTTGGGCTGGTTCACAAACTATCACCTGATGAGGAAAACATGTGGCAGCAAGAAATGTCATCACTATATGAAGCAGAGGTTCATCATGTTGAGTTTGGCAGTCACATGACTGCAGCAGCTGGCTTCTCTAGCCGATGATTAACCTTACGCAATGCCAGGTTCCTGTGTTAGCAGCTGATCTGTAAATCCTTACATAAGCATCAGTTCAACTGTGTGCCTTCATGAAACGCAGCCATCACAAGCAGGACTCACAATGAGGTCCGTCAGGTAGTCCTTCTCATAGCTGTCTCCATGCTGCTCCGTTTTCCCGTTCACTGACAAAGTGTAGTTGTAATACTGGGAGTTTCCCACCTGTGAATCACAGCAGCGGTCAGGGGAACAGAGCGATGCACTGAGGAAGCATTTTAACGCAGCGCTCACCAAGGCGTTCCACTGGTCCCAGCCCACTGGAACATGGCCCACATCTCCTGCACTTTTGGAGCCGTACTGATAGAAAATAAACAAACAGCACAAGTTTGTTTTAATGCAAATTCTTTCAGGATCAACAGACTGTAGGTCATTAATGTTTCTCTCTGCAAGCAGAAATTATTTTAAGAGCAGGTTTTAGTTTAGTTTTTATTACAGTCTTCTGACTGAAATTGTGCAGTCAGAAGCAATCAAGTCATTTTGGTTTTATTGGAGTAAAGGTTTTATATGAGAGAGGACAAAATTTACTCTGATTTTAGTTGAGTAAGGTACAAATGTGCAGGTTAATGTATTTTAGGGTTTCTTTCATGGGGAAATCGTTATGGGATGGAAATAATATGAGATTACGCCTCATTGGCTAGTTTTTTTTTTTATATATATGAGAAGTATGCTGATGAAGGTTCTCAGTCATCCAGGTCATAGTCATTCCGTAAAAATTCAAAAAAAATATCCACTGGGCTTGGTTTTCAAGATTATAAGACGTTTCGCCACCTCTCCAGGAAGCTTTCTCAATTCAAATGTCTGGATCCGCAGTGAGTTTGAGGCCCCGTCCACACGAAGTCAAAACGAACACGAAACGCTGATATTTTCCAAAACGTTTGCCGTAAAGACGGAGACGTAAAATAAATGTGAGCGTCCACACGAATGCATGAAAACGCTGCAAAATGTATGCCAGGCCTGTAAGTGGCGCTGTGGTGCCAAAGCAAAAATAAGCAACGAAATGTTGGGCATGCGCACTAACATTTATACATGTTTGCCCTGCGGGAGGCTGCTGTTGAATGGGATTCCTACTGACAGTGCTCAGAAGGCAGGATGATAATCTGGATGAACTGACTGCACTGATTAAGTTTTCAGGTGGACTTTCTCACTTAAAAACATATTAAAACTACTTTATTCCCACTGATCACAGCAAATATAGCTGCAAGGCAAAGAAAGGATAGAGTAGCTCCGCCCAACGCGCGTCAGGCCCACTTTTGCACCACGCAGCCATAGCAGCTAAGATGCTTCAGCCGCGCGTCAGAACTAACTGGTACAAGCAGCAAAAATGAAGCAGCAGACGCGATTTTGCTGCTATTGCTGCGTCCGGTGTGAAAGTAGCGTTACTTTGAACGGCCGGTTCACACAGATGTTGAGCGGTTGAAGTTCCTTTGTCAGACCTCCCGGAATAACAGCAAGCACAGCGTTCATTTGTTTCCCCATGTTTTTCACATCAGCTGTGAGATGGGCATGCATGGAGTCACAGATTAACAGCGATGGTGATGCGTGGAAAAAAAACACCTGGTCTCCTTACATACACCTCCCTCAGCCACGCTTTCATCACGTTCTGCATAAAGCACATACCTGTTCTTTTATACACAATCCACGCCCACACTTCCCCCTTTAACGTTCTCATGGCGGTCTCAAACGTCCGCAGTAACAACACACATAGGGCGCACCGCACATTTTGAGGGGAAAAAAAAGACGTTTGTGTTGGTGCCATTTTCTATTTAGTAATTTACATTCATATTTAGTTATTATTTTTGGATATGTTCAGTATTTGCATATTATAGGATATTTCTGATTGCATTATAAATACGTTACTGCTTTACTATTTTCATAATTTCCTTTGGTTTCAATTTGCATTTGTTAATGCTTAGAATTATCTTGAATAATAGCTGATAGGAATTGACGTTGAGCGATGACGTTGCAGAGCTGTGCGTCTCTGAAAAAAAAAAAAAAAACTTGTGTGGTTTGTTCTGACTGGAAATAAAGACGGGGCGAACACACTGTTTTCTACCGTCGTTCAAATATCAACACGCGTAGACTCGTTCTTTCCGTCTGACTGAGTGGTTATTTGCATTCATGAGAAGAAACATTTAAGCACGGACATTTAGCCACTATAGTTTGTATGCGCCTTATAGTCGTGAAAATACGGTACCTGTCTCCTCGCTGAATGGAGCTGTAAACGGCGCTAAGTGACTTTCTGTGTAGAACTTCAGCTCTGAACCACAATCTATCTGGAGACTTGAGCAAGAAACAAGAGGAGGAGGTAGACGCTTTCCTAAGACCCGCCCCTTTCTTCTTCTGATTGGCTAATACTGTTACTTTCAGAGCGCTCCTTTGCTACCATTGGCTGACAAATGCAAGAGGGAATTAGATTTTTCTTTTTTATTTATTTATTTACCGTCAATTTATATGAGAGATTTTTTTTTTACCCATGGGCAATCGCTACGAGCCGGAAATCCGGCCTTGGGCTGGAATACTTTAATCCCTGTATATTACTTTTAATTAACCAATAAAGGCCTAAAATTAAATATATCCATGCCGACTATGATTAAATGTACTGATGTAGCATTCACTAAGCCTAGACTACTCTTAAAACTCAGCCATGTTTGAAAACCAATCAGATTAAATGCAAATGTAGAATATCCACCGCAGAGCGAGGAATAAATGCTAGCATTTTGTTTCATTGGGAAAGACGAGACAGGAATCCTTACCTGGTTCAGATACTTCCCGGCAAAGAACGTCTGGTATTTCTGTTTGCTGAGGTAGATGGGGAAAGCCTCGGCTTCGGGTCCTTTCTGCCACTGAACGCTGGAGCAGTTACCAGAAAGGGAGTTATTCCTCACCTCGTGGTTGTGGGGGTACCGACCCGTCAAAATGCTGCTCCTGCTCGGGCAGCACAGCGGCGTCACCGTGAACTACACAGGAGAAGGATGTAAAAAAAAAAAAGGTTGATGGTCACTGAAGGTTACTTCCTGTTAAAAGGGAGTTTTTCCTCTTTACTGTCACTACAAGCATGCTTAGTGTGAGGGATTGCATTTGAGTCAATGAGTCGATGCAATCAACTGGTTTTCCTTAGATAGAAAACTTTGAATCAATTTGACTGTATGATCTGGTTGAACTGTAAAGTGCCTTGATATGAGATGTGTTGTGAATTGGTGCTATAGAAATAAACTAAGTTGAAATTGTTGATGCTGTAATTACGACCCAGAGGAGGAAGTCTGCACAATAACTGTATCTTCCTAATCCACTGATTCTGCACAAAGGAAACCTGCGTGGTCAAACCATTATATCCACTTCTGCTAAGTGAACACTTAGAGGGGAGTAGAGTGTAATGCGAGTTTACAAGACGTAGATAAAAAGAAAAAGACTTTCCTTGTTTTTAATTCTTCTATTGTCTTATAAATAAGAGCACTTTCCAAGTTTAACTACCTAAGCTCTCAATTTAGAAAGAGAAAAAGAAAAGACAGGCATCTGTGAGACTAAAAAACAAATGCTTTTCCTGTGAACAGGAGAAACAGATGTAGGCCTAAAAATACCCTTCGCTTTTTGCTGCAGGGTAAAAACACTTACAGCGTTCACAAACGTCGCTCCCGCTTCTCCAATCAGCTCTTTCGTTTTCTTCATAGGCGTCTGCAGAAGAGAAACAAGAAGAGTCAGCTGCATCAATGTTTCACATGTCCCAGCTTGTGAACAAACTAGGGCGAAAAAAAAGAAACGGGAATTTGCAGAAATCAGTGGATCGGATGCTGATCTGATCGGCAGTTTAAATACATTCTACTTAGTTAAAAATGTTCGCCCGTGGATCAATAAACACATTAAAAGGAAATACAGTAAGGGCCTGAACCAAAAGCCAGAATATTAAAAGGTATTGTGCAGGATTTTTTAAAGGATTAGAGAAATAAAAAATGAGCGTGAGAGACTATTTCTCCTCATGCATGCCCTGTTTAAAATGAGCTGTTCTCATAGCTTATACAAGCTTACTGTGTCCACACTCTATAGCAAACACAGATAACTGACCGTTTGGACAGATGATCACTGCATTTTGCTCTGTTCGTCACATAACTCCTACTCCACTCCTGCGCCATTTTTGTTGTTAGTTACTACTGTGACAGCAAATCCCAGAATGCTTTGCGTGGAGAGCTCTCCGTGCAAAGCATTCTGGCGTATATCTGCCTCTTCTGAAGCCTTTCTTTTCTTCTTGTCGCTACCCGCTACGTCCTGGAAGCACGATCCGTCCTGCTCCATCAGCTCATTGCGCATCCTGATATACATCTGGATCGCCCTTGATTTGATTTTGTTAAAAAGACCTAAATGACATTTTTCCCTCCCCAAAAACAGTAAGCATACTAAAATATATTGTGTTAAAGGTTAATTATGTATTTCCTAAGTAAATAAATGCCTTAAAATCCTACGCTACTTCTGGTTGGTAACTTTTTCGGCTTTGGATTTAAACATAAATCTAGTCTTTTTGCATTTTATGTTTTCTTTCGTTTTAACCTTATGGTATATAGTGCATAATCTAAAGAAAGAAACAACTAAAATGCAGATTAACATGGTTTAATCATATTTTGCCGGACTGCTCTGAACATGTCCAATGATGACATCAGAGAAACAGTTTAACGAAGAAAACATTAAAATTTTCTCACAAAAGTCATAAAACTTTTTTTTTAAAGATGTGTATTAGCATACTTTATCGAGTTAAAGGTATAAATAAGTAATTTTATTACCATAATTACCTTATTTATGGACACCCGGGTGTATATTTGTTTGTGCATATGCAGGACGGATCGGGTTTCTCATAAACTTCGTAGACACCTTTTCTCTTCCGACCCTCGGCCATTTTCAAAGAACCGCGGTGAGAAAGGTGAGCTTCAATGATTGTCTGAAACCGTAGCTCACGCCTAAAAGTGCGCACGAGTAAAAAAAGATAGCTAATGGGACGAGCACCTAGAACAGCCTTATGTAAACATGTCACCATAATGATTGACAGTTAGGAGGACCGCTTATTTACATGATCCACCTGGAAATAAAAGATTGTCCTCTATACCTTTAAGTTTAGAAACCGCTAAAGTTTTCAAAAATCTGAATAAACCTGAGTGACAAGTTTTCTTCATGGAAAAAAAAAAGTTTATAATCCGAAACAACTTTGTACGAATACAAAATCAGTGACACCCATAAACTTTATGAGTTCATGTAGTTTAAACTCGTTGCATTTCCGAATTCTCCTGAGTGGTGCCCGACTTTACACGAGTGAATAAAGTGAATGTGATTGGTCAAATATAAAGGGGGCGGAAATTGTTGTGGCGGAAGGTTCGCAAGCAAGTTTGGTTGTGGCCGGTTTGTGGGAAGCATCTTGCTAACCAGTTAGCAACTTAGTGCTAGTAGGTTCCCAATGGGAAATTCCATTGGGACCAAGTAGCACTAAATTGGTGACTTAGAAACGACACTGTCAAGGAATGCTATGGACAGAGGAAACATGCAAGAGGAGGAGAGTTTAGTGTCGGAGGTCGTGGATGAGTCTCCTCTGTTTTATTTAGAGGAGGAAAGCGGGGATGAAGATGTTGTAGAAGAGGACGCCAGGGCGGCAGAAGCTCGATTTGGTGTAGAAGGCTTCCAGCCGTACATGTTTGAGCCCTTGCCTCGCAACGCTGCCAGTTCTGTTAGCTCTACGCCTGCTGAAGACACAGACGTCCATCCCCCTGAACACTGGGACGGAACTCAATGGGAAAGGAAATTATTCTTATTTCTTATTTCAACCGTTGCAACCTAAAAAATGTGATTGACAGATGACCGTTTATATATGATTAGCTTAATTTAGGTGTTCAGGCTGACGTATAACTGACTGGCCTGCAGAAGATAACGACAAAAACAGATTTTTAGAAAGGATTTTTTTCTTCTTTTTTTTTTTAAATAGAAATTTTCTAACATTTGGGACAACATAGTGTGATAAAAAGTACATTTATATGTTTAAGCCAGAATGATTTTGACATTTAAATACGATTTCCCTGCTGAAGACACAGACATCCATCCTCGTGAACACTGGGACGGAACTCAATGGGAAAGGAAATGATTCTTATTTCTTATTCCAACCGTTGCGTATATTAGCTGCGACATATGAATCAAGATGCTATGACCGAAAAAATTTGATTGACAGATGACCTTTGATGTATGATTGGCCGAATTTAGGTGTTCAGGATGACATATAACTAACTGGCCTGCAGAAGATAACGAAAAAAAACAAAACAAAAAAAAAACAAACAAAAAAACCACACAGATTTTAAGACAGGATTTTTTATTTTATTTTTTTAACAGAAATTATTTTTTTTACTTTTTGGGACAACATAGTCTGATATGATTGTGATTCCCCTACGACTTTAAGAACGAAGCTTCAAGCAGCATGTCTGTAAAATATCAGACTGAATGGAATTAATTTGTTACAAGTAAGAAATATAAACATAAAAATTTGTTTTTACCAAATAAAAAAATACAATACATACATGAAGCTTTGAAAAACTTTCTAATCAAAAAAAGGTTTTGAGAATAATAGCTCTTTTTAAAGGTTTTATTAAGTTCTGTTTCCATACTTTTTTTCCAAGATCAGTAGTCCCACTAAGGAAATAAAAACCTTAGAAACAAAGTAATTTATCTGGCAGCACTTCTTTGATACATACATTTTTTCTAAAGCTTGCATTTTTTTATATTTACAATTTGTCATATTTACCGTTTTTTCCCCAAATCATCTTCAATCTGCTAAATTATTCCATGTCGTATCTGCTTCTGTCTCCTTGATCCCCAGTCGGCCTCAGCACTGAGCCTGGTTCTGCTGGAGGTTTCCTCCTGTTAAAAGGGACTTTTTCCTCTCCACTGTCACTACAAGCATGCTTATTGTGAGGGATTGCATTCGAGTCAATGAGTCGATGCAATCAACTGGTTTTCCTTAGATAGAAAACTTGGAATCAATCTGACTGACTTTGAGTGAGTCAAATGCAATTGAATTGAATCAGTAGTCTCAGTTAAGGAAATAAAAACCTTAGAAACAAAGTAATTTATCTGGTGGCACTTCTAAAACTCCTCTTATTGGTAATAGAGCCATAAAAGCAGATGTGGAGATAATAATAGGGTAGTGGACTTCATACTCTGCATAGAATGACACCAAACTACAGATGGTTTATGTCTGAAGCTCACAGATTTCGTGCAAAGTAGTGATAATTGTGCCCCCCTGCAGTCACGAGCCTTTTCAGGATCAATACAGCCGATTAAAGCGGGTGTTTTCCGGACTCACCATCCCCCCCAGCTCCACGTCCTGGTCGTCCACCAGAACCAGGAGGATGTTGCTCGGTTTGACGCCCTCCGCACACCTGACGCAGCAGGTGAGCAGCGCCGCCAGCAGCGCGAGCGCTGCGGGGCGTCCTCTCCACCTGCGTCCCGTCGCTGCGCCGCCGCTCGCGCCTGTTGCAGCGTGAGCCGCCATGGGAGCCTCGGTGCTGCCGCTGGTCCTGCGGCGCTTAGACTCACGCTATAACCCGGTGGCTTTTCTGGGAAAAGGCCGGCTGGGACTCCTGGTCAGAGGGAGAGAGCAGCAGCTGCATGCGGAGCCTGCTGTTCGGGGGGCCAGGCTTTAAAGTTTGAGGAAATGGAGTCAGAAAGCAGCCGTCATATGACCGCGCTGCGTGGGAGGAGACGGAAAGCACCAACTTCTTCTTCTTCTTCTTATTGATTTTTATTGGCGGTTGGCAAAAAACGTTAGGTGAGCATTACCGCCACCAACTGGTATGGAGTGTGGACTACATGGCAGAAAAAAAAAATTTAAAAATTAAAATAAAACTATACCCTATTATACAACCTAATCTGTTTCAAAAATTCAAATATAACCCGATATCCTCTGCTTCCTGATTCCTTCTGCAATAAATCGACAATGTCAAGTTTCATTTTCATGTCACTAAGTTTCCTTATTAACCTGTTTCTCTGTATCGAATATTTACTACAATTTAAAATGACATGTTCCACAGTCTCATCTTCCCCACAGTCACATTTCCTTGTCTGATGTTTCCCTATCAAAAATAACGATCTATTCAATCCAGTGTGTCCTATTCTAAGTCGAGAAATAATAATCTCTTCTCTCCTGTTCCTTTCTGATCTTCTCATTGGTCCAATTCTCTTTTGTATTTTATAAAGCCACCTTCCTTTCTTTTCTTCATTCCATAACTTTTGCCACCTCTCTTTTGCTTTTTGTTTAATTATACCCTTTATTTCTGTTATACCAAAACTAACATTAATGTCTACCCTTAACTTATTGGTACTCTCCTTAGCCATCCTGTCTGCCCTTTCATTTCCTTTTATCTCGTTATGTGCCGGAACCCAAACAAAATTTACCACTAGCCCCATCATATTTATTCTGTAAAGTGTTTGTTGTATTTCAAGTAATATATCTGGTCTACTGACTGACTGATTATTTTGCAAACTGACTAATGACGAACTGGAATCTGAGCAAATTATAGATTTTAATGGTCTTACCTCTTCCACCCATTGAACTGCTAAAAGCAAAGCTAGCGGAAAGCACCAACTGCTGACCACCTTCACACCTTCAACCCTCATTTAGTCACTTTTTAGAAACTTAACTCTGACGCACAGTTTTTGTTTCGCCACATACAAAGTCTGTTCATTAAATAAAATGATTTTTTAAAGTCAACCCGCTACATTTAGACTCAGTAGAGCCAGAAAACGTTCATAGCAGTGGGTCACATGACCAAAGGTGGACGCTTTACTGCAGTGGCGGTTCTAGACCAAAGGTTCCCAGGGGCCCCGGAGCGTGTTTTCATGGGAAAAAAATGGGCAAGGGATCGAAATACATTAAGAAAGCTGCATGAGGTTAATTTTCCATTCAATTAGATTTAATTAAAAACTATATGTCTTCCAACTGAAAATATTAATTTTTGGCTTGAAAATGTTCATTTGGATTATTGTTAAAATAAAAATAAAAATCCCTTATCACAGCAAAAAAGCAAATAAAAAAATATAAATATCTAAAAGAGCAAATAAAGGTATATTTGGAATATTAGGTCAATATACATTCATAATTTAGGAAATTTTAACTTAATTTAAGTTAAAATTACAGTTTTTCTATAAATTCAGAATTAAAACTTAAAACTAATTCTGCTGTAAAAATTTGCTTTTTTTAGTTATTTTGAAAAGAAAAAAACATTTAAAGATAAAAAATGGTATCCTATCTCAATACAACTGAAGTTATCACCTTATTGTCTTTAAATAATTAATAAAACAGAATTTTTTTAAAGAAAAAAAATTAAATGGATCCAAAGGACCTATCAGAAACCATGTTGGTTCCAGCAAATATCATCATTAGAATTTCTTTTAGTATTATGTCTTCGGTAAAGAGGTCATAAAGGGGACCAGGACATCATCTACAGGGGCACTGGCCCCCAGTTGGCTCCCGTCTAGAACCGCCGATGTTTTACTGGTAAGATCTGATTGCATGTGTTTACACCGATAGTAATAGATAGTCATTGACAGCGTGGGCGGTTCTAGACATTTGAGAGCTTTTCCTCTCTACTGTCACTACAAGCATGCTTAGTGTGAGGGATTGCCTTAAAGGTACACTATGCAACCGGTGTTGATTTTCCAGAAAGGCTCCCCCCAGAGGACGAAAGTAAAAGTGCACTGTCGTAAATATGCACAGCTGTTCTCCTGGTTTCTCCGTCAAGCCAGGCGCGGTTGTTTTGAGCTTAGCAGACAGGCGAACGCAACGAATGACTAACACAGTGAAAGTATGAACATGCATACAGAGAGAGAGAGAAACCATTCCAATGTTACAATCGCATCAGCAGAAACGCGAGGTCCGCGTCAGCCTTGCAGCCTTCTTTTTCTTTTAGCTCTCGCCATTCGGAAAAAGCTTGCCCGATGTTCAACCGTGTACGACTCCTCTCTCTGTCCGGAGCCCTTTTCCTCTTTCTTGCCTGCTCCGACATGGGCTTTCACTGTTTTCACGCTGGTTCCGCCATGATAACTGCACAAAGATCGCCACTGTGCTGGCAACGAGCATGCTTTTAACTGGGGGCGTGTAGCAGTTCTCGCCGTAAAGCAAGACCGACTCTCGCGAGACTTCTGAGCCTGTGGGTGCGGGCCGAGGGCTCCTGCAATTGCAAGTGCGGTATTTCCCCCACAGACCACCAGGGCGCCCGAGAATACCTTTGTTCAACCTGAAATGACTCATTTAATCATCCAAAACGTTATGGAGCACATTAATTAACTGAAAAATGTTGCATAGTGTGCCTTTAAAGTCAATGAGTCGATGCAATCAACTGGTTTTTCCACAGACAAACTGTTAATCAATTTGACTGGAGGATCTGGTGAACTGTAAAGTGCCTTGCGATGACGTGTGTTGTGAATTGGCACCATGGAAATGAGCTGAATTGAATTGCATATTGACCTATCATTCCAAATCATAGCTTTATGTGATCTTTTACATATTTATATAAATACAATTTTTTCAGTTTCATTTTTGCTATGCTAAGGGACCTTTATTTTGATTTTAACAATAATCCATATGAACATTTTCAAGCTAAAAATTAATATTTTAGTTGGAAGACATATAATTTGTATTAAAACTAATTGAATGGAAATTTCACTTCATGCATCTCTCTTAAAGTATTTGAATCCCTTGTCTGTTTTTTTTTGCTTCATGCTTTTCTGTGTGCCCATGAAAATACGTTGGTCTAGAACTGCAACTGATTGACAGTAAAATACTACTACTACAAAAAATCCTAATTTTTCTCCCCAAAAGTAACTCAAGTAAATGTAACTAGTTTCTACCCACGTCTGCCTGTGACCAGATTTGCATTAAGCCCTTGCTAATAAATGTTCACACATCTGTATACATCTATGTGTCACTATTAATCATTTATTGTTCTTTTGAATGGATAGAGTATTATTGCTTTTATTTTGAATTACCTGCAATGACGTTGCAAACTCCTTTACTGAGAAAACTCAATGTATAAGAAAAGCAGTTTGTACATTAATGTCAACTCCAGTACCAATACCTTCACCAGTTAGAATAAGCTCTGTTAAAGGAAATATAAACTTCTAAATGTCCTTAAAGTATGAAATTATTACATACTGTTCAATAAATGATATGTGTTTTTGATTAAAATTAATCTAATTTGAATTTGTTTTACTGGAGGCATCTTGTTTGTCAAAGAACACTACTGCCACCTACTGGTTTGTGACGTCACGGTGCGGTATCGGCTGTTGAGCAAGTCCCAGTGCTGTATCTGGTGTTTATAACAACACGCTATTATCCATGATGGCGACGACCAGTGCTCTATGCGAAGCAGAGAGTAACGGATTAATGACGTGTTTTTTCTGTGGCCAGAAGTTTGATGGCAAATCCTCCATTTTTAAGTTGGCAATCCAACGACGAACCCGTCCGTGGAGGATCAGGAATCGGAAAGGTGGAATAACTCCCTTTTTAACTATAGCTCTGGTGAATTTCAATAGTGAAGTCTTCTGGAAATCTTCAATAATTGTTTGATACCCTTTCAGATGTGTCTAGTAGTTCCCATTGATTTTGCTTGTAAAGCGGGGAGAATGGCGCTAGGCTTATCGCACCGTGACGTCACTGCCGGAAGATGTCAGGAGTGAGGTGTTACTATATTTGGGCAAAAATGGCCGCTCCCAGTGATCGCGATGAAAATTATTTTTTTTATTTTTATAGTGATCAACGCTAAATTCATTAAATCACTTCAAACATATTAGTTTCAGGTATAAATAATGACCCACTGGTTATTCCTTGCTGACCAGACTCTTCCTTGGAAATGCTCCAATTCTATCAAATAAATGTAAGAAGTTTAGATGAGGTTGTTCAGTAGCTAAGCTCTTGCAGCTGTCTTGACGTTTTACCCACAGGTTATATTAAGAGGGTTTTCCCTGTTTTACACCCTTTTCTCACTGGCCACCATTTAAAACGTGGAACATTTGGCTCTTAGTGGCACTAGGTACAGCTCACCGACACGTGTCTGCTGGGGTCAAACGACTTGGCAGACGACCTCTTGTTAAAATCAGCTCTGATCGCCATGGTGTGGGAACGCCAGAGCCGGGTCGACCCACTAAATTATGTGACACCACTGAACGCAACGTACAAATGTCAAAACACAACGCCAGTCGCCTCTGATCTAGCAAGCAAAAAAAACTATGTGTATTGTCTGTTGTGTTTTTATCTTTAATGGCATCTTGCTTTTTTTACTCTATATAAGTTACTAAAACCAGAATTTCCCTGAAGGAGTAATCCAAAGGGATAAATAAAGTTGAGTGTAAGTCTAAAATAAACATGGCACAGCAATGATGAGAGGGATTAAGACAGATAATAGAGAGAAACAATAAAGAATACTGACTACGCTCTGGCCTCCATTCATGTTGCTCTCCATTATTTACTTCCCTGATTTCCGTCACACTATCAACATCATCAATGCTGACCCAGTGTGATGCCGTCATCAGATACGCAGTGGTGGGGGACAGTAGCCATGCAGCTTTCCAGCAGTCAGACTCGGCTTTTCGGTCAAACAGGAAAAGAGCAAAAAGCCGATTGTTAGCAGGTCAACCCGGTTTTCAAAAAATCTGGGTTTTCAGTGGGAAAGCAGTTTTAGAGTCTGATTTGATTTTAATCATAAACACATCCCTTATGTTGGCTCCCCCAGGCCTTAAAAACAGCAACTATCAAACCATTGTTCAAAAAGAGAAGCCTGGACAAATTGGTCCTGCAGAACTACAGGCCCATCTCAAACCTCCACTTCCTCACTAAGATTATGGAAAAACTTCAACAATTAAATGCCTTTTAAACAATGACCAGCTGCTTTAATGTCTTCCAGTTAGGTTTCCATGTCAACCACAGTACAGAGACGGCCCTGATTAAGGTGTTCAATGGCATCTGTATAAATTCACTATTGGACCTCAGTGCAGCATTTGAAATTTTTGATACCCTTATTTTATTAGAGCATCTGGGAAACTGGGTCGTCCTTTCTGGTACATCACTGGACTGGTTTCTACCTGAAGGACAGGGACTTCTATGTGTCAGTAGGGAACTTTATATCAGACCCCAGAAAAATCCCTTGAAGGGTTCCTCAAGGCTCCATTCTCAGGCCCCTCCTATTCAATATCTACATGCTCCCTTTAGCTCAGATTATAGCGAACAAAAGCATCAGTGGCTATGCAGACGACACACAGCTTTACATCACAATGTCACCAGGTGACTATGAACCCATCAGAGCCTTGGCTAGATGCTAAGAACAGATCAATATGTGGATTCACCATCATTTTCTACAACTGAATAAATGCTTAACTGATGTAATAATCTTCGGACCAAAGGAGGAGAGACCCAGAGTTAGCTCACAGCTACAGCTACTACAGCTAGAAACCGACGATTATGGCCTAAATCTTGGTTTCATGATGGACTCTGAGCCTTCAGAGGCACATAAAGGCAGTTAGTAAGTCATCCTTTTGTCACATGAAGAACATTTCCAGGATTAAAGGACTAATGTTCAAGCAGGATCTAGAAAAACTCATGCATTTATCTTTAGTAGATTTGATTATTGCAACAGTATTTTGTCCAAAAGCATCTGTCGGACGGCTGCAGCTGATCCACAACTCCGCTGCCTGTGTTCTCACTAGAGCTAAGAAATTAGAGCACATCAGTCTCCCTGTAGCTCAGAGAACAGACTTTAAAATCCTTCTGTTTTCTATAAATCACTGAACGGATCACAACTCAATACATAACACATGTGTTGTTTATGGATCAACCTCTCAGATCACTCAGGTCTTCTAGTTCCAGTTTACTCTGTTCACCCAGAACTAGAACCAAACATGGAGAAGCAGCATTTAGTTCCTATGCTCCACTGATCTGGAACAAACTCTCAGAAAACATGGAAAAGAGCTGAAAGTCTGAGTTCTTTGAATTCAAAGTTAAAAACCAAGTTGCCTGAAGATATTATTTGTTTAAGGTTGTGATCCAACTGCTTTATTTGTTTTACTATGTGCTTTTATCATATTTTGTCTTTATTTGCTTTTATTCTGCTTTTATTTGTCTTCTATTTAATTCATGTAAAGCACCTTGAATTGTCCCTGTACCGAATTGTGCTATACAAGTAAACTTACCTTGCTTTACCTAAAAGGCTCCTAAATAAATTTCAGAGGTAACTTTAGCTTTTTTAAATATACAAAACAACTTCTTAAAAGAGTTAATCATCAGAATGTATTATAACAATTGATAGGAGTAATTAATTGCAGTATTTTATGGTTGATATACTAACATTTTTTAAGAAAGTTATCTTGTTAGTTTTTCAGACCGTTCCTTAATTTATTCTGATGAGAATCACAAACAGAAAACATCCACCTTATGGAATTCCTGTTCCAGATCCTATACAAAACACCAGCATATAGCAAAACCTAAGTATATCCCCTGATGCTTTTCTATCCTAAATGGACCTTAATATTCGTATTATGGGCTGGATTTAGGAATTAGGATGGTGATGATAAAAATTTGCCTAATGAATCTATAAACAAACTCTCATGATGGGTTTGAGATTTCTAACCCACATGCAGAGAACACCCAGGAGACAGAGAAAAAGTTCAAAGGTTTATTAACAGAGTTTTCAAATGTGCACTGGAACTGGGTTGGTCCGACTGGTCTCGGGAGGATCACCACTAAGGAGAACAGAGAGGTTAGAGGATTTCCAGGGATCCAGTAGTTTGTCAGGTGATTGAGGTAATACCTGCTCAGGGGGGAACAGATCAGCAGGAGGGGGGTACCCTGAGGGTCCAGAGCTTTGTCGGCAGGCAGAGGGCTGAGGGCTAAGGCAGAGACTGACCGAATGCAGGCAGGCAGATTCCAGAACTGAGTTACTTCCAGGTTTCAGGTTTTCAGACAGGTCAGGTTCTGTAGGCAGAGAGAAAGAACTGGATCAGGCAGGTTCACGCAAAAACACAGAGAAAAGATCAGGCAGGTTAGCTCAGGTCTAGCTGTACCATTACTGGCTAACACTCTAGCACTGGAGTGTCCGCCTCCTTAAGTAGGAGTCTCCTGATGAGCAGATTGAAGACAGGTGTAGCAGTCAGCTCATGCCCCAGGAGATCTCGTGCGCCCTCTGGTGGAGAAAGTGGACAAACCTCCAGATCCCAACCCAAACTTGTTGCACTATATTTGATAACAAACACCCTCAGGACACAAATACAAAAGAGAGGAAAGTAATAATTAAACAAAACAATACCACAGAAGAAGAAATAAAGAGGAGAGGCTCTCAGTCTTAGAGTCACACATTTATAACAATGAGAACGGTTTCTAAAATGTTTAGTCAGAATAACTAAAATACAGCCACAAACATAAGTTTTTAACTGAGATTAATCTCCATCTGTTTTCCCTGTCCCTGCTCAAGTAAAAAACTCCCCACATCATTATGCTGCCACCTCCATGTTTCCCCATAGGGATGCTGTGTTTCGTATCGGTTGGGACAGTTAATGTCGTTTCAGAAAATTCAAATTTATTGGTTGTCATGTTTCCATCCAGTTTAAGTGAAGAAGAGCTTGGAAAGCATTAGGAATGCAGGAAAAGTCTTCTTGATGAAGGTTTAAATGTTCTAATCCAATAAAATGTACTTCCTCTGAATTCTGTCGAAGAACAATGAGCGGGATCCAAATGCTCCTGAAAAAACAACCACTCCCAGTAATCCAGGAACAGTTTGCTGTTGCTCTGCAGTTACTTTTAGGAAGATGATGTACCGTCACAAGGCAAAAGTGAGAACAACAGGACCTAAAGTTCAGTCTTGTGGTTAAGTTGGTCTTGTGGTCAGGAAACTTCTCTGATTCTAAATCTATCAGGAAGCTGTGGTCAGTTCTAAAGAAGACAGAAAAACTGAAACTAACAACTTCAGGGACTAAAAGGAAGAGAACGGGTCGCCTTTGTTGTGCCATAACTGTGTACTAATCTGATGAATGCATCAACGCAGCATCGCATGGAGGTGATCAGCCTTGGCTCTGCTGAGGTGAAACAGGAGCCACGATAATCGGGTCAGAGGTCACAGCGACATCCAGGCCTCTGAACCACCGTTTTGTCGGTTGGAGTTGTGTGCAGGTGGCATGTCCTGCTGGGAAATGAAGTCAGCATCTCCAAAAAAAGCCTGTCAGCAGAAGGAATTTCTCAGTGCTTTACTGTAAAACCTATTAGGCCTTTGCAGTTTTCATTATTTCATTATTTTTAATTTTGTCCACAATATTCTGATTCTTTTAGATAGAACATGTTTATTTGTTTTATCATTGGAGAGCAATAATAAAAATAAAAATGAAGGCCTGAAGCGCTCCATGTTATGTTTATTGAGTCTATATAACACAGATTTAACTTTCTGAAATAAGTCACAATATATACTGTATTATTTTTGCTGACATTCTTTTTTTTGTTCCTAAATATGATCAAATGACCTGAAGTCTTGAACTAAATCCAGTAAACAAGATTTTTAAATTGGTGTTCACAGCTTGTACGCATCAACTCTGACTAATTTGTTTTATTGGAAACATAGAGATAAAAAACAGGCTTTAGATGTGAAAAGCTGGTTGACATAAAACCTACCGACCAGCAGCTGTGGAAGGAGTAATGTAATCACGTTTAACGCGGTTCTATGGCTCTATCATCCAAGAACAACATAATATGTAGAATTTTACATGTTTTACATCATGTGACAAAATGTGAGCAAATTTAAAGGGTATAAAAATGTTTGCCATGCTCCTACCTTAATGTGGAATGTTATTCCTCACCACATGTTCTCTAAGATACGTGGTCTTAATTTTGTTTTGCTGTGTGATTATAACATTCGGAGCTCGTCTGTAAGGCTGTGTGTTTCCTGGAAGGGGCCGCCTTTTACAGCTGCTTTTTGTATCTCTGCTTCTGTCTCCTTGAACCCCAGTCGGCCTCAGCAGATGGCCGCTCACACTGAGCCTGGTTCTGCTGGAGGTTTGTACCTGTTAAAAGGGTTTTTTCCCTCTCCACTGTCGCTACAAGCATGCTTAGTGTGAGGGATTGCATTTAAGTCAATGAGTCGATGCAATCAACTGGTTTTCCTTAGATAGAAAACTTTGAATCAATTTGACTGTATGATCTGGTTGAACTGTAAAGTGCCTTGAGATGACATGTTGTGAATTGGCGCTGTATAAATAAACTGAACTGAATTGAACATTGATCATATTCCTGTCGATCTCTTTAATTTTCATAAATAAGCCCTTTTGGCCTGGTCACTGATTTTCAAACATATTTTTTCTCCTAATAGTTACTTTCTTTGCAATAGCAAAGATATATGCTACAAGAAAAAATCTCTGTTTTTTGAAAACTGGTTTAGGAATGATATCACACTGGTAAGTCAACTGTACAATGAAAAAGGAAACCTCTTTAATTATCAAGAGTTTTTGTGCCATTTTAAGATTCCTATAAGCCCAAAACAGTTTGCTGTTTTTCATGCTATTCCACCAGGTGTTATAATGTTATTTAAAGGTCAGACATCTCTGTTCTCTGAAGGCCCGAGACCTCTACCTGATCCAACTGATACTTATGTAGGTAGACCATTTTTTCAACACAAATCTCCAAAAAAACAAAAAAAAAACATAGATAACTGCATCTCGGTTCCTCATGTAAGTCTGGTCTCAGAAGTATGTTGGAACAAAGTGTTGTCTCTACCTAATAAATATTTTCTAGTAAACAAGGTTTAAGTAGTTTCTTTTAAGATTACTCACCGCTGTTACCCAGTAAAGTCATTTTTGATTAAATATAAAAAGTACATTGATACCACTTTCACTTTCTGTAACATTTACTCTGAATCTGTCTCTATTTTTTATTTTATTTTATTTTTATTTTTTTAACAGTGTCCTGTCTGGCGATGTGGCAATAAGAATAATTGTCTTGATGCCAAAAAGAGCCCAACAGATTTTACTTTCACAAGTGGAGCAGTACGGCTATCGCCATAGTGTTCCGCTTGCTATATGCATATAAATAACTTTACCATGATTATGCAGGGAGTATTACAGATTATATGAACACTGCAATGTAAGCAGGACAGGAAAGAAAAAACAGGGGAAAAAGGAGATAACGATAAAAAACCTTTCTGTCTCACACCTTGTTTGGTCCTGTGAGTACACCAGGCGTCTATGGCAAGGTATTTGCCGCTTCATTCTGGACAATATTTATGACAGATTTGAATCTTATTTTTCTAGGATGGTTACTTGGAATAACTTATTTATTTCGAATTTATTGGAATTTATTTCAGAATATAGAAAATAACTTTGTGACCATTTATTTTATTTTTTTTATTTTTATTTTGCTTCTTTTGGCCATGTTTTAGTCCTACAAATGTAAAATTATTATGAATAAACCCTCATATATCTCTTTTTTAAAGGGAGCAAAAATTTATTTTTCTACATTGTCCTTTTCATAATATTTATGTAATCCCTTTATATGCTTCTATGTGTAGCTTTACTTAATCACTTTTACTATTTTTACGTTTATTCAGTTATTTTTATTTAGTATTACTATTTTTGTTTAAACCCCTGCCGATTCTTCATTAGAAATTGTACTTATTTCTTTCTAATAAAAAAAATAAAATAAAAAATGACCATGACACTGCTGTTTCCAGTCGGAACTATTTTGATAACCCACCAGTGGTGCAGCACAGCTGTTTCCGCCTGCCGCGGTGTATACGGAAGTTCTGCGGTTAGTTTTTCACTTACAGGAGAGATGCGCTGATGAAACAGTTGCCTTTTAACATCCAACGATTCAAATGTCTTTTTATACATATAAAAAACATATTAAGAAAATATATGTTACAAACAATTATTTAAAGACAAACACACACTTGATTTAGATTTTTTACACGATTGTTATGTATGAAGTTTAACTTTAGTAAGCGCGAGGTTTAGGTCTGCCAAAGGGAAATGGTGCCTTTGAAGCGGAGGAAAATGGTTCACGCGGGTTCTTTGAACACTGAGACAAATGTCTGTGGAGGAACAGAGCCAACCAAGTTCCCTCAGCTGGTTTTATTCTTGTTGGAGAGGAAAATGGGAGCCAGTCGGAGAGCTTTTCTCTCTCAGCTCGGACGGAGGAAAGGATTTCAGGTGGACGACCTGTTCAGGTAAAAGACAAATATCTCTACTGCTCACACATCTTATGTTTGATTAATTTCAATGTTAACTGGAATATATCTGGTTCTCAGCTAGAAGACCCTGTCAGCATGTTTTGCATTGTCTGTGGAGTGAATTGTGTTCCATTATTGTTGCAAGAAAAAGAAAAAAAACATAAATTCACATTTGAAAAAAGATGCAATCCAGAATGAAACTTTGGTAATAGTCTGAATAAAAAAACTAAGTTTTATCTTTTCTTATATTTTAGCTCCTTTTTTACAAGATTTATTTATTTATATTTTGTTTCGAGAATAAAGTTGTAATATTATGAGAATAAATTCGTGAAATTACAAGAATAAAGTTGTAATATTTTGAGAATTACGAGGAAGAAAGTAGCTCTTGTCGAACTTTTAGGACGTTATTCTCTTAATAGTAAGACTTTATTCTCACAATTTTATGACTATTCTCGTTGCGCCTTTATTCTTGTAATTTTACAACTTTATTCTCGAATGTTAACACTTTATTCTCTGAATTTTACGACTTTATTGTTGTAATGTTGTGACTTTATTCTGGCAATTTTATGGCTATTCTCGTTGAGACTTTATTCTTGTAATATTACGACTTCATTTACGTAATCTTACGACTTTATTTTCGCAATGTTAAAACTTTATTCTCAGAATTTTAGGACTTTATTCTCGTAAAGGTACAAATTTATTCTCGAAATAGAAGAAAAAAAAAATCTCTAGCCTAGCCCTAATACTCCGTCATAATTTTTCCCCTATTTTATTTATAAAATATTATTTCTACATATTTTTATTTATCAATTTTTTTATAGCCTTTATTTCAGATTGCTTAACAAATATCATTCTTTTTTAAATTGCCCTTTACCAAATTGTAAAAATATCATGCAGCACTCTTTTTTTTTTTTTTTTCTTGCAAAAAAAACCAACAACTTAAAAACCAAACATCGCTTTACTTTCAGACCAAAATGAAGCAGGTTGTTGCTGAATTTAATTTGGTGGGACTGTATCATTTTTGTAAAATTTGAAAAGTGATTATTATCTCAATGTGACCGAAAACATGGTGATCGACTCTATGAGACGTCCAACTGGAAAATGAAAAGCTTTACATTTCTATAGAATATCTGGCAGAAGGACCTCAGGAGAGAGATGGAAAGTGACGGATGGAAAAACTTTGTGGCTGATTGTGGTAAAAGTGAGAGAGGCGAGGGTTAAACTGAAGCTATATAACATTACATAGATGGTAGTACTCAGAAGCTACATTGTAGGATGAAGGTCCTGGATGATGATTTGTGCAGAAAAGAATTTGGCAGTTTTCCACCATTTTTCTGTTTACTGAGGGATAAACCTCAGCTACCCAATATATCCAAAATAAATGGAGCCAATACGTGAAAGCTTGGGTTAGTGCCATGATGGTTAATTAACAATGAGGCAGATGTGCGACAGGTTTAAAGATTACATAAAGGTAAATAATGATTCCTTTTCCCACTAGACTACAGACTAAGTTTAAAGGAATAGTACACCCAAAACATGATTAGCCTTCATTTTCTACTCACCCCCATGCTGAACAACACTCTGGAGTACTTTTTTGATATCTCAAATGCATCTGGAGATCTGGGAGGCTTCTTGCTGTCTGCTGACATTCAAATAATGGAGGTCTATTGTACCTGAGGCAGAAAGGTCCATAAAAGTCTGTTGTGTATTAATCTGCACTAATCATAAGATAAAATAAAGTTAATGTTTTATAAGTTTAAAGTTGTTTTCACAAAATACTGTTATAAGAGCCATTCGAGGCCAGAGAGGAGAGAAGCAGAGTGAGTGTGTGTATCTGCTGCAGCTGGCGCCAATGGGAGTGAGATCTACAGGACAACGCAGGGTTAAGGCCCCTTAGTGATAAGAAAGCACCCGCAATAAAAATGAAATATTTGACATCTCAAGGTAGCCCAGCTCAGCAAAAATCTGGCCATACAAAGGAGTTGTTATTTTCAAAGCACACGGCGCAGTAATGGTCTCAGAAAGGGTGATTAGACGAGGGGGGAGCAGTATGGAAGACTGACATGGCTTGAAGCAAGGGCTGACATGTTTTTGACTAAACCGTCATAAGTTTCTGATTTGAATGCACCAGATGTTTTCATGGCCTGAGAGAGTGCTCTCACAAGTATGAGATGTGTCTATGAATGTCACCGTGTTTTGCAGATAAATATCAATGTGACCTTTACCAATGACTGAAATATGTTCTAAAGGGGGTTTTTCCACCGATAAGAAATGTATAAAAGGGAGCTGGTTTCACCATTTGTCAGCTTCGGCTCACTGCTGACCAGCTCATTGTAAATGTGTTGTGTTCAGCAATAAACTCACTGGACCTGGACTCAGCGGCCTCTGTCTAAATTTTTTGATCCTTGTTTGAGTCTTTTTCTGCTTTTTAAGAACTTTGAATTTTTATAAAACTTAGCTTCATTTTTAAGTCGTCAAGAAGAGAATTATAGACGACATAATTGGCGAGCCAGCCAGGAGGAAAGCAAAAAGGGGACGTCGGACGATCTGCAGGCACCAGCTGGAGAGCGTAGAACCCCAAGGGCCCATAATTCACCATTTAAAGGCGAGTCAATTCGTTATAATTTTCTAAATTAGTGGGGAACCAGCCTCCGACTACTGCTTGTGGGGGTCAGACGTCACAAAGCTCTCCTAAAAGAACCTAGTTTTCCAAATTTAATAAAGTAATTTCCAAATTTGATAAGAATTTATATAAGAGTATATAAAGGCAGATTAAGCTGAGGAAGGGTCCAGGTATGTATATATGTATATATGAATGCATGTTTTAAGTGTTATTAATGTTTGTGTTAAACTGTTCTGTGTTTGAATTATTTTGTAAATAAGTTAAGCTTAACACGGGTTGTTCTGAGCGGATGATTGGTAAGGGGACAGATTGATACATAGTCTGTGGAAGCCATAAATCCGGAACCAATAGTGTACGCGTGTTACGTGAGGGTATCAGTGACTAAGGTAGTCAGGGTGCTCCACGAGAAGGCTTAAGTAGTCTTAAGGTATTGGAATATGTGCCACTGTAGGGAACAGTGAGGAAAAGGTATTGTGCCACTGTAGGGAACAGTGAGGAAAAGAATATTGTGCCACTGTAGGGAACAGTGAGGAAAAGAATATTGTGCCACTGTAGGGAACAGTGAGGAAAAGGTATTGTGCCACTGTAGGGAATAGTGAGGAAAAGGTATTGTGCCACTGTAGGGAAACATTTAAAGAAAAGGTTTTGAGGGGCCCTAAGCGATACCCGGGCCCTAAGGATGGGCCAAAATTTTAAACCTTTTTAAGCATAATGGGAAAGAAAATTTCCCCTCAAAACATCCGGAGGCCCGGTCTATGCTTTTCCATTTATCGGGGTTGCGGCCCCGGGCAGCGGGGAAAAAACGTAGAAAAAAAAAAGGCACTGAAAATTTATAAAAAAATAACCCATTTTTGTTTTTGGTGTTCGGTTAGTGTGTAGAGGAAAAGTTGAGTAACCGAGGGGAAAAAGGGGGTGGGTGATATTAATAAATAAAGATTATAATATAGAAAAAAGGCTTAAAGATATAATAATAAATTAAAAAGGAAGTAAAAGTACAGAATATATTTAAAAGGAAATAACCTAAAAAATTAATAAGGTTTAAAAAAAACAAAATTGAAAAACCTGAAAGAAACACAAATTTTATGAAAGGGAAATTTAAATTAAAAAAAACCCTAAATAAGTTTTGGGAAAAGAAATTGTAAGGGTTTTTTAATAAGATAAAGTTTTAAAAAAAGGGTAAAATATTATTCCCAAACTATAGTCTAAAAAAGTAAAATATATAAAGAAATAAAAAATTAGTGAAAGTGCAAAATAACTTTACAAATTTTTTTTTTAAAAGATTTTATCTCAAAATTGAAAAAAACAAAAATTTAAAGGAAGAAAATTTTAACTAAAAAGAAACAAAAAGAAAAATAAACACAATCTGTATTGAAAAAGCAAAACCCATTAAGATAAAAAATTTAAACTAAAGGATTCCAAAGACGGGTAAAAATAACACGGACCTGAGGGTTTGAGTGACGGGTTTAGTAGCCAGGGGAAATAAATATGAGCAAACAACAGTCGGGAGGGGTGCCCGCCAGCCAAATTTTGGTAAAAAGACAAAAACCCTTTCCCAAAAAACCCGCAAAAATTAAAAAATCCCTGACCAAATGGGCAAAAGGGAGGGACACCAAAAAAAAAAAAAATCTTTTGGGCCTAAAAAAAAGGAAAGCTTTAACCCTTTCCCAAGCTTGTGTTTGAATTTGAAGAAAAAATGAAAAATAAAGAAAAAAAATTGGGAAAAAAGTTTCCTTTTATCCCTAAAAAACAGAGGCATCCCGAACAGAGAACATCCTGAAAATATTTAAAAATAGAACACCAAAAGGAAACCCCAACACCCCCTGTTTACTTTGTTTCATAAGCCACCCCCCTTAAACCCCACCCCCTTAAAATTGCGCAGCAGGTCATTTACCCGGGTTGTGAAAAGGGGTCAGGCAGGAAGGAAAGATTACAGGCCCAATTTAAATTAGTTTTAGAAAAAAAGGGGAAGAAAAAACCGAAAAAAATTTAGAAGCACACAGCAGGGGGGAGTATGATTACAGGCGGTGTTTAAATGACGGAGGGGTTTAAACCCCCCCAAAGAAAAGGGAGAAAATCTCCCTTTTAAGCCTTTTCCCTACCCCCAGAAAAGCCCGCAGACATTTCCCAAAACCCCCAAGACCCCCACCTGCCGCCCCAAGCCTAGGACCAAGTCAACAAAACAAAGGCCACACAGACCCGAAGTTTAGATATTTTGGAAAAACGAATCATTTGGCAAAAGATAAAAACCCAAACCCCGGGTTTGGAAAACTAACAAACATTTGTACACTAAAGGGAGCAAATTTTGGAAGAGAAAGCAAAAAATAGCGAAAAAAAAAATTTAAAAAGAAAAAGAGAAAAACAAAAAAAAGAAAAAAAACGAAAGAAGAATTTGAAAAATTGAAAAAAATGGAAGGGGAGCACTTAAAAAGAGGCAAAAAACTGATTCCCCCAACCCTCCCAAAGGGCCCACGGACTTTGTCTCTGATCGAAGAGGCGGGAAGGGGAAGAGGGGGAAAAACAGGGAAATGAGGAAGAGGGGGGGGATGGCCCAAATGGGAGCCCGTGAGGTTTCCAAACAACTGCCAACTACAAACCCATTCCTTTAGGGGTTCAAGGAAAAAGCAGCCAGGCACAAAAAAAAGGAAAAGGCCCCTCACAGGGGAGGGAGGGGGGGGCTACAAAATTTTAAAAAAGGGGGCCCAGCCAAATGGTACCGGGTCCAAAATCCCACAGCAAAAGAGGGAAACCCAAGTTTTTAAGGGGGGCCCTAAAAGGCCCCCTTGCTGCCCTTTAAAGGACCTCATAAACAATACAAGCCATGGTAAATTTATGGACAAATAACCCTGGCAAAAAGGGCCCTGACCCCCATTGGCAATGGTGCTGACAGAGGGAAAGAAAAGCTGGAAGAAAATCACTGGGGCATAAAACGGGCCGCGGGAGACATCAAGGCGCTGCAAAATTAAAACAGCAGGACATTTCAGCAGCCAGAGAGGTGTTTGACAAGCCCAGTTTCCCCGGGGTTTCATGACCTCCCCAACCAGAAAGCCCAAGTACCATTAAACCAAAAAAACCCAAGGGGTGGGCACCTTAAAAGTAACAAATACCCCCCCCTTGGAAAAATCCAACTAACTAGACAAAATGCCAAAAGGATGATGAAAGCCCCCCCCAGTTTCGCACGGGTTTCCAACAGAAAGGGAAAACAAGACTGGAAGTAAATTGGGGGAAGGGAACTGAAAACCATCTGGCCCTCTTTTTAAAGAACCTACTTCAAAGGCCATCCCCCAAAGAAGTAAAAACCAAACTGGAGGGATTGTGGGGCTCATGAAGATGGACTGGCCTCTTTTTCTCTGAGAAAGTTATTCACTATGTAAAAAAGCATCGGGCCCGGAAACGGGCCCCTTTGAGGGAACCAAAGCAAAGCGGCCACCAAGTTTAACCCGCCCCAGTTTGGGGGGAATTGTCCAAACAAAGAAAGAAAAAAGAAAAACCCAAGCAAAAAGCTGCCCCTGACTGTGGTGGCCACAACCCCCAACCGAGGGAGCACCAACAGGGAAAGGCAGGGGGTTACAACAACCAAAAGTGTCTCCTTTTTTTCCTCCACCCACACAGCAGATGCAGAAATCCACAGCGCCACCTTTGGAGGGCCCCCTCCACAGCAAAAACCCCCCCCCAAAACCATCCCTCCTATTCATGGGGCTTTCTAAACCAAGGATGGGGTCCCCAAAAGCAACGTTGTCGGAAGGGGACGAGGGGGCCCCCTTTTGGCGGGGAAGATGGGGGGGCCCACAAGGCCCCAAAAAAGGGCCCCCTAAAGGGCCCAAAAAACCAAAGCAGATGCCACAACCCGGGCCGGGAACAGGGGACAACAGCGAGTGAGAATGCTTTTCGGGGGATGTGGACAAGTTTACAAAAGCAAAGAGACTGCCCCACAAACCCCCGGGAGGGGCCCCCAACCCCCCCTTTTTTTTGGGAAACCAGCCACCTTTTGGAACGGGACAAAAAACACGAAATGGGCAAAAGGGGGTTGCCCAGAAAAAACCGAGGGAAGGGCCTTCCCTACCTTTTTAAACCCCAAAACCCCCAAAACAAACCCCCCCATTGATTCATAAAATAAACACCCAAATCATCGTTTTATGATTGAAACGGGAAAGGGGCCCTACCCCGGGGTAATAAAAAAATTTTTGGAATTGGGGCCTGCCTCTCCAGCTTCAAAGATTTGAAACAGTGGGTTTCTCTGGGAAACCCAAATAATACCCTAAACAAACCCATTTCCCCATGATCATGGGTGAAAAAGACGTTTTATGCACCAAAACTTTCCCTCAGAAGATACGCCCATAAATCTGCTGGGTAAGTTTGTGCGGGTGCCACTAAATAAAAAATTAAATGTACCCCTAAGGGAATTTTATTTTTGAAGCAACAGACAAGAATAAGCCTACAGGGGCCCAAATTTGGGCCTGCAAATGCCCCCCCAATAACAAGCCATGAGCCGAAGACCAAAAATTTTGGTTTGAAACTCACATCCCCAAAACCTCCTTCCTCCAACTAGAGGGGGGAAAAATGGAAAACCCCTTTGATAAGGGTTTCATTTTAACGAGAAATCAAAAAGAACCTTTTTTTTCCACTCCATTGAAACCTTTGTTTAGGGAAAAGGGGCAAAACCCTTGAAAACTACAAAGAAAAGCGGGGATGAAACTAAAAACAAAACAACTCCATCCATTATCTGACATAGTGGTTAAACCACAAGGACTGCAGCTTTGTCCATTTCCTGATAAAGATGTAGCAGAAGGTTTCCGGGTTACCAATTCACCCACCACATTCACATTACTAAAGGGCAACAAAATATAAACCCACATTTCTAGGACCCAGGGTTTCAAGAACCAAGCAAGTCACCGAATGGATTGCAACAGCTTTGGGATTTCCCTTAGCATGAAAAAAATTTTGGGACTTTTTTTTCAAAAATCCCGATTCACAAGCTGATGAAGTAATTGAAAGAACACTTTAAAAGTTCCGGGGAAAAAGAAAAAGGGCATGGGGGGGCAGAACATGAATCCCTTTTAAAAAACAAGCCCCCAAACGGGTAGGTCTAAAAGTAAGACAAAAATGTAGGTTTTAGTAAAATCGGGGCAGCCCCCATCAAATTCACCATTAAACCAAATGTTTAAATTCCCCTTTCCCAAAAGACAGTACCCACTTAAACAAAGGGGCAGTAGAAGGAATACAGCCAATTTATTACAGGATTAGAAACACAGGAGTTCCTTTAAAACCAAAAGTTTAAACCCCTTTTAAACCCCAAACCCCCAATTTTTTTTCCCCTCAAAAAGCCCCCCCATTTAAAGACTATAGATTAGTCCCATGATCAAAGATTTGGGTTTAAAAGCATTGTAAACAGAAGAAAAACCATTAAAGGGCCCCCACCCAAACCCCACCTACTGAGTAATTACCTCCAAAGGAAAAATGGTTTTTTCTGGGGATTGATCTGTGTTTTTAGCATTCTTTAGTGTAAAACCCGGGGGAACCAGATTCCCCCCGTATTTATTTGCCTTTACGTACCCAAAACCAAAAATATACATATTCGCGATTTAAACCCCAGTGGTTTTGTACACCCCCCCATCAATTTTTTTAAAAACTTTTACCGGAAATGACCCAAAACACCTTGGCATACCATCTAAAAATGTTTATGTATGTTGATGATATTCTGATTTGTTCTGTTTTTAAAAAAACAGTGTGAGAGGGGACCCCCATTTTCAGTGTTTTACTGCTTTGGGGAGAAAGGGGGACACAAAGTAATAAACAAAAATTGCAATTCTGCCAGCAAACAGGGATATCCGGGAGGCAACTTAGTGGGGAAAAAGAGGTGTATTGCACCCCCCAACTGGGAAACCATAACCCAAAATTTCCCCAAACCCCAGACTGTTGGTCCCCAATTTTGTCTTTTTCCCGGCATGGAGGGTTTCAGCAGACCGTGGGGGTTTTTATTAAAGCATCCCAAAAAAGGGTCCCCTGAGAGCAATTTATTAAAGCCCAGGGCAAGGAAAACCAACGGCTCAATTACAATGGACCAAAAATTTAGGCAGGGGGGGGGGCGGTTTCCCCAGCTTTTTCTGAAACCCCCAAAAACCCAAACCCCGCTCCTTTTTTCTTGCCAATCCCAGATTTAAACCAAATTTCCAATCTTTAAAGTGGGGTGAGCGACAAGGGATGCATGTTCAGTATTTTTGCAAGACACCCCCAAAAGGTTAAAAAGCCGATTTCTTATTACAGGAAAAAAATTAGAAAGGTTTTCCCAAGAAGGCTGCCTCCCCCCTACCAGGGGTTTTGGGGAGTAGCAGGGCCTTTTGCCTACAAAAAGGCCTCATTTTTTATCCTAAAAGGGCCACCCGTTTTTTCTGTACACATCACATCCCAATTGGGAAAGCAAATGCTCACCACCCCCCCTTTGGGAAAACCCAAGCTCTTTTGAACGGTTATGAAATTTTGGGTTTCAGGAAACCCGAAATTTTAAAAATTTCAACGTTTTAAACCCTTAACCCAGCCAAAAAAAAAGGGATTTCCCACAGAAGGGGAGCCCATGATTTCTCCGGAGACGGACACCTTATGAAGGTAAGGGAGGGCTTATACAAAACATCCAATCCCCCTCTATCTTTACGCGTTCATAGAAAGGGTTTTATCGTCAGAGGGGGACACAGGGAATAGAGCGGAAAATGGAATATCCAACCCAAACCCCCATGGGGCCTTTTTTCCCAGGGGGACAATCCCAAAGATTTTTAGATCAACCCTTGCTCTGCCCAATTGGCAGAGATAAAAGCATTAACAAACTGCTGTAAATTGGCTACTGGTAAAAAAGTGACAATCTATACTGACAGCATATGGATATGGGGTATTTCCAAATAAACGCTAGCATCTGGAAACAACAGGGTTTTTTTAGAACCCGATAGCAACCCCCGTAACACATGGGCAAGCTGTAGTGGAGTTAATTTAAAAACCAAAGCAACTTCCTCGGGGTTAGCTATTGTAAAATTTGCTGCCCCATCAAAAAGCAAAAAAAACCTATTGCCATTGGAAAAAACTTAGCAGATGAGGCAGCTAAAGAAGCCACAGGTTTACATACAGGGACCAAAAGGTTTTATGGGTGAGTGGAACCCATTACTAATTTTGGGGGTTTTATTAAGGGGGCTTCAAATACGAAAAAACGTAACTGAAGCAAAAAACCCTAAGTGAACAAAAGGGGGGGGCTCGGGGAAAAACACCCCCACGATGGGGTTGTGGGGTAGTTTTTTCGAGGACATTTTGGGACAAACCTTTGTTCCCCCTTTTTTACCGACACCATTAAAATAATGCATGGACCCTATCATTTTTCACGAGCCCCAATTTTTCAAAAGTTTTCAGGCATTTTTGGGGGTCACCTATATGACACCTATGGGTAGACAGAGAACTGGCCTTAAATTTCCCAAAATTTCCCTAAGTACAATGTGCGTAAAATTTTTACCCCAACCCCTTTGCCATACCCCATTTCCAGACGGTTTCCTTCCGCCATCGGGGAAGGATTACGAAAAACATGATAACCGGTTCAGGAAAGAGGGACATGTTTTGGGGGTTTTTGTAGGGGTTTTGCCAAATGGGTAGAAAGCATGTCCCCCCTGCTCATAATGACCCACAAACAGGGAGCACGGTTTTTGTGTAAAGAAGTTTTTCCCAGGGTTTGGCATGCCTGACAAAAATATCATCTTATAAGGACCCCCATTTTGTTTTTACAGGTTTATCCCCAAATGTTTTTAAAATGTTGTGGGATAAAACCAAAAATTTGGTTTTTGTGTACATCCCCAGGGCACAGGGATCCTGGAACGGAAAAAGGGAAACCCAAAAAAGAAATTGGGGTAAAATAATAGCTGACAGCAACAACCTTTTGACTTGGGGGGACCCTTTGCCCCGTTGCATTAATGGCAATGCGTTCTCAAACTAAACCCCATGACCCATCTTTCTCCCATGAAATTCTTACAGGTCGACCCCCAATGCCCCCTTCCCCCCAGGGTTTAGGACCCCAGCCCGGCAAGATTTCCCAGCACAGCTTAGCGTGAAAAAGGGGGACTACCTCAGGGCCCCCTTTAAAACCCATTCACAGGGTTATTTTTTTCAACAGGTGAAAGCAGCTCACAGCCGAGACGAGACACACATTCCATTTGGGCTCAGGGGCTTCAAGTGGGTGACAGTGTGTTTTATTTTTAAAATCTTTTTTTCCCTCAGGGGGAAAGAGCCTCGTAAGGGGAAAGGGCCCCTTTTAAATTGTGCTTTCCAAATCCCCCTGCCCTGAAAGTTGAAGGTAACCCCCTTTTGGGTTTAAAAAAAACCACGCACCAGGCAACGGGGCCCCCCCCGACCCACCACTTGATTTCCGGGGTCGACGGGGGTCCGGGGCCCTGCTACGGGGGAAACAACAATCTCCCTCCGCAGCACCCCTCCACTACTCACAAACTTTAATTTTGCACCGGTGTCATTTCCCTGATGCCTCCCCCCCCCCCTCAATTTCAGGCGCCAAAGAAATTCGGCCCCTTGGCAGCCCCCCAAAACGCCAGGTCAGGGGGCTTTTGAGGAAGACAGTGTTCATTTTTTAAATTTTTCCCCTCCCCCTTTTGATTTTGGGGGCAAAGAGATGATCCTTCGCCACCGAACTTCTTTTGGGGCCCCCAACCCCATCCATCCGTCGTTCAGGGACTGGGCGAACTTCTTTTTTTCTGGCCCCTCAGATGCTGGTGGAGTCCTGTCCCCTTTAAAATCCCCTTTCCCGCACCTTTCCCTCTCAACCCCTCCCTTTCCCCTTTCCCTTCCCCTCCGACGCAAGGGGGGCCGCCGAACCACTTTGGTCCCCGGGCCCCCCCCCATCCCGTTTGGGCGTCTCCCGTAAGCCCCCTTCTTCAGAATTTGGGTTTTAAATTTCTTGTTGTGTTTTAAACCCCTTTTTGGGGAACAAGGGGGGGTCTTATGAAAAAAAAAATACTACAGTGCACACACACATTTAATGCTCCAAACCCCAAACATGTCCCCTAGCAAAGGTAACACTAGCACTAACCAAAGGGAATCAAAAATAATGAAAGGAGAAAATTTAAACACTAATCATGTGCCAAAACAAAGGGGTATGAATTTTGTAATGTCCTGAAGAAATTTTAGGGAACTCAATGGGGGAAACCCTTGGCTTGGAGTTTCCCCAAAGCAATTGGGCTGCCGTGAGGATGGGAAAGGGGTCATTGAGGTAAGATGCAAAATTAAAAATTTTGCCAAAAAAACATTAACAAGCAGGTAAGGGCGGTAGGGAAAGCGGGAAGAATGGTAAAATTGGGAAAAAAAAAGGCAGAAAAAAAGATCCAAAACAAATAAAGACTGCACACTGGGAAACCCCAAATGTTCCAACAATGGATTCAGACTCCGTCCCGGGAAAAGTTTTAAACCAAAAAAACGCCCTAAAGATGATTGTATAGCCTTTCTATAATGCAAAAAAATTACCACCCTTCAGATTAAATTTTGGAACACTCACTGAAGGGATTCTGGGGGTTGGTTTCACAAGCTTGGAAGGGGAAAAAATCTTTAGGCAGCAGGGAAGATTCCCCAGGGGGAAATTAAAAACTGATTATATTGAATTTTTGGTGTTTTCCCTCATACCCCTTGTTTCCCGGGACTGGTCCCCCAAAACTTGTTTGTAAATGTAACTGGGGCATTCCCCGTTGTAGAGATACAATTGGGCCAAGAGTTTTAAAACATAACCATGATCACCTTCCACCCTCACCAGGTACTGCTTTCTTTAATAATAACCCGTGTATATATAAAAATATTTTTCATAACAATGACTTATATACTTACTCACCCAAAATATACAACTTGCATCTGGAAAAATCCAAGATATAAGAGAAAAATATCCCTTTAATGATGCCTAAATTTGCCATACAAGTCCCCACATAGATTAAATTTAACAGGCAGAGGGGTAGTTAAAAGGGTGAATATTAAAAAAAAACCCAAATAAAATTTTCGAGCTTTCACTGGCGTCGTTAAAGGGCCCCTCCTAGGGTAGGGGTGCCCCTATCTTCCTCCCAGGGACCTACTTTGATCCTGCAGAGGGGCCCAAGGCCCGTGCACCTTCGGGGTTTGGGAAACAAACCTTGATTTGGGACCCCGCAAAGGGAGCCTGAGGATCAACCGATGATGACACCCAGCAGGGAGCCTGATGACCCAAACCCCCATTACCTACTAGGAACCACTGTCCATCTCTCATCCCACCCGGGAACCTCAGTATCGATTTTTTTGGGCCCAAAACCCGCACCCCTGCCATCCTTAGAATTCCAGATCGACGACCACCATCACCCCACCAATAATTATCCGCCACCACCCTTTCCGCGTACGGAAAGTTCGTGTTTATAGCAATGACCCTAAAACTTGATCTTGGGCCCAAGCTCATTAAAGGGTTTCAAAAGTTTTTTGGCTCCTCCGCTGGAGTCCTATGATACCAACCCCTGACCTTAAGCCCAAATCACCCCTATGAAACCCCATCATTTATGCCCAATTCATGAAGGGGCTGGCGCACCCCGAGCCACGCGGTCCTTTTTAACGGACGCCGCACCATGTACAAACGCAAAGTAAAGGCCCGGGGGAAACGGGAGCTGACCCGGACAATCCCGAAATGAGGCACAACTTCGGGGTTCCAAACCCGACCTTTTTCAATTACAAGAGCAGGGGCAACTTCGGAAAGCCCCATCAGACCATTATCACCCCAAAGGCAGGGGGGATGCAGCGACCGGGTGATCCCGCAGCGTAAGGCTCCCTTACCCATGGGGGGCCCGGGAAAGGAGGGGAGAAAATTTAAAGGACCCAAATTTTGGAGGGTATTAAATTTTTATTAATTTATCAACTTCAACCCAAAAACTGGATATAAGGGCCCAAAGCGAATTTTTGATTTATTATGCATACCTTTGTTAAACATATTGTTACTTTTATTGACATACAAATTTCGGCAGGGGAGTCCCAAAATGGTGTACTCCTAAAAGTTTGGTTGTTAAAGGGCGGGCCTTTTTACCATTAGAAGATGAAGCTTTTTCTTTTTGTTTTTATATAATCTGTTTTCTGCATTTTATTAGTTTAATATTTACTCAGACACCACCACATCTTATATTACTCACTTCTACTATATGGTGTGTGTATAATCTCACGTTTTTTTTTAAATGTGCACAATATATAAAATAAATTTTTTTTCCCCTGGGTGAGTTTCAATTTAAGGTGTTTTAGATTTGTTTACACCTGCATAATCACGTAAAATTTATCCTTTTTGGATCAAAGGGGGGAATGTTGTGTATTAATCCCGCCCCTAATCATAAGATAAAATAAAAATTAATTTTTTTAAGTTTTAAATTGTTTTTACAAAAAACTGTTAAAGAGGGCCCTTTGAGCCGGGGAGGAAGAAGCAGGGTGGGGTGTGTGTATCACGCCAATGGGGGTGAAAATCTACAGGACAAACCCGGGTTAAAGGGCCCCCTTTGTGATAAAAAGCACCCGCAATAAAAAATTTAAATATTGAACCCTCTCAAGGGAGCCCAGCTCAGCAAAATCTGGCCATAAAAAAGGATTTTTTAATTTTTAAAGCACACCCGGGGCAGTAATGGCCCAGAAAAGGGGGATTAGACGGGGGGGAGCAGTAAGGAAAACTGACATGGCTTTAAAACAAGGGCTGACCCTTTTTTTGGAAAAAAAGAAAGTTTTTTGATTTGGGGGGGAAGGGGTTTTTGGTAAAGGGTTTAAAAAAAAAAAAATTTCAAAAAAAAACCCCCCTTTTAAAAAAAAAAAAAAAAAATTTTAAAAAAAAAAAAAAAAAAAATTTTTTAAAAAAAAAAAAAAAAAAACTTTTTACCCTTTTAAAAAATTGTAAAAAATCACCCTCCCCGTAAAAGTGGTTTGGTTTCAAAAAAACCCCGGAAAAAAAAAAAAAGGAAATAAAAAAAAAAAGGTTTAAAAAAAAAAAGAAAAAGTTTTAAAAAAAAAACTTTTTCTTTTTAAAAAAAAAAAAAGTAAAAAAAAAAAAAAAATTTAAAAAAAAAAAAAAAAAAAAAAACAATAAAAAAAAAAATGCAAAAAACCCAAAAATTTTGGGAATTTTTTTCCCAACCCATGGGGGAAAATTTAAATTTTTAAAAAAAAAGAAAAATTTTAAATGTTTTTAAAGAAAAAAAAAAACAAAAAAAATTTTAAAAAAAAAATTTAAATTTAAAAAAAAAAAAAAAAGCCCCCTAAAAAAAAAAAGAGGCACGGGAAAGGGAAAACCCAAAAAAAAAAAGTGGGATTAAAAAAAAAACTCAGAAAAGAAAAAAAAAAATTTTTCTTTTTTTGTTTTTTTTTAAAAAAAAAAAAATTTTTTTTTAAAAAATTCAAAAAAAAAAAAAAAAAAAAAAAAAAAAAAGGGGGCCCCAAAAAACCCCAAAACAAACCAAAAAAACCAAAAAAAAAAAAAAAAAAAAAAAAAAAAACTTGTTTTGGAAAAAAAACCAAAAAAAATAAAAACCCAAACCCCAAAAACCCAAAAAAACAAAAAAAAAAAAAAAATTTTTTTGAATTTTAAAAAAACTTTTTAAAAAAAAAAATAGACCCCCTTAAAACACCAAAAAAAAACCCCCCGACCCCCCAAATTGGGAACAAAAATTTAGGGTTTGTTGTTTTATTTAAAAAAAGAAAAAAAAAAACAAATTTTTGGGGGAAAAAAATTTTAAAACAAAACAAAAAAAAAATTTTTACTTAAAAAATAAAAAAATTTTCCCCGAAAAAAAACCCCTGTCGGGGATATTTATCAAGGGGCCCCAAAAAAACCCAAGCCTTTTTTGTGGTTTTGAGTTGGGGAAACAAAAAAAAAAAAAAAATTTTAAATTGTTTGAGTCTTTTTCTGCTTTTTAAGAACTTTTAATTTTTATAAAACTTAGCTTCAATTTTAAGTCTTCAAGAAGAGAATTATAGACAACAAGTCCACAAAAAACGTGTCAATATTCCTCCATACTGCTCGTCCAATGTATTCCTAGTGTCCTGAGTGGGTAGCATCCAGAATTTACTCGAAACGAAGTCATTTAGAATGTTTTTAGAGCATAAACAGTAGTGCATAGGATTTCCTAAAAGCACGCACTTTTAGGAAATCCTATGCACTACTCACGAGTCTACGGAAACCGCGGCAGACCAAACCAGACGAAAGTGCGCATTCAGCTCGGCAAAGAACTCATGCTCTTCCTCAACACCGAAGTCCTCAGACATTTTTCTTTCGTTGTTTCTTTCTTTGCGCAGGTAAACGGCACATTTCTTCTTCTACGCTTGCATTATTGGCAGAGCAGACGCTGAATGCGCATTTTCATCTGGTTTGGTCTGCCGCGGTTTCCGTAGACTCGTGAACACGCTTTTAGGAAATCCTATACACTACTGTTTATGCTCTAAAAACATTCTAAATGACTTCGTTTCGAGTAAATACTGGATGCTACCCACTCAGGACACTTGGAATACATTGGACGAGCAGTATGGAGGAATATTGACACGTTTTTTGTGGACTTTTATGGAACTTTCTGTCTCGGGCACCATAGACCTCCATTATTTGAATGTCAGCAGACAGCAAGAAGCCTCCCAGATCTCCAGATGCATTTGAGATATCAAAAAAGTACTCCAGAGTGTTGTTCAGCATGGGGGTGAGTAGAAAATGAAGGCTAATCATGTTTTGGGTGTACTATTCCTTTAAGGCAAAATGTGCAGGTGGTGATGTTATGAGATGAGCCGAGGCTTCGAGGCGTGTGTCGAGTAGTGGAGGGGGTGTTTCCCCGAAGCGCATGTCGAGGCATGATTTATCGAGGGGCGGGGCCAAAATTGATGACGTTCGAAGCCTCGCTACTGTGATACCTGGTGACCGCTTCGGGTAGCGGATCAGAAAGAGAAAGAACTTCAACAGACATTTAAACAGCCTCAGGATTCAGTCAAGATGTTGGAGTTTGGAGGAGAGCTGCTGTCAGATGGATGGAGTTTGGATAGATTCTAAGAACAGATTTGGTTGTTTTTCCAACCAATCTAGTTGGTTAAAACTATTTTAGTTAAATTAAACAATGTAATGATCAAAATCTGAGACAGACGCTGGACACAGATGTAGCTTTAGTACTTTTCAAAGTACTTTTGCTGTCACTAGTGCATTAACTATGTTTGTGGCGTCAGCTGTTAGACATTGACTCTCACTCCTGAGGTTGATGGTTTAAGACCCTGATTACTTTTGAAAGTTGCGATTATACTTATAGTATTTTGGCTAATGTGACTAATTTGTATTGATTTGCCCTAGTAAAAATAGAGCTTGTGTAAAAACACTGCCAGATTAGATTGGCTGGTTTAGGCGAAAGGTTGTTTCAATGCATAACTTCCAACCCAATTATAACCAGAACGGTGGAAAAACTATAATGTTTAAATAAAAATTAAACCTTAAAATAACATCGTTGTTTCATTTTGCTCATCGTTGCACAGTTTGCACAAACACTTTCACTGTCTGCTTGAGCTTATTTCACCAAAATGGCAGAAAAAAACGTGTACCTAAAATGATTATTCTCTTCTAAGACATTTTACACAAAATATTTTATTACACACACTAATTAACTGACTAATAATTTTAAAGGACCTTAAATGGGGGAAAAACAATTGCAAAAAATCACAGATTCAGTTACTAACTGTAGTTTTGCACTCCACCAGTAGGTGGCCAAAGGGTTCAATGCCTCATGAGGCTTCATCTCTGCATCACTAGTGCCTCCACATAGTTTTCAGTGTCCAGCGACTTTCAAAGGTTCAATAAAAACTTGAATTCCAAACAAAAAGCAGGTTTCAGTTTGTTTTTTTACATAGAATTTAAATAATGTGGTTTCAGCATAAAAAAAGAAAAGGAATCCTAAAAACAAACTGTCTGTCTCCTCAGTGAAAATGTGACACATGTTATCTGTGAGAACAATTCCGGAGAGGAAGTCAGGATGTGGCTGGAGGCCCAGCAGCGCAGGCAGGGAGAGCTCCACCTGCTGGACGTCAGCTGGTATACAGAGAGCATGCGCCATGGCTTCCCAGTGGAGATTCACCACAGACATAAAATACAGGTGGGCTAATATGGAGTACATTTTGTTCCTTCATTGTTGCAAATAAAAAGAACATGTTTTGTAAGAAAAAAAAAACAAAAAACAGTTTAAATTTTATTTTTAAGAACAAATCTCTATTTTAAATTTTTAGATTTTTTTTTTTTAAGGAGTGAAGTTTGTCCCATTTTTGTGGCGAGCAAAGAAGACTAAAATGTTTCTTAAACTGGAATAAAAAAATGCATTTCAAAAAATGCTATTTATTTCAATTGTATTTGTCCCATTTCAATTTCTCTAATTCAAACAAGGTACTTTAAATGTATTTTTCATATATTTTATGGAATTTATATATATATATATAATTTTTATTTTCTCAAATAATTTTCTCTTAAAACATTTATAAATTACCGCATGTTGTCAGACGACAATTTCTAATTTCACTTGCGCTGCTTCTCCTGTTAATACGGTAAAGCCCTCCGTAGCATCCGGCACCAGGCTACATGTGATCTAAATGATCCAATGAGCTGCTGTCAGTCTGGGTTGCTGCTGCTGCTACTTTTAGACACAGCAGGCAAACCTGTGGCAAGCCGGGCGATGGGAAAGAAGGAGAAGATGATGAGAAAAAGAGAGCAGAGAAAGTGCGGACTGCTGGAAGAACTGTGGTGAATTGGTGAAAGAAAAGTGAAATGGTGCTCAAAGATGACCCTGCACATTTAGAGGATGTTTGGCTCAACCTGCTGCTGTGAAGCAGGATTCTCCACCATGAACAGAATCAGAAATAAATATGGATCAAAATGGGCTTAGTCTCCATTCAAACCAGGTTTAAAGCCAATTAAACAAAATAGTTTATATTTTTTTAAACTGTCACCTAATTGTTCCATTCTAGACATTCATAAAGACTGTTGGCTGTGTGTCTTTCAGGACGTAGCGGTGAACGCTGCGGATGTCGCTCCCTTCTCCGTCCCCAGCTACGCCTGTCAGAGGAGGACCACCCTGGGAAACCATAACCCTGTTCTGACAGTAAGCGTCTCCTTCCAGTTCACAGCAGCGGTGTGATGTTTAACCTCCATGTCACATCGGAGCGCTCTCTGTCTCAGGACGCTCTGTCCCTCCTGGCTGAGAAGGCAGAGCTGAGCGGCGAGGACGGCCGAGGCGTGGCGTTCCGCAGGGCCGCCGCTGTGCTGAAGGCGCTTCCCTCTGCAGTTAGCAACATGTCGCAGCTCACAGGCCTGCCCTGCCTGGGGGACCACTCGCTCAAAGTCATTAAAGTCAGTGGAACTATTTCTGTTTTTTTTTTCTTTACTTCTAACTCTGGTCAGACTCCCCCTATAAAAGCACCGCCCATTTTTTTCCTGGTTTTTCAGGACATTTTGAAGACTGGAGCATCAAGTGAAGTCGAATCCACTAAGGCGTCAGAGCGGTTTAAAGAATTAAAGGTCAGCATTTTAGATTTTATTTCAGAACCAATGCAGCGGAAAAATAATTAAATCTTTCTGTAAAAAAAAGTCTCTGAAATCGATAATCCTGTAACCCCCCCCCCCCCCCCCCCCCCCCCCCCTGCAAAAACGATCTAAAAATAAGTTAAAATGTCTCAAATTAAGTGTATTTACGCTGATTTGAGCAGGTAAATGAGATGACTGGCCAATGCAATCAGGATTTTTACTCTTAAAATAAGATAATTAGATAATATACACTTAAAATAAGACAATATAATTGTTTTTTCTTATTTTAAATCTAAATTGTCCTTTTCCACTGGCAAACTGTCTCAATTACCGTCTTATTTCAAGAACAATTTCGCTTATTTTAAGGAAAAAAATGACTTATTGAGATTTAAATAGTTTGCAGTGCCCATACATGCAGAGGGTTCCTATGAACCTTTTAATGAGGCTTAAAGTTGGTCTGTTTTGCTAACGGATAACCGATCAAAGTTGTATTGATTTGATGAAAACTGACGTCAAAATCCCATCTAATCCTTTTCGAATGGAGATTTTAAAGAGTAGCCAATCACACACATCAAGCTAAAATGCAGAGGAAATTATAAAACCAAATAAAGCAGGAAAAAAAGCGTGGCCTCGGTCCAGCTAAAGGGTCTTCATCAGGATAATGACCTGAAACACACAGAAACAAGCAATTCATATCAGTTTATTTCTATAGCGCCAATTCACAACACAAGTCATCTTAAGGCACTTTACAGTGCACCAGATCATCCAGTCAGATTGATTCAAAGTTGTCAATCTAAGGAAGAGCAGCTGATTGCATCGACTCATTGACTCTAATACAATCCCTCACACTAAGCATGCTTGTAGCTTCAGCCGTGCATCAGAAATAAACTTGTACAAGCATCAAAAATGAAGCAGCACGCATGTTTTTGCTGCTTCTGCTGCTTGCAGACTGAACGTAGAACAAGAGGAAAATACTGCACTATTCTTAGGTGGCCTCTAGGTGCCCTGATCTAAATCCTACTGAGCATCTTTGGAAGGAGCTGAAAAAGGCCGTCTGAAAAGGCAGCCTTCAAACCTGAGACAACTGGAGCAGTTCGCTGATGAGGAGCGGAAACAAAACACCTGCTGAGAGGGGCAGAAGTCTAGGTGACAGTTAAAGGAATCGATTGACTGCAGTGATTGTATGCAAGAAGAACAGTCCCATTGCAATCCGCCTTTTTTTGGACACCGAATTTTAAAAAATAAATTTTTTTATATATTGCATTCCTTACACTGAATTTATATCTGGTAAAAATTGTATTGCAAAAAAATCAGCTGCAAAAATTTCGCCTGCAAAAAATTAATACGCAAAAATGTGGCCTGCAAAAAATTAATATGCATAAAATTCATCTGCAATAAATTTGCCTGCAAAAAATTAATATGCAAAAATTTCGCCTGCATAAAATTCAGATGCAAATATCGCCTGCAAAAAATTTCCACTGCAAAAAGTTTGGCCTGCAAAAACTTCATCTGCAAAAAATTCAGCTGCAAAAAAACTGCCTGCAAAAAATGTATATGCAAAAATTTCGCCTGCAAAAAATTCAGCTGCAAAAATTTGCATGCAAAAAATTCATCTGCAAAAATTTGCATGCAAAAAATTCATCTGCAAAAATTTCGCCTGCAAAAAATTCATCTGCAAAAATTTGCCTGCAAAAAATTCATCTGCAAAAATTTCGCCTGCAAAAAATTAGGTACCATCATTAAGTCCAGGCCTTTTTCATGAGTCTATATTTTTAAATCATTCTTTTAAATCCTGTTTAAAAAAGAAATGTCTGACTTTCATTTGTTCATTTTAATTTAAAAAAAATACTTATGTCATATTTCCGTGACCATTGAGTTTTGTTTTGTTTTTATCAAACGAAGGGAACCAACAATTATGTCCATGTGTGTATAAGTTCAGTAGAATGTCTTGAAATTAAAGGATTTAATAAACCTTAAAACCATGACCTCAAATGATAAAATCATTCGATCAAACTAGATCTCAGTCAAGCTGCAGCTTTATAGTGTTGAAGTAAAGTGTTTATCGTGTTTCAGGTGTTGACGGGTATCTTTGGAGTTGGGACAAAAACAGCTGACCGATGGATACGAGAGGGGATAACCAACCTTCAGCAGCTACGAGACTCTGGGCAAACGCTCAACCGCTCGCAGCAAGCAGGTGTTGTTTCTACTAAATCATGCTGGTTTACTCGGGTTATCCGCGTTGGATGCTAAAACATTGAAATGTGACATGGAAGCCTAGTTTGTGACGGGGCCAGTGTTGGGCACGTTACTTTGAAAAAGTAATTAGTTATAGTTACTAGTTACTTCTCCCAAAATGTAACTGAGTTACTAACTGAGTTACTCCACAATAAAAGTAACTAGTTACTAGTAAAAGTAACTATTGCGTTACTTTTGAGTTTCTCGCCCCCGTAAACCTCACCACCCAGCCCCCACCTTCTCGCCGTGTGTTTCCAAAGCCAGCTGAATAGAGCGGACGACAAAGTACCTGCAGAGAGTTTAGCATTTATTGCAACTCAACGTAAATGACATCAGGGGGGAACGCCATGTGAAGTTTTATAACAGGACATTCAGATCCGGTGAGTATATGAAATTAATAATTGGGGATGTCTAATTCTGAAATCCTGTGTGTTTGGGTTGTTATAGATACTGCAACATCTATCTATCTATCTATCTATCTATCTATCTATCTATCTATCTATCTATCTATCTATCTATCTATCTATCTATCTATCTATCTATCTATCTATCTATCTATCTATCTATCTATCTATCTATCTATCTATCTATCTATCTATCTATCTATCTATCTATCTATCTATCTATCTATCTATCTATCTATCTATCCATCTATCTAGATGTATACTCTGTGTGTGACATAAAATATGGATCTCCATCCCTGCCACAAAGGCCATCAAATAATGTTTAAAATAAAAAACAGTAGGTTGAGAAGGCAGAGTATCCATCCATCCATCCATCCATCCATCCATCCATCCATCCATCCATCCATCCATCCATCCATCCATCCATCCATCCATCCAGATTTCTCCCTTTCTCCATATAGGCTATCATTTCTGGCTGTTGTCAGGTTCATTTGATCGTTCACGCTCTCCATAGTTCTCCTGTGGCGCGAGCACAGGGCGACTGTTGCGCGCCTTTAGCGAGCCTGCGCGTTTCCGGTCGCCTGCGCGCCTGCGCGGCGTTAGTAACGCCGTTACTTTCAACGCCGTTAGTCCCATCACTGGACGGGGCGCATACTTTTTCCCAGCGTTGTATTTTGTGGCGTTGCAGGTTTGCAGCACTACGACGACATCAACCAGCCAGTGAGCAAGGCAGAGGCTGATGCCATCAGGGAGATCGTGGAAAGAGCCGTGGCGTCTGTGTTACCGGGAGCTCAGACTGTTCTCACTGGAGGATTCAGAAGGTTGGAGATCATTCAGTTCTTTCATGAGACAGAACCATGCAGTGGTAAATCAGTGGTAGCTGCTGACCGTGGTTCTTATTGTCCAGAGGGAAGCTAACGGGTCATGATGTTGACTTCCTGATTACTCACCCTGAGGAGGGCTGTGTGGTGGGACTGATGCCCAAACTGGTCTGCTGGTTGGAGTCACGGGTATGCTTTTCATAGTAACAGTTTCCATTAAAATGTTGGATCATTTTGATTGAACGTATTCGTCATCCACTTCAATTTAATCCAATTTACTCCCATAGCACCACTTTACAAATGTCATGTCAACAGACTTTCTAAAAACAATTCAATCCGATCATAGAGTCAGATCAGTTCAAATTATATTTATCTAAGGAAAACCAGTTGATTGCATCGACTCATTGACTCAAATTCAATCCCTCACACTAAGCATGCTTGTAGCAACAGTGGAGAGGAAAAACTCCCTTTTAACAGGAAGAAACCTCCAGCAGAACCAGGCTCAGTGTGAGCGGCCATCTGCTGAGGCCGACTGGGGTTCAAAGAGACAGAAGCAGACATAGAAAAAGAAACATAGAAGCACTGATCTATTAATACTTTCTATTTTAAAAAGGTAACGGTACACTAGTTCCCTTGGTGGCTCTGTTTGGGAAAGAATCAGCTAGCCGGATGAACTATGAGCATGTTTTCATGTCAAAGTGAAGACCAAGTGCGCAGTCACAGTAAAAGCTGAGCCGATAGCTAGGTCTAGGAGAGAAACAGGACTAAACACTGAAAAACAGGCCCAACTCTATGATCTATAAACAAAGACATTTCCCTCCAGGATGGAGTCACAGCCAAACAGGAACAGACAAGATGAAGCTACTATGAGAAAAAGCAGAGAGAGCAGAACGTTAGAGATTTAACTAACAAATACTGCAGAATGGGATAATAGAGATAGAATGATGAAATAGAAGTCCCTATGTCCTCCAGCAGTCTAAGGCTATAGCAGCACAACTATAGAGATAGCTAACTTTTTATTTGCATTTTTTTTCTAAAATCACTCTAAACCCAAATTAAGATCTTGTAATTAGGAAATAAGATCTCCTAATTACGAGATAAAATCTCATAATTACGAGTTAAGCTCTCAGATTTTTTTTTTTTTTTGGTGAAGGCAATATGCTTCCGTAGGATAAACATATTGAGAGACAAAAACATTTTTGTTTTTTTAACTTAAATGCAAAATGACTGCTCTAAGTTGGATGCTCTGTCAGTTAAAGACTGGACTATACTCCAGTTAAGGATTTATGGATTACTAAATGAGTTGATGATTATTTCAAAAATCGATTAATCTGATTAATAGTTTCAGCACCAGTCTGAGCTACTGAGGTGTCCATCTGCTCATCAAACCATATCTTAGACATAAAGAGTCAAATAAAAAGGCCATTTTGAAAATGTTTTTCTGTTAAAAGGTATATAATGTCTCTAATCATTGTTAGAGTTTTCAGTCCAGCTTAACTTTCGCTTTTTTAGTGAAAAATTTATAATAAAATAAAAAACATTCTTGCCTTTCAGTGCTGGAGCAGCGGGGCGGCTTTATGTCGAAGCCATGACGACATCTGGCAGCATTTTCACACATAACTACAAAACACTGGAACAGAAACTTTACGACCAAAAAATAATTTTATCGCCGCTATTCAGTTCTAAATGTTTGGGAGACGTTTTACATGAAGAGAGCGATATATTTATGGGATTCATAATGTGTTTAGAAAGAAATAGCAGAATTCCCTTTATATTGTCTTTTGAGTAAAGTTTATAAAAAGTCCATTATAATAAATCGCCTTCTAAATGTTTCCTCCAGAATAAAATGTTTATCTCACACAGATAGAAGCTTCTCTGCTTCCTGATTGAATAAAAAAACATATTTCTCCTGAATCTTTGCAGATTTCCAAACTTCGTCCTAATCTTCTCTTTTTTTTCATAAACAGGGTTTGCTTTTGTACCAGAAAACTACCAGAAATTCCTATCTGGAGTCTGAGGATGGTCCGGGTCGCCCCGCCTCGAACATCGACCGCTTTGAGAGATGTCTGTCCATCTTCAAGCTGCCCACCGGAGGAAACGCCGACCTGCAGGAAGCAGGCGAGGACAGCGGTCCGTCGGAGAAGGATGGAGCCCCAGGGAGACGGTGGAGGGCTGTGAGAGTCGACCTGGTGGTCTCCCCCATCAGTCAGTTCGCCTTCGCTCTCCTGGGCTGGACCGGATCCAAGGTTAGCATCATCGTCGACTGCTGAGGTCCGTCCAATCCGCCAATCATTCCTTCATTCATCTCAGTCCATTAAATAGCATTCGTACACTGGAAAAAACGATCTAGAAATAAGTAAATATTTCTTACATTAAGTGTATTTATCCTTAATTTGAGTGATTAATGAGATAGTTTGCCAATGGAGTGAGTATCTTTACTCTTAAAAAAATATAATCAGATACAGAGAATAAAGTATTCCGGCTCGTAGTGATTGCCCATGAGTAAAAAATATCACTCGAAAATAAATTGACAGGTAATAAAATTTAAAAACACATTCAAAATCCCTCTTGCATTTGTCAGCCAATGGTAGCAAAGGAGCGCTCTGAAACTAACAGTACTACTGGTAGCCAGTCAGATGAAGAAGGGGGCGGGTCTTAGGAAAGCGTGTTCCTCCTCCGCTTGTTTCTTGCTCAAGTCACCAGATAGATTGTGGTACAGAGCTGAAGTTCTACATGGAAAGCCAACTTGCACCGTTTACGGCTCCATTCAACGGACAGACGTGTGAAAAGTCAAAAAATAAATAACTGAAACTGTGTTTGGAGAGAAGGACGATAGAAAGAATGGAATTGCATGGAGTGGGAACAATGCAGGTCATGAACTCTGGCACGCTGTGCTTCCAGGAAGCTTATTTACGCATCCAGCTGCAAAAAGCTGCTACGCAAACATGAGTTAGACCCTGGTCTTCATGCTGCTGTTGGTGCAGCCGCGCACACTACACATTTGCAGGGAGCTATGGCAACAGCTGATGTACCAGCGTCAATAACTGATCGTGCATGCAAGTTAAAAATAAGGGTTTGTGCTTTCCTTGCCGAACACGACCTCTCATTCACACTAGATATAGATGCACCTTTGCCATCTGATGAACCGAACGAAACACACGCGAACCGAACTGAGACAGTCGAACCGAACGATTCGGACGGTTTTCAAAAACCGTTCCATCCCTAATATATATATAAAAAGTTCAGGGTCAGAATTTTTTAATCCCTGTAGATAATATGCACTTAGAATTAAATAAAGCAATTGTGTTTTCTTATTTTAAATACAAATTGTCTTGTTCTATTGGCAAAATGTCTCTTTTAAGAACAAATTTAGTTATTTTAAGAAAAAGGATTTAGATTTTTTTCAGTCTAAAGATGAGAGCCAAAAAATGAAATGTAACAAATTAATGCTTACCCTCTACATGTTATCTTAATATATTTGATTTAGTATGGCTCTGAGAAATACAATATGAACTGCTTGTTGCTATAATATTTTATCAACCAAAATGTAGGAATTTTTTTTTCTTGTTTTTGTTTCAATTTGCAAATCAAACGTAGGAATTTTTAGATGGATTCTTTTCTTGATCGTATCTTCTAACCGATTCGACAAATGTCGCTTCATCTACAGCTGTTTGAGAGGGAGCTGCGGCGGTGGGCGGGGCATGAGAGGGGCATGTCTCTGAGCAGCCACGCCCTGTACGACAACAAACAGGTGGGAGGAGCAATAAAATACAAACCTTCTGCTCTAGTTTCCAAAAGCACAATAGACCACATAGTCCACTTTTAACACCTGAAGTTTTCCTCTTTGTTAAATGAAATAAAGAACATACAGTGATGATGTTTTAACGCATCTCTGTTTGCAGGGAAAGTATCTGAGAGCTTCATCAGAAGAGGAGATATTTGCTCATCTCGGTCTGGAGTACGTTCCTCCATCAGAGAGAAATGCCTGAAGCATCGATGCAGACGGCCGAGCTGGAGGCTAAATGTGGAGCGGTTCTGTTTTCAGGGTTCTGACTCCTTTTCTCTGTTTTATTTTTTTTTTGTCTAGGTAGCAAATTACTCCGTTTAGGTCAGGGTCGATAACCTGCGGCTTTTTAATGCCCCCCTTGCGGCTCCCTGGAGCTTTTTTGTTTTTTTGTTTTTTGTTTTTGAAATTTTTTTTTAATAATTTTTCCAAATAATACAGTGTGGTACGAATGTACATGTGTATTTTTACACTTTAAAACATAAAATACAAAACCCAAACAACAGAGTGATTTCAAGAGTATGAGAGGTACAGGTTCCAGGCTTTGAGAGTTTGCATCATTAGTGGTACAGGTTTGCAATATTTAGTGCTCCCTGGAGCTTTTAAAAAAAATTGAATTTTTTTTTATTTTGTTTGTTTTATTCCAAAAAAAAAAAAAAGAAAATTAAAAACCATCCCCTGGACTTTGTTTCCAAGTTTTCAAGATGTTTCGCTTCCCATCCAGGAAGCTTTTGCAATTCATCTAAATCTTGGTAACAAAGTCCGGTGGATTGTTTTTAATTAGCTTTTTTTTTTTGGGAATGATTATGACCTGCATGATTGAGAATCTTCACCAGCGTTTGTTTTAACATGCTGTGCAGGAGATCAAACATTCATTCTGCTTTTCAAAGCTGTAAAAAAATGTACATTGAATAAATTTATACAATTAAATTTAAAAATTTCTGTATTTGAAGATTTTCCTCATACCCTGCAGCTCACATTACGGTGCCAGGCAGGTGGTTGTTGTAAACAAAGCAGCAGCATGTGTCTCAGACATGGATCCCAAAGGGAAAAAATGAATATAGCTGATGAGAACAGAGGATTCAAAGAAGAATGGAGCGAATCCTTTGCTTTCATTATCAATGCGGAACGATTGCCTGCATGTTTGCTTTGCAATGAGAGGTTGTCAAATAATAAAAAGAGTAATTTGGAAAAGCATTTCCAGGGAAGGCTGCTAAATATACAGTTGGGAGGGAGAGAAAAGTGCGATTGCAGAACTTCTGGATAAATTAGAGGAGAGCAAAGATAGATTAATGAAGTGGATTTAATCTCCAAACTCCACTACTGCTGCTAGTTTGGTTTCAAGCATAGAAAAGCGTTCACAGATCAAACAGGTAGCGCTCTGATGCTCCAGGATAAACATTTAATCATGAATTGTTATTATATATGTTTAAACCCATGTAGTCCTTTTTCTATAGTGGGCTAAAGTGAGCCCGTGTTTCCATACCAGGCTTATTGAAGACAGTTCAATTAAAAACTAAAAACCTTCTGATCAATAAAGAGCAGATAAACGTGTCTGAGGGGTAAATTGCTAAAAGACATGAACATTTTTGACAGTTATCTTCTGCAGGAACCCAGTGACGCTGAAATAGTGCAGAATAAGAAGCAGGTATGATTCAGGAAAATGAAGGTTTCTGTGGTTTCAGTGTGTGAGTTTCCTACAGCTCACTTCACCGCTGCACATGTTGACAGTGGGAGGTTTTTATGTGTTAAAACTGTCGTTAAGTGAATCTGCCCACAAACACACCTGTGTCAAAGTTGCATCTTTTCAGGATCGTCTTCAACGAACAAACTCAACATTTCCCTCTTTCTAGTTCTGTAACCACCTATAGAATAAAGGAGCCCTATGGGCAGCTTCTGATTCTGCAGCTGATCATAGCGATCATGCACCAGATTAGAGATTAGATTAGAGTCTTCCAGCTTTTTACCAAACTGTATTTGACACGTGAGCTTTATAATATGGGTGTAGTTCAAGCTTTTATATACTGTTGTGATGTAAATTTACTTCCTTTATCTTTGCAAACAAAGAACAAGTTGTGGAAATTTGAAAAACAAAGTTTCCCAGAATGAATCTTAAAAAATTGTTTTTACTGCTTGATGCCTGTTGTGCCAAATATGAAAACAATTATTAAATCATGCAAATCAACTACTATAGTGCGTCTTTCATGCTTCTCTTAGTTTAAAAAAATATATATTTTCCTGTTGGTGGCAACAGGAAAATATATTTTGTTTCTTGAAAGCACCTCTGACTTCGTTGACTAAAGAAAAAGAAAAAAAAACTTTTTTCAAGCAAAAATTTCTAAGTAAAATTAAAGATGTTAGTTACGGATCAGAATATAATATCAATAGTGCGTGAAAAAAAGCATAGGCAGTTCTAGATGGGGGCCAACAGGGGCCAGTGCTCCTTTAGAACTGGTCCCGACCCCTGCCATGATGGGCCCTGTACTGAAAACAATGCAATATTTTAAAAATAATAATTTTTATTTATTTATATGTGTATATTACCTTGATTTGAGCAGGTAGGTAAAAGAATTTGCAGACGGAATAAAATGATTTATGCTTGAAATAAGAAGAAAAAAAGGTCAAAGTATGTAATTATCTAGTTTTAATGGTCAAAATTAACATTCTTTTGACAAAATGTCTGCTCAAATTTAATTTTAACATATTTCTAGATCAGTTTTTACAGTGTAATACTAAATCAGCTTTTTATGATGATATGCGCTGACAGAAGGAGTCATAACTGATTCATCCCTTGGACCAATTTAATATTTCACCTTTAACATTTATTTAGAAATGACAGTGAGCTCTGGGCTCCAGCTGAATCACAGTTTCCATCCATTAGATCAGGGGTCTGCAACCTCAGCTTTGTGGCTCACTTTTAATATATTAAACAAAATTGCCTTTACTCTAATTTTTTTCTTCTTTTTTTACACTTTGTGTTATTCTTTTGTGTGCATTCCCCCCAAAGCCAGTTATTACACATCCAGTGCACACCTAGGACGCTTTAGCGAGCACTTTTTTCTGGTATGAGTGCCATTGACAGTTATTTAACACAATAAAATGTAATAATTTCATATAAAACTCAAAATATAACATCAATCTGGCACTTGATATATAAATTCAGGCATAAATGAGTTAATCAAAAAAAGGTTTTGAGATAAACTTGATTAGAGATTCATTTAAAGATTAACTTAAAGATTTTTTCATATCTATTTCTTTTCATGTTTCAATGTCATGAAAAGGAGGAAACTAAGTGGCGTCCTAATTGCAGTAGAGGCATTGCAATAAGTAGGAATCTCTATAATGTTCAGGAATTTAGTTTAGAGGAACTTTAAATCATAATGGTTTTATTATTTAAAAAAATCCCCTGATGAGAATGAAGACAATCGACGTTTAAGGGTTTCATCATTATCATTAATGATGTGTGAGTTTATTATGCCTGCCTGTTGCGTGTCAGAACTGATGTTTTCCACAACAGTTTATCTAATTAACCCTTTATAGGACCCACAGCGAAATACTTTTAAAATCCAAATTTCAAGCCAATAGTGTTATTGGAATCCAGGACAAGACCTTATTACCTTATTATAAAAATATGGATATTTTGATGGTGAAAAAGCAAAAAAAGTCACTGTAATAACAAGAAACGTCAACTTGCCCGAATATTTTAAGAAAAATAACTAAAATGCTTCTGTAAGAAATTCATGAAAAACACTCTGAGAGTGAAAGAAACACATTTTTGGTCCAACACAACCTTAGAGGCATTAATGCTGATACTGGCACTTAGATTTTTTAGTTTATAAACCTAAATATAATTGTTAACTAGGCTTATTAACTTTTTAACTTTTCAATTAGCTTTATACCTTTTTTTTCTTGACTTGTTAACTTTTTTTAGTAGTTAATACATCATTCAAAGGCTCATGTAATTGGTCAAATGCCAAAATAAGATGTACAGCCATGTAGCAGCATCTTTGCTGAATGGCTGGATATAGATCTTGTGCTTCTAGACCTCACTGAGGGATGAGCTGGACTCTATTTGTAGGACGTATGCAAGGGATCAAAAACACCAACTTGCCCTATAAAGGGTTTAGACGGTTCCTCAGTGTGGTTATATAAAGTTATAATCTTCATTCTGCACTTGGCAAATATTTGGGAATGGAATGAGAGCGGCGTCCTTCAGCTGAGAACAAAGTGTAATATTTTGATAATGCTGGAGCCATGGATGTCTAATCATCTGCTAATGTGTATGATGTCATAAAGTGGCAGACTGGAGATGTATAAAATGCCTTTTTAACTGTTAATCACTTCCTGAGAGGTGAGCAGCTGCCTTCTGTAACTCTAAGCAACTTCTCTGATCTGAGAAAGATTGCATTTTCTATCAGAATCTGTTGTCATGTCTCCTGGTTATTTAATACATATATAAGTTATTAAGTGTTACTTAAAGAGTTTGTCCTGATTGATCTCTTTTCAGGGAAAAGAACCAGAGAAAGAAAGATTCAAGGTGCAAACACAGAGCTTTAACAGCTACCTACAGAAGTAGAAAAAGGAGAAGCTTTAATAGAAAACTGTCTTAGATTAATTTACCTTGGAGACTAAAACACCATTTTTATTTATTTCTTTAAGAACTAGCAGAAGTTTTAGCTGCACTTCAACTGCCCTCAAAATATAAAGGGAGTTTAAAGTGATCTAGGCCCAGGGGCCGTTTGTGGCTCTCCTACTGATTTTGTGCAGCTCCTAAAAATCCTGAAACAGGGTAAAATCTGACCTGCAAGTTCAAGCAGGGACTTTTATTTTTATAAAAATAAAATCTTGGAAAAATGTTCTAATGGTTTCAGTATACATCTTAAATTTACTTAAATGTTCAAAAACTTTGTTGTAATTATTTTTTTTCACTGCTTTTAAGTAATCTGTGTCTGTCTTATTAAAACATTTTTTATTAATAAAATGTAGATATTACCTTTTTATATTTAGGATCGACAAATATTTACAGATCATTATGAAATAAACCAAAGAAATGAAAGAACTTTTCCTTTTTTAAATTGAACTTAAAGAAATCTTTTTTTATTTATTTGGCCCTAAATTGTTCCCAGCCTCTGATTTGAACACCTCTGCTTGTTCTAAACCAATACCTGTTTCAGAGTGAAAAAAAGTTTTTAAATTGGTGTAATGCAACCAGTAGGTGGCGTATTTGGTTACATTATGCCTGGCTTCAATATAACCCATAAAAAATGAATAAAACGTAAAAGCAGCATTTATTGCTTATATAGTTGATCAGACATTCCTGTAAAGAAATAAAAATGTTATGAGGAAATAAGAAAACCCAAAGAAGGGATGCAGATTTAGCTGTTTTAGATAAAATTCCAACCATTTCCTTACTCATATGATGTCTAAATTTCAAGATAATCATAATGTTTTTATTTTATTTTATGAGCTAGACCAATGGTTTCCAAAATGGGGGCCAGGAACCCCTCGTAGATCATGGGACACCAAGTGTGGGGCCCAAAGATCCATATGGTATACGAAGGCCAAAATATATTTCATTCAGTTTCAATTCAGTTTATTTCTATAGCGCCAATTAACAACATGTCATCTCAAGGCACTTTACAGTTTACCAGATCATACAGTCAGATTGATTTAAAGTTTTCTATCTAAGGAAAACCAGTTGATTGCATCGACTCATTGACTCGAATGCAATCCCTCACACTAAGCATGCTTGTAGCGACAGTGGAGAGGAAAAACTCCCTTTAAACAGGAAGAAACCTCCAGCAGAACCAGGCTCGATGTGAGCGGCCATCTGCCGAGGCCGACTGGGGTTCAAGGAGACAGAAGCAGAGATAAAAAAGGCAACTGAAGGAAACACCATGTCAGAGGATGAAGAGAGCACATCCAGCCAGTCACAGTCAGAGAAACAGGACTACACTGGAAAACAGGCCGATCTCCAACATCTATAAACAAAGGTGTTGATGGCAGCAGCACAGCTGATGTTTCTCTCCAGGATGGATTCACAGCCAAACAGATGCGAATATACCATGAAATAAGTATAGAATGAAATAAGTAGATATAGCATACATGATTTTAAATAATAAATATACCAACAAATTATCAAAATTACATAGAAACATTAAATCTCCCATTAAATGATTTAAAAAAAAAAACATAAAATGAATCTATAAATCTCTCCATGAGCCTCTGCTTCAGCCTATCAGCACAGCTCCTTGCCTTCATTTCAGCCAATCACATTACTGGTTACACAGATCTGCTTTCAGCATCGGTGTCCTCTGGCTGGGTCTGAGTGATAAAGACTTATTTATTCTTTATGTCAATGAAACTTTCAAATTACTGCATTTTCCTGTGTGAATCTCCCCAGGCTGAAATGTCTTTATCAGCTTTACAAATCTAGAACATAAAATCTATTGAAAATAGCTCAACCTGACAGTAAATGGATGAATATCCGTGGATATAAAACATTTCTCTGTAGTTCTGTAACAGGGGATCCTTGTCCCACTGGAAGCCGATTCATCTGACAGACAGTTGCAAAAAAAGTTTGATCCATGTCTATAATTTAAAGTAATTATCACTTAATAACACTTAATACAATCAAGTTTCGTTTAAGGGCTTTTAGTAAAAACTTGATTCATTTAACAAAACAGATAATAACCATTAAATACAAGATAATGAAATCATTGATTAAAACAGTTTAGATTGATCAATAATGGTATACATTTTGAGTAAATCTGAATTGTCTCTGTGCAAACTATGCATATTTAATATGTATCTGGAAAACAATACTTCTGCTATAACAAATAACTACACATAAGTAATTGACATTAAGTATTTATTTACAAACGATGTAAAATTATTTCAGAATAAATTACCTGTGTGACGTTTCTTCCTCTATTTAAGTAACAGTAATTTGGAATTAATAACTTTGAAAAGCCACAGATAATAAATAAAACAGTACAAATATTAGGTAAACCTCATAGTCCTTTTAAATTGTGGGATTTGTTTATTTGGTAGAGATAATGCTCATTAAATAACAGTATGTTTTCCATTGATTAAACACAATGAATAGTGTGTTCAATCAGTCATGTTGTTGCAGTGCTAGCAACTAGTCAGCCAACAGGGTCCAATTGCCACAATCTGAGGAACTACTTCCTTACTAGAGTTAACTTGTTTTTTCATTAGTTATTAATGTTATGCTTAATTAATACAAAAATAGTTTTGCTTTAGTTGAGTTAAGTGTATGCTACACTAACTCAACGTTTTTCAATTAGCAGAAATGTTAGAAAACAATGAGCTTTAAGGCCCCGTCCACACGAAGTCCAAACGAACACGAAACGCTGATATTTTCCAAAACGTTTGCCATAAATACGGAGAAGTAAAATAAATGTGAGCGTCCACACGAATGCATGAAAACGCTGCAAAATGTATGCCAGGCCTGTAAGTGGCGCTGTGGTGCCAAAGCAAAAATAGGGGACGAAATGTTGGGCATGCGCACTAATATTTATACATGGTTGCCCTGCGGGTCCATTTTCGTGGTTCAGTCAAATTCAGGTGCTGAACTATGTCGTCGATATTGCTCTGTTCTTCCTGGAGATATTCCAGAAGAAGAAGATTCTGTTGTAAGCCCGACAGCAGGGTGAGTAGCATTAGCAACGGCGCCATTGTTATTGTGATACTGGTCGCGCATGCGTGTTTAGAGGCGACGCTATGACGCATGCGTGTAAAAAAAAAAAATGCGGTAAGAGCGTAAAGATGGAAACGCGAAAACAGCGTTTCGAAATCTTCCCACTCTGAAGGCTGAATAAAAAAAAGATCGTTTACAGACCCCCGAAACGCCGGCTTCGTGTGGATGAGAGGCTGGTTTGGTGAAAAATTTGTGCGTTTAGGCCAGGGTTCGTCTTCGTGTGGACGGGGCCTTAGTCCTCAGTCTAAATAATTACTTTCGGTTTACAGTGAATGTAGAATAAAATCAAGCTAACATTTATTTGTGGAGGTTAGCGTAGCTTAGGCTATCCTGAGCTATCTCTATAGCAATGCTGCTATAGGCTAAGGTTACTGGAGGACATAGGGACCACTTTTCATCATTCCGCTTCATTCTATCTCTATTATCTTATTCTACAGTATTTAGTTCTACCAATTAAGTTTTGTTCTCTCAACTTTTTTGCATCCTATGCCTCATTTACACTACCCCTCTGAAACCGACTCGAGCCGAGTTCGGACCCACTTTGGATCAGTTAACCGTGCCGAGCTTAGTTCTTATGACCATTCACACATCACACTAACACGGTTCCTCCCCTCCTATCGGCGGTCCATGATACTACAGCTCTCAATGCGGTGATTTCCCAAATAAAATGGCGGCGCCCATAACATTCAGGAACCTATGTGCCTGGTAGCGTCCTCCGCCCCACTTTCAATGACAGCCTCAGTCTCGGCATCACCCCAGTAGCACCACGCTCCTTTGATGCCATTTATTGTTAACAATCTGAGAAGAAGTTTGTTGTGAACATTTGAAGAGATCTGTGAACTGCAAAGCCCGACACGCCAGAAAACCTGCAAAATGAGACAATTGACTATAAATAGGAGATGATGCGCTTTGCTTATGGGCTCTTTGTTATCAGAGAACCGAGCCACAGCTGAACCGTGCCGAGCCCTACTGGTTCGGTGGTGTCTGGCACGATCCAGTTGAGTTGCGTTATTTCAGTTACTATGCTCAGATCATTCTCTGCATGGTCGCAAAGTAGTTATATGGGGCTACAGTAGCTTCATCTGGTTCTGTTTAGCTGTGACATCATTCTGGAGAGAAATATCAGCTGGGCTGCTGACAGCAACACCTTCGATTATAGATGATAGAGTTGGGCCTGTTATTCAGTGTTTAGTCCTGTTTCTCTCCTAGACATCTTTATGGCCTCAATGAATAACTGTATGTGCTCGTGCAAACTGGCTCAGATCTCTTCAGCTTATCTGTTTCTTCCCTAGACAGATTCACCTGCAGAGGTAGCTTACCGCTACCTTTTCTAACATAGAAAGTATTTATAGATCAGCTCTTCTATGTTCCTTTTGTATCTCTGCTTCTGTCTCCTTGAACCCCAGTCGGCCTCAGCAGATGGCCGCTCACACTGAGCCTGGTTCTGCTGGAGGTTTCTTCCTGTTTAAAGGGAGTTTTTCCTCCCCACTGTGCATCCATGCTCAGTGTGACGGATTGCTGAAGAGTCAAAGACACGATTCAAGCAAATATCTACTGTCTCTACGTGCTCACCAAGAAAAAGCAAATCCCAAGAACTTAATGCAATCAGCTGTTTTTCTTTTAGATGGAAAACAACCTAACCTGACTGAATTGTCTCTGTAAAGTGCCTTGTGATGACATGTGTTGGGAATTAGCGCTATGGAAATAAAACTGAATCGAAAAATACCACTTTGTGCACAATTTGGATAAAGGAAAAGCAATGCAACACAATTAGAAGCTTAAAAAAAGGATTTTGCATGAATAATTTTTGAATCATTTTCATTTAACCAGGACCTGAATGTTAGTGTCGGTTTTGACCAATGCTAAAAAATGTCACCTTCAGAACCAATTGTCACTAATATATAATAACTCCCAATTATTAGTTCCTGAGTAAGGATCTTTATATTTCCATATCCTGCATATTTCAGCAGGTTTAATGCAGCAGACCTCTGTCAGTTCCTGAGAGTGTGTTTTTTTTAGGGTGTAAGTGTGAACTAGCAGGCGTTTCCTTCTGCTCTTCCTAACAGCCTCATTATCCTCTAAATACGGGTTTGACATCAAAGGCAGCGCCACTACTCACACCTCCATCTCCTCTTGGTCCACACACTTCTTTATGTATCGACTCTTCTGCAATAATGTGCAAAAGCAGGCTGTGCTTCTCTCTCTAGCTGGAAGGAAGGCGACCTTGGTTTCAGCAGCGTGGATCAGAAGGAGCAGGGAAGGAACCGGTGTGTTGAAAGAAAGGTTTCATTTGATGTTCCTGGATCAGCATTAACATGTGACTGTTTTTTGACACTGAATGTGTGAAGCAAACGGGGACTTTATTATCCCCTAAGGAAAGTCTGCCTCTCTGTGCTGCAAAGCAGAGGTAGTAAGTTAAGTTAAGTTCATATTAGTGCATGAAGATAATAAGGATCATAACTTAAATTAATTTATATTTTGGTTATATAATGAGAGCAGGGATTCAGAATAAATATATTTACCTATTTAAAACTTTGTTAGCACCGGAAAAATAAGTCATCAAGCATGTAAATGGAAAACACAAGAAGTCATGCAGTGAAAAACTGGATAACTTTGTTTTATCCTGTCATCTATAACTTTTTTATCTATAATAGCAAAGAACATTTTATACATTCTGCATTTGTTAACAGCAAATATTTTTGTTTGTTATATTTGTTTTAAAGTCAAATTGAAGATGTGAAAAATTTTTAACTTATTTCACTAGACATATTTTTACTGAAAAACTTTTTTCCTTTGTTTTTATTTTTAAGTTCCATTTTTCTTTTTACAACAACAGAAAATCTTTCAATAGTTTATCACTTTGTGACTATTTTTCTGCACCTAACCTATGAAAAACTGCTTGCAGCTTTACGGATTTCTTTGTTTTGTCTCGAAAATATTTAATTAGACCTTGAAATAAATTTTTTTTTAATAAAAAAGATTTTGTTTGTCTGTTTGATGTTTTGTTTATCAGAGAAGAAATTCAGACAAAACAGTCCTTTGTCTCTTTTTTTAAACCATCAGTAGCTGCAGTACTATGTATTTTTTAGCCACTATGGTCGCTAGACCTACAACTTCCAAGTGAAATAGTCTCCTTCTATGTTTTTTACTCTGCAATCGGACCACGCTGGACCAGCTGATGAAGAAATCATGGAGTTTATCGCAAAGAAAAGTCCACATTTTCCTCTCTAGATTACAGAACAAAAAATATGTCTAAAAAGGTAAAGGTCAAATATGTTTTCTTGCCTCATAAGAACTTATAGCTTAGTAAGCTGTTGTGGTTAAGGGGAGCTCAGACTGCCTTACAGCGGCGCTCTAGGGATGAAAACAAATAATTAACTTACTTAGTTTGTTTGATTTAATAAGTTGATAATGTTGGTTTTAAAGGAATTCCTTCCTGTGGTTGTAATGTTACTGATGGGCTCTAGAGGGCACCACTGTTCATTCTTAAGCAGAGCCTTTTATTGTATTTGATTACATTAAAAACAGAAAGCAGTATCAAAGTTTCCATGAAATTAATTAAAACAAAGTAACAAAGAGTCTGACAGTATATCTTAGCGACATACCCTGTCTTTTTAGTTTTACATTATATTGTGAGTAAAACTCACTGAAACTACAAAATCTAAGTAATGTTGCAGGACACTTACAGTACAGCTTAGTTTAGATACTTTTTTTGCCCAAACAAGTCAACTCGTCATACGAAAAATAGCCTAGTGCTGAAATTTACTCTTTGATATTTAAAATAAAAATAAAAAATACTCTGGCAGTGGTAACACAGCAATGCCTCCTGGGCGTATGACGTATGCTAGGTCCTTTAGGGCTAGCTCTGTCAAACCCATAACAGCAATGAGTTACGTTAAACTTTTTTCAGCTTGACCCAGAGCGCATTGAAACTGATGAGAATGTGGAAATCACAGCAGATGATTAAGATGAGGACGACCAAAGAGAGGGGAGAGTTTAATAAATTCAATTCAGTTTATTTCTATAGCACCAATTAACAACACAAGTCATCTCAAGGCACTTTACAGTTCAACCATCAAATTGATTCAAAGTTTTCTATCTAAGAAAAACCAGTTGATTGAATCGACTCATTGACTCAAATACAATCCCTCCCACTAAGCATGCTTGTAGCGACAGTGCAGAGGAAAAACTCCCTTTTAACAGGAAGAAACCTCCAGCAGAACCAGGCTCAGTGTGAGCGGCCATCTGCTGAGGCCGACTGGGATTCAAGGAGACAGAAGCAGAGATACAAAAAGCAGCTATAAAAGGCGGAGCCGTCCAGGAAACACACAGCCAGGCAGACGAACTCCGAGCCAGCTCCCATGCCAGAGGACGAAGAGAGCACATCCAGTTAGTCACAGTCAGAGAAACAGGACTACACTGAAAAACAGGCCTATCTCGAACAACTATAAACAAATGTGTTGATGGCAGCAGCATAGCTGATATAAAAAGGCAGAGATTTTTTTCATGTACATAGAAATTTTTTTTTCTATGATCACTCCACTGAAGCAGTTAATGCTTTAATTAACTCAAAATGTTCAAACATGTCAGCAAAATATGTTTGATTTTATTATTCTGGTGCAGTTTGTACGAGACACCTGGAAACTGCTAACATCTATTTCCGTTCGCCACCAAAAGTACCCTGAAATCCCCTAAGAGGCTGAGTGACCTGATGGAACTACTGCCAGGGATTCACAGTGACAGCGCCCTTGATAAACTGGGAACACATACAATGTTTTGAGGTGGACTTTCTTACTTAAAAACATATTAAAACCTATTTTTACCAACGTATCACAGCAAATATAGCAGCTTCGATTGAACACAGGAGCAACACAAGCATCACATGCATCTGTTCACACTTTACATATCTGATATTTAAGTGGAAAATCTTCAAAAATGGAACAGCAGAGGCTTCTTTGCTGCTCAAATCGCTTTCTGTGTGAACGCAGCATAAGCTCTGTCACAAAGCTACTGGGAAGGACCTAATATTCCTATTGGTGCCGAATCCTGTTGACGCTGGCATCCTAAAGCTGGGCTGTACGATTTTTTTGGCCTTTTCGGGCCGACTTTCCAGCGTTTGATTTTCAAACATGTTTGTTTTTTAGTCAACTATCGTGAGAAAATCGCTCAGTGGGCAAAGAAGGATTCTTCTTCTTCCTTGTCTTTGTCCAAATACGTCGTCGCCTTTTCTTTTTAGGGCTTTCAGCACAAATTGCCAAGGCAGCACGTTTCACTCTAGTGAAGCTTCATATTCCTCTTCTAATCGTTTGGCTTCTGGATAGACGTGTCCGAGTAGCGCCATCTCACTGCGGAGCTGAGTCCCACGTGGTTTTTAGTCGTACAGTGTGAGCAGGTAGATCGCATCAGAGCGTCGGGTCGCACAGTGAGAGAACAAACATCGTGAGCTGTGAACTTTTAAACCCTGCTGCTTCGTCATACAGCATGAGCTGTATACAGTAGATTTTGCAGTGTTAAAGTAACACTTTAAGAGTGCATTTGGTTACTCTGAATTTGTGTTAAATTAGAACTCTACATAGAGTATATTTTACTCCACCCTTAGCAAAAAGTAGTTTATTCAAGTATATTAAAAGTGCACAAATTTCATACTTAAAATCAGGCAGTGCACTTATTCTAAACTATATTACATATACTTAACAATAGTATAGTCAAGTGTACATGACTCTACTATTGTTTACTTTATTGTTTATTAAAGTATACTTTAAGTATGCTTTAGTAAACTTAAAAATGTCCCAATTTAGTTCGATGAAGTTTTACTTTAGTAAAAGTACACTAAAAGTACATTGTTCAGTATACTTTCTAAACTTATACTTATACTTAAGTATTCTTAATAGAATTTACTTCAAGTATCCTACTTTTTGCTAAGGGCAGTTGTTGTAGTAATAACTCTAATAGAGTTAATCTAATTTGACTCTGCATATTTAACACTGTGGAATTCACTGTGCTGCGTGCAACGATTGAAAAAAATTGTGTATGCCCGACTTAACCAGGAGTAAATATTAACCAATTTTGGACCCGTCAAAAATATATAAAGCCCTTTTTTTTTATTTGCACTTTTATTCAGCACTATTTTAGATGTTCTGCAGGTGAATTATCTTTTAAATTTTGATTTGGTGAAAAGGTTGAGAGCTTTAAAAAACTGGCAAAAAAAATCAGACTGCCCTTTTTTTTTAAAGAAAATAACTTCATTAGCTCAGTTTAACATAATGAGCTCTGATTATGATGAGTTAAAGGAATAAATATGAAGTAATTTTGAATTTTTGTTATACTGAGTTTTCTAGCCGTCTTTTTGAGGAACCCCGTCACTATAAATAATCACAAAAAACTACAGTTCTCTAAAAAGAAAAAAAAGATCAGATTAGCAGCATAGATAAGCAGACTGTTCTAACAACATCAGACTCAGATTTCTTCTGTATTCAAAGATCATTTAAGTGAAGGTTTATATCTCCAGTCTCTGCTATCTGCTTGAATATTTTCAGGTGCTCCACAGCCGCTCTCCTGTCCTGCAATCATCGGCTGATATTTAAATCTCCCAATCATCCCTGGGAGCTGCTGTCCCTCATCTGATGAAGGGAGTCGCAGTGCCTGCTCATCCACTGGGACCAGTCCCACTGGCCCCATCAAAGCCCAGGGAGCCTTTGATGAGGTTGATAGGGATCAATGGGACAAGGGAAGAGGCCTTAACTGACTGTGTTACAGACGGGGCGGGCAACTGCTGGAGACTGCCGGCATTGGAGATCAATGATTATTAGGCGCCATCAACGCCTTGATCTGCATAGAGGAATCCATTCAGCATCAAAGGGCCATCTTCTGAGGTGTTTGGTGAATCCTACTATCTGTGTCAAAGGCCACATCTTGGGCCCTTTTCCCATTTGTGTTGTATATTCTAAATGGTTCATGCAAAGAACACAACACTATGGATGTATTAGTTGGATTAAATACAACGTCTACCATTTCCCCACCAACAGAAAGGAGAAGTTAAATCTTCTGACATCAACTGGGATGTAATTTGCTGCAGAGCGAACTCAGAACCATTGCTTCCCGTTTAAAGAAGATATTTAAGAAAATAAATTTTTTATGCCTCTGAAATGAGATCCGATTGTATTTCCTAGTTGATTACGGAGTGAATTTTGCTCCATTATTTTTGCAAAAAAGTGTTTTCTAAATGGAAATTTGAAAACATCCAATCCACAAATAAAATATTTAGAAAGATTTTAATTTAAAAAGGTTTTGAAAGAAACTTAGCTGTTTTCTTGATTTAATTTTTTCACATTTTTTAACAAATTTTATATTTTCAAATTTTCCAGGTTTTGTATTATAAATTGTATTGTTTTTAAATGTCATTTCAAAGACAGCATTCTATTCACTTTAAGTACAACACAAATACTCGCTGTTGACCAATAAAAATATTGTATCAAACTTCTGTGCAAATCAATAGAAAGTGCCTCTCACTTCAGAAGAAAGCCCGCCCCCAGAAAAAGAATGCAATTTGTAAAAACTTAATATGAAAAACAGAAACTTAAAAAATATCCTAAAAAAAATAAAATAAAATATGGGATGACTAGAAATGTTAAAAAATTAGAAAGCAACAAAGTTACTCTCAAAACCTTTTATTTAAATTAAAGTTTTTCATATTTTCATTCCTGGATTGCTTTTTTTTTTTTTTTATTTCCATTTACAGAACCTGCAAAAATTATAAAACAAAAATCATTCCATTGTTGATGACAATAAAAAAACATTGTCTATGAGGTTTTGGGTTTTTTTCATGTCAGGTTTTCCATTTGTAAAAAAGTTGTTGAACAATATTTCTTTAGCTGATTTCAAACTGCTGTGCATCAGCTGTATGGTACAAAAACCCCTAGATTTATTTTAATGACTCGCTTCTTGCAGAAAGTGTGAAAATAATAAACAACAGCTATACAAAAAAAACGAGTTTTAAAAGTTTATTTTCTATTATTTAAAGATTTTGTGAGGTTAAAACCCTTTTTTTAACCTTACATTGCCGTCTTTGACTTTAATTGTTAATTGTAAATCCATCAGATATCTTTACATCCAGTTTGCATTAACCAATGAAAACACAGTAATGTGCAGCTAATGTTTAGTCTTTTTTCTTTTAAAGCTGTATATTTTTAAAGGTGGTACGCTCAGCCTTGATAGTAAATTATTTTAAAATGAAGTTTGATTTACTAGGTTTTACAAAACAGTTAAACTCCTTTTATGACACTAAAGGGAAAGCATTGGGGTTAAAATGAATAAACTGAACCGGCTGTCTTCTCCTTCTTTTCATCCTTCCAGAAGTGAGATTAGGTCGACTCAGTATCACACAAAGTCACATGAAGGACTCAGAGGCTGCACTCTGTTGGGACACGCGTCTCCCTCCCAGGTGGTGCAGGACTGACTGAGACTGGGGAAAGGCAGGGAGGTGGTTAGGGTGCGTTTGTGTCCATAACAGAGCAGCAAACAGGCCCATTAGAGATGAAAGGGTCTGAATGGAGCCAATCAAAGAGGGGCCTGGTGGGGGTCTATTACCCCACAGACAGTGGTGGCCTGGGACTGGGGCCGAAGCGGGACCAACGTCCCCTCCGACGGCGTGGATAAGACTGTTAACACACAAACACGTCACACCCAATCTGTCTCTCTATCTGTTTCAATACAGAGAAGAACTGTGGCCATTAAACGGACCCCATGTCCTATGTTTAAGGACAAGCAAAGACAGTTGTGACCACAGGGGCCGTTTTCTCCATCTGGAATTTTTTGCTCTTTTAGTTTTGTGTAATGAATAAAAATAGCCATTTTCTGCAAGATGCTCCATACTTACCAAACATAAGTTTGTATCCTTTCCCAGGAGGTATAGTTGTGGTCCTGAGCTATCTTTATAGTTAAGCTGCTATAGCCTTAGACTTCTGGAGGACATAGGGACCCCTTTTTTCTCATAACAGCTTCATCTGGTCTGTTCCTGTTTGGCTGTGACTCCATCCTGGAGAGAAATATCAGCTGTGCTGCTGCCATCAACACCTTTGTTTATAGATGTTGGAGCTCGGCCTGTTTTCCAGTGTAGTCCTGTTTCTCTGACTGTGACTTAGGCCCCGTCCACACGAAGCCAAACCCTGGCCTAAACGCACAAATTTTTCACCAAACCAGCCTCTCATCCATACGAAGCCGGCGTTTCGGGGGTCTGTAAACGATCTTTTTTTTATTCAGCCTTCAGAGTGGGAAGATTTTGAAACGCCGTTTTCGCGTTTCCATCTTTAAGCTCTAACCGCATATTTTTTTTTACATGCATGCGTCATAGCGTCGCCTCTAAACACGCATGCGCGACACAGTATCACAACAACAATGGCGCCGTACTGTGTTGAATGGTAGCTGCTCATGCTACTCACCCTGCTGTCGGGCTTACAACAGAATCTTCTTCTTCTGGAATATCTCCAGGAAGAACAGAGCAATATCGATGACATAGTTCAGCACATGAATTTGACTGAACCACGAAAATGGACCCGCAGGGCAACCATGTATAAATATTAGTGCGCATGCCCAACATTTCGTCGCCTATTTTTGCTTTGGCACCACAGCGCCACTTACAGGCCTGGCATACATTTTGCAGCGTTTTCATGCATTCGTGTGGACGATCACATTTATTTTACGTCTCCGTCTTTACGACAAACGTTCTGGAAAATATTAGCGTTTCGTGTTCGTTTTGACTTCGTGTGGACGGGGCCTTACTGGATGTGCTCTCTTCATCCTCTGATATGGGAGCTGGCTTAGAGCTTGTCTGCCTGGCTGTGTGTTTCCTGGACGGGGCCGCCTTTTACAGTTGCGTTTTGTATCTCTGCTTCTGTCTCCTTGAATCCCAGTGGGCCTCGGCAGATGGCCGCTCACACTGAGCCTGGTTCTGCTGGAGGTTTCTTCCTGTTAAAAGGGAGTTTTTCCTCTCCACTGTCCATGCTGGTTTTCCTTAGATAGAAAACTTTGAATCAATCTGACTGGACGATCTGGTGAACTGTCAAGTGCCAGATGACTTGTGTTGTTAATTTGCGTTATAGAAATAAACCGAATGAATTGAATTGGTTATGAGAGTCTGAGGCTGGTTTATATGCAGGCCTCTGATTGGTCAGTTCAACATCCGCTCTACTCTATGCGTATTTCCTGTTTGGTACCTAATGGAAGAAACTCTGGCTGTAGTGCTGTCCACAACACCAGACACACCTCGGACACTATCCCAGACACCATGCAGGATGCTAGTTTGTAGCTTTGTGTGAGCGTCTGTCGGTTTGCACCCAAAGCCCAAACACGCTGCACCACGGCCAGTCTTTCAGAAACACTCACGGGTGAACTGTGTGTCATCCGGCGTTGGATGAGGGGTTGGAGATGGCGACCAAGCTAGTTCCTGATTGTCTCTCTTGCGTTGTGGTGTGGAATAACATAGCGCAGATGCTTCAAAATTAGGCATAAATCAAAAATATCAGCGACAAACTCACTGCGACACACTGCTGCAGGAGTAAAAGCCGCCCTTTAGTAGAATCAGTCAGGATGAGGTCAGTTAAGCTACTTTCATATAATCTTTTCATTCTAAACATGGTCTTTATGCCTCACAATGAGCTGAAAGGAAAGGTCATCCCCGTTTTGCCTGGAAGAACAGGATTGTGAGTCTAGAGACGTGCTTGCCGGTCTAGCATCTTTCTATCCTCTGTTTCTTTATCGAGGCAGTGGTTGGAGGTGTGAATGTTGGAATACTGGCCTGCAGCCTACACTGAAAAAAACAACTCATAAGATTTACTTAAATAAATATATTGTAAGTATTGCACTCAAATTATTTAATGCTGCAATATCAAGTTACATTCACTTGCCAGTATCAAGTGAATTTTACTTTCCATTAAACATAACAGTTGTGAAGATATTAAGTAACATTTACTTAATTACATCCAAGTTGTTAGATTTATTAAAAAAATTAAGTAAAGTGAACTTGCATTTTACTCAAAATTTTAAGTAAATGTTATATCCCTGTAGAATTTGCTGTTATGAAGTAATTTAAGTGGATATTAATTATTTTCTCTGATTGACATTTACTTTGCTTCATTATGTTACATTACTCACTAATATTAGGTAACCATTGCCATTTTTCTTTTGATAAATGTTACCAAATACATTAATATAAAAGTCTATATGTAGTTTCTGAAGGGGAGGGATCATGCTCTATTTCAGTATGTGACGGTACGTGTTAAGGCTGGTTTACGCTGAGAAACCAGGTCGTCTGAGTGTGTGTCACAGTTAACGCAAACTTGTAAGCAACTGCCGACAGGAGGCCTCTGATTGGTCAAATCTACATCTACCCTGCAGTATGCATATGCTGGTGAAATTCTCAGTCATCCGGGTCACAGTCATTCCAAAAAAAGGGAATTAAAAACATTCCACAGGACTTTGTTTCCAAGTTTGAAGACGTTGCGCTTTCTATCCATGAAGCTTTTTGAATGCTAAATGTCAGAAATAGCTTTGAGTTTGAGGTTTTATGCAGTAGCCCAACAAAACCTTGGCTACTGTAGAAACCCTCGAACTCCACACAATGCCAAAAATGTTTAAATTGAAAAAGCTTCCTGGATGGGAAGCAAAACGTCTTCAAACTTGGAAACAAAGTCCAGTGGATTGTTTTTAACTTCTCTTTTTGGGACACACTATCGGAATTTCCTGTTTTGTACCTTATCGGCTTGTTTTGTTTGTATGTCGGCCATTGTGGAAAGCGACTTGTGAAGTTGGACCAGCTAGAAGAGCGAGGTCTGCGAGAACACTGGGACCCTTTTTCCACCAGTATCCCCGCTCTTTTTCACCATCATGTCCCTCCGTTTTTGCACAAACTTGCCCCCACTTCCTCACCGCCTCGGCCGTATGTAGACCCACAGCTAGTTCCTGATTGTCCCTCTTGCTTTGTGGTGTGGAATAACATCGCGCAGACTACGCTTCAATATTGGGCATAAATCAAAAATATGTGCATCATACCTGCGACAAGCTCACTGCGACACACTGCTGCAAGAGGATAACCAGGCCTTAAAGCATTCCTTTTTTTCCCTCAATGAACATTAAAAAGTATTAATGGAGAAATGTTCTATTGCTTTTGTCTTATAGAGTCTTGTAGAGTTAGAATCATATAAATTGGTTTAAAATAGTTGTAAAAGTTCACTGACAGCAGTTGCAATATGCTCTAAAGTTATCTTCACTGTTTATGTTAGGATTAAATAACGAGGAGCTGTTCATTACACGGTTTTAATGCACAGCAGGGATTATAGAACACCAGGACATGCAGTTCCACCAGCTCACTGTACTCTGCTCTTTGTCTGTTTCTGATACGTTCCACGACAACTTCTGAGTATTTCTGCAGATGAAAGGACTCTGTAAGGCAGGTATACAGAGTAAATAAAATGAATGGTTAGAGTACCGTCACATTTGGGGCTCCTGTGTTGCAGACTATCTGATTAGACAGTTGACACGTTAGTCTCTCAAAGTGTGGTCTGGTGGTCAGGTAGTCTTTGATCCAGGTGATTGTTAAGGCCTTCAGCTGAGTCTGACCATTGATATTGATTGCTGGATTGGGCATTGCCTAATGTTTAATGGCTTTAGAATGCAACATGTGAACACAGGCACCAGGGTTACGCAGTGATTCATATCATTAAAACCCTGATGTTTAAATGTACATCAATCTGTATTGGCGGTTCTAGAAGGGGGCCAACGGGGGCCAGTGCCCCTGTAGATCATGTCCTGGCCCCTGTTATGGCCCCTGTACCAAAGACATGATACTAAAAGAAATTCTAATGATGATATACGCTGGATCAGACATGGTTACCAATAGGTCCTTTGGATCTATTTCTTTTTTTTAATTTTTATTCTGTTTGACTAATTATTTAAAACAGTAAGGTGATAGCTTCAGTGGTTTTCACACAGATTCCCAGTTTTCATCTGCTAAATGTTTTTTTCAAAACAAATAGAAAAAAATACTAAAATTTTTACAGCTGAATTTATCAGTTTTTCTTGAGATCTAATTCTGATTATATAGAAAACTGTAATTTTAACTTAAGTTAAGTTAAAAAATATTTCAAATTCCTAAATAATGAATATATATTGACCTAATATTTCAAATAATAGCTTTATTTGATCTTTTAGATATTTATATAGCTACAATGTTTGGAGTAGCTTTTTTGCTATGCTTAGGATTTTTATTTTTATTTTAACGATAAACCAAATGAACATTTTCAAGCAAAAAAATAAATATTTTCTGTTGGAAGACATAACTGAATGAAAATTTAACTTCATGCAGCTCTACTAATGTATTTGAATGCCTTGCCTGTTTTTTTTACTTCATGCTTTTCTGTGCCTTCATGAAAACACGCTGCCTTTAAAGATAGAAATACAACAGACAATGTAAACAGAGTGAATATAGTACAAAAAAGCATAAAATCAAAAGTTGTAATTTCCTGTAATATCTTTCTCTTAGAAATAAAAACAAATCTGCACAGTAGAGATCAAATGGAAGACTACACAGTAATTGACTTGGATTACTGCGCTTGTACTGCAGAGATGTACTGACCTTTAAATGAGTAAAAAATGACACAGGCTATACAGTACTAAACACTGTTTTATAACACGCATACATCCATCATTCATTCCTAGGACCTTTTGCAAATTACATTTTATAATATCTCAGTCACATTCAAATCAAACTTTCAAAGCAGTGTGTCATTCTGAAAATTTTAAAGAACCTGTTGATGCACTTCTGCAGCTGCTCAGATTTGCACCATGGTGGCCAAAGCCATACATCACTTTAATGGGACAGGTTTAACTCAGAATAGGCCCCTCGATCGTTTACCAAAGAAGTCCGGAACATGTGCTAAACCTCATTTCCAGAGGTTGTCTTTTCAAAATAGATGTATGAGTTCATTGGCCTGCAACATCATGAAGATCCTAAAGAGGCTCTTGTTGGCCTGTCTGAGGAACCAAGCATGACATCACATGACCTTTGATTTACAAACAATTCCATCCATCCATTTTCTCACACACTTAATCTCAAGCGGGGTCGCGAGTGTTGCTGGTACCTATCTCCAGCTGTCAATGGGCGAGAGGCGGGGTCCACCCTGGACAGGTCGCCAGTCCATCGCAGGGCAACACAGAGACACACTGGACAAACAACCATTCACTCACACACTCACACATAAGGGGGATTTACAGAAGCCAATTAACCTAACAGTCGTGTTTTTGTACTGTGGGAGGAAGCCGGAGTACCCGGAGAGAATCCATGCATGCTCAGGGAGAACATGCAAACTCCATGCCTCGTCTGTTCCTGTTTGGCTGTGACGCCATCCTGGAAAGAAACATCAGCTGTGCTGCTTCCATCAACACCCTTGTTTATAGATGCTGGAGATCGGCCTGTTTTCCAGTGTAGTCCTGTTTCTCTGACCGTGACTGGCTGGATGTGCTCTCTTCATCCTCTGGCATGGGAGCTGGCTTGGAGCTCGTCTGCTTGGCTGTGTGTTTCCTGGGCAGGGCCGCCTTTTACAGCTGCTTTTTGTATCTCTGCTTCTGTCTCCTTGAACCCCAGTCGGCCTCGGCAGATGGCCGCTCACACTGAGCCTGGTTCTGCTAGAGGTTTCTTCCTGTTAAAAGGGAGTTTTTCCTCTCCACTGTCGCTACAAGCATGCTTAGTGTGAGGGATTGCCTTTGAGTCAATGAGTCGCTGCAATTAACTGGTTTTCCTTAGATAGAAATCTTTGTATCAATTTGACTGTATGATCTGGTTGAACTGTAAAGTGCCTTGAGATGACATGTGTTGTGAATTTGGCGCTATATAAATAAACTGAATTGAATTGAATTGAAAAAGATCCCGGGCCAGGAATCCAACCCAGATCCCTCTTGCTGCAAGGCAGCAGTGCTACCCACTGTTTTTATTTTTTACCGAATTATTAATTAGTACATTTTTATTTATGTCAGCTGTGCTGTTCCCATCAACACTTTGAATATAGATGTTTGAGCTCGGCTTATTTTTCAGTGTAGTCCCGTTTCTCTGATGGAATCTGGTTGATAGTTGCCTTTTGTATCGCTACTTCTTTTTGTATCTCTTCTTCTTTCTGTCTCCTTGAACCCCAGTCGGCCTCAGCAGATGGCCGCTCACACTGAGCCTGGTTCTGCTGGAGGTTTTTTTTCCTGTTTAAAGGGAGTTTTTTCTCTCCACTGTTGCTGTATGCACACTGAAAAAAATAATGCAACCGTTTTTAGCAATTACTTTAGTTTACTTTAGATTACTTTAGTTTTATTTAGTTACTTTAACACAATTGTTTCATGTTTGCAGGGTAGGACATAAAATATTTGTGTTGAAGTAACTGAATATGATTCAGTAAATTCCAAAAGCGGATCCAGCATTTTTCTCAGTGCATGTTTGGTGTGAGGGATTGCCTTCAAGTCAAAGAGTCGATGCAATCAACTGGTTTTCCTTTGATAGAAAACTTTAAATCGATCTGACTGGATGATCTGGTTTAACTGTGAAGTTCCTTGAGATGACATGTGTTGTGAATTGGCACTATAGAAATGAACTGAATTGAAAATGTATCATTAAATGTTCAGTTTTTAGCTTTCTGAATTACTAGTGTGAATTTCTCATTTCTTTAATGTGAGGGTATGCAAACTTTCATGCACGACTGTAAGTTTTTGAGAAGAGCAGCCTGTATGGAGAATCAATACCTTCCAAGTGCTGCATATTGACCTGAAAAATCCTTTAACATATCTCAACTTTAGCAACCACTTGTAAGAAAGATCCTGCAATGCTGCTTGATTCCCTACTTGAATGCCACTCGTCTCCTGTCCTCCCATCTGTCTCTGCCGTCCTCACATCAAAGAGCAGCCCATGTCACGGACCAGGACAGGGAGGAGGAGCAGGCTAAGGCTGATTCTCAGACATCCGCCCCGTCGTACATCATCATCATCATCTAGACAGACAGACTGAGAGGAAGGCAGCACTGGAGGTGAGAGAGAGAAAACAAATCACCAGCAGTCCTTTGAACTCCAAACTGTACCAATCAAACGTCTGCTGTTTCCTCTGTCTAGTAATTTCTGGTTAACTGAGAGGGTAAATGCTGACAAAACCCCACAGCCAAAGGATTACTTTAGTGAAACCTTTTTGAAGCCCCAGAATTAGAGGTTTACATTCATAAAAGCAATCACTGTGTGATTTAATGCTCCATTACAAAGTAAAATAAAGATTTAGAAATGACCAATGATCAAAAATGGATAATCTCTATGATTCTTCATCCTCTGACATGGAAGCTGGCTCAAAGCTAATCTGCTTGGCTGTGTGTTTCCTGTTTACAGCTGCTTTTTGTATCTCTGCTTCTGTCTCCTTGAACCCCAGTCGGCCTCAGCAGATGGCCGCTCACACTGAGCCTGGTTCTGCTGGAGGTTTCTTCCTGTGAAAAGGGAGTTTTTCCTCTCCACTGTCGCTACAAGCATGCTTAGTGTGAGGGATTGCCGAAGAGTCAATGACTCGATGCAATCAACTGGTTTTCCTTAGATAGAAAACTTTGAATCAATTTGCCTTGCCAAAATGCCTTGAGATGACATGTGTTGTTAATTGCCGCTATAGAAATAAAATAAATTGAATTAAATTATTTGCCTCAAGTCCAAAAGCTGGATGCTGATTTTATGATGCGTGGAGAACATGTGGCCACATAATAACAATGACACATGCTAGACCCACACTGAAACATTGTCACGTCAATAAGCAATCATTTGTGGAATTTCAATCCTTGCATTAATGCAGAAATGGGTCAAAGACATTCAAAGGTAAAACAGCAAATAATACAAAAAAAGACATAAAATGGAAATATATCTTAAATTGGAACCCTTCTGTTTTTATATGTAACTCCATCCAGCCAAAACAGCAATAAGTACAGTAAATAATTAAATAATTAATAATTGGCAATCCTTTTGGGGAAAGCCTGGTCTGATTCGGAGAGACGGCATCCATCCCACTTTGGATGGTGCAGCCCTTCTTTCTAGGAATCTGGCCACATTTATTAGTCCTCCAAAACCCTGACCACCCAGGGTGCAGACCAGGAAGCAGAGTTGTAGTTTAACACACATCTCTGCAGCTTCTCTACTGTTACCCACTCTTTACTCCATCCAGACAGTGTCTTGCCCACGACCAAAATCTAATAAATTAGCAAAGATTCCCAAAGGAGTAAATCATGATAATCTAATTAAAATCAAAATAACTCCAATTGGGGAAAAAGTTAAAAGTGGTCTGTTTAACATAAGATCGCTTTCCTCTAAAAGTCTACTAGTTAATGACTTGATTTGTGATAATCACATTGACTTGTTTTGCCTTACAGAAACCTGGCTGCAGCAAGAGGATTATGTGAGCATAAATGAGGCAACTCCTTCAAGCTATTTAAATTTTCACATACCCAGAAGTTCTGGGCGAGGAGGAGGAGTAGCAACAATCTTCCAGTCTGACTTACTGATTACTCCCAAAACAGTTAATACCTACAACTCTTTTGAACATTTAACCCTTAATTTCCCTGATCCAAATTTCAAGGCAAGAAAACCTCTTCTTTTTGTAACTTTGTATCGTCCACCAGGTCCTTACTCTGAATTTTTAGATGAGTTTTCAGAGTTCCTTTCTGATTTGGTATTAAATACTGACAGGGTCATCATAGTGAGAGATTTTAACATCCATGCTGACATTGAAGGCGATAGCTTAAGAGCAGCCTTTAATGCTATCTTAGACACTATTGGCTTTGTTCAAAATGTGAATAGTCCCACACATTCTCATCTTCATACTTTGGATCTTGTGCTGACATACGGCATAGAATGTGAAGAAATAACAGCATTTCCTCACAACCCTGTCCTCTCTGACCACTTTCTAATAACCTTCAGGATTACTTTAACAGAGTTCTCCTCCACTAAAAGAAGGTTCAATTTTAGTAGATCTTTATCAGATAGTGCAGTTATAAATTTTAAAGAATCTGCTTCACTTTCTCTCTCCTCTGTGTCGCTGAGCAGTGCTGCAGAGTGCAAAAGCATAGCTTATTCCCCTTCACAGGTTGATGATTTTGTTGATGGGGTTGCTAGTTCTCTGCGTATTGCCTTAGACAACGCAGCTCCTTTGAAAATGAAAACTGTTAAAAATAGAAAGCTCGCTCCTTGGTTTAATGCAGAGCTGCGTACTTTGAAGCAAAATGCTAGGAAACTGGAGAGAAAATATCGCTCCACAGGCCTGCGGGAGTCCTTCCTAGTCTGGAAAAATGGTTTACTGCTGTATAAGAGGACCCTTTGTAAAGCAAGAGCAGCATACTTCTCCTCATTAATAGAGGAGAATAAGAATAATCCTAGATTTCTTTTTAATACAGTTGCCAAACTCACCCAGAGCCATAGCTCTGTTGAACCGTCCATTCCACCTGCTCTTAGCAGCAATGATTTTATGGGATTCTTTTATAAATAAGATTGATCTTATTAAAAATAAGATCATAAGCACTCCTCTATCCGCGATTGTACCTGAGGTAGTCATGGAATCTGAACTGGGTTTAGACTGCTTTGATCCAGTTGAACTTTCTGAATTAGCAAAATTATTGTCTTCATCTAAGCCTTCAACTTGTATGTTAGATCCAGTTCCAACCAGGTTATTTAAGGAGATATTCCCTTCGATCTCCTCCTCCATTTTAGATGTGATTAATCTATCTCTGTTACAGGGATATGTACCTAAAGCTTTTAAGGTTGCTGTAATTAAACCTCTGCTTAAGAAACCGTCTCTTGACCCAGATGACTTGGTCAATTATAGACCTATATCCAATCTTCCTTTCTTATCCAAAATTCTTGAGAAAGTAGTTGCCAAACAAGTTTGCGATCACTTACACCATAATGAACTTTTTGAAGAGTTTCAGTCTGGCTTTAGAGCTCATCATAGCACTGAAACAGCTCTGGTGAAAGTCACTAATGATATTCTCATGGCCTCAGATAATGGACTTGTATTTGTGCTCGTCCTGTTGGATCTTAGTGCTGCATTTGATACAGTTGACCATAATATTCTTTTAGAAAGACTTGAATATTTTGTTGGAATTAAAGGAACAGCACTAGACTGGTTTAAATCTTATCTATCTGATCGAATTCAGTTTGTTCATGTTAATGATAGATCTTCAACACGCTCAAAGGTTATCTGTGGAGTACCACAGGGATCAGTGCTAGGACCAATTCTCTTTACTTTATACATGCTCCCAATTGGTAGAATTATTAGACAGCATGGGATTAATTTCCACTGTTATGCTGATGATACCCAGCTATATCTGTCTATAAATCCAGATGAAGCTAACCCATTACATAGATAACAGGCATGTCTTGAAGACATAAAAACCTGGATGACTCTTAACTTTCTGCTTCTGAATGCAGAGACCAGAGTCTTTGAAAAATAAGCTGATTAGTCAGTCACTTCATTTGGATGGGATTAAACTGATTTCAGATAATAAAGTAAAAAATCTTGGTGTTATTTTTGATCAGGACCTGTCATTTAAATCCCAGATCAAAGAGGTTTCTAGAATTTCCTTCTTTCATCTGAGGAACATTGCAAAAATTAGAAATATCCTGTCCAGGGGTGATGCTGAGAAACTAGTCCATGCATTTGTTACTTCAAGGCTGGACTATTGTAATTCTTTACTATCAGGAAGTCCACAAACTCTAGTTAAAAGCCTTCAGCTGATCCAAAATGCTGCAGCCAGAGTTCTAATGAAAATTAAAAAGAGAGATCATATCTCGCCTATCCTGGCTTCTCTTCATTGGCTTCCTGTTAAATCAAGAATAGAATTTAAAATCCTCCTTCTCACATATAAAGCCTTAAATGGCCAAGCTCCATCTTATATCAGAGATCTGATTGTTCCTTATGTTCCTAACAGAGCACTTCGCTCTCAATCTGCAGGTTTACTAGTGGTTCCTAGAATTTCTAAAAGTAGAATGGGAGGCAGATCTTTTAGTCATCAGGCTCCTCTCCTGTGGAACCAACTACCAGTTTTAGTCCGTGAGGCAGACACCCTGTCTACTTTTAAGGCTAGACTTAAAACTTTCCTTTTTGATAAAGCTTATAGTTAGAGTGGCTCAGGTTATCCTGAGCTATCTCTATAGTTATGCTGCTATAGGCTTAGACTTTTGGAGGACATAGGGACCCCCATTTCATCATTCTGCTTCATTCTCTCTCTGTTCTCCTATTCTGCAGAATCTGTTAGTTCAATCTCTAACCTTCTGCTCTCTCTGCTTTTCCTCAGAGTAGCTTTGCCTCGTCTGTTCCTGTTTGGCTGTGACGTCATCCTGGAAAGAAACATCAGCTGTGCTGCTTCCATCAACACCCTTATTTATAGATGTTGGAGATTGGCCTGTTTTCCAGTGTGGTCCTGTTTCTCTCACCGTGACTGAGTGGATGTGCTCTCTTCGTCCTCTGGCATGGGAGCTGCCTTGGAGCTTGTCTGCCTGGCTGTGTGTTTCCTGGACGGGGCCGCCTTTTACAGCTGCTTTTTGTGTCTCTGCTTCTGTCTCCTTGAACCCCAGTAAACCTCGGCAGATGGCCGCTCACACTGAGCCTGGTTCTGCTGGAGGTTTGTTCCTGTTAAAAGGGAGTTTTTCCTCTCCACTGTCGCTACAAGCATGCTTAGTGTGAGGGATTGTATTGAGTCAATGAGTCGATGCAATCAACTGGTTTTCCTTAGATAGAAAACTTTGTATCGATTTGACTGTATGATCTGGTTGAACTGTAAAGTGCCTTGAGATGACATGTGTTGTGAATTTGGCGCTATATAAATAAACTGAATTTAATTGAAATTTAATTAAAGTTTTTTCATTTTCAGCATATTGAAATTAATCACCATGTAGAAATGGCAAGAGGTAATGAAGATGAGGAGGACACAAAGGATGGAGAGGTGAATGTTGGCTGATGAAGCTGCTGTCTATGCTAAGCCATATAGAGAGCTATGCTTTAAAGAGCTCCAGTTTCTAACTGAGGCTATTTGTTAGCATTTTTCATATATATTAGAATAATGTGTTACAACAACTATAAGATGCATCAATGTTGCTTTAAACCAGAGTGCGAAATACGGGGGGGTCCGTGGGGGCTCCACCCCCCCATTAACCCATAAGACCCCCTGAAAGCCTCAAAAGCAAAATTTAAGGGGGGTCTTAAATTGTGTCAAAAAAATTTAAATAAAATGTTCCGGCTCCTTAGGAAGCCATTTCTCATATTTGCGTATTGTTTCTAAGTTATATGCTATAAGCTTTCTTATGTATAATCTTTGAGATAGTCTTATTTTGAAAGCACCGGAAATTGAGCAGTTGGTGTCTTCCTGTTTAACGAGTAAACACTGCATAGCTAAATTTGTTCTCTCTGTGCTGCGTTTTTCGGCAGTAAAGCATGTAATTTGATGTGTATTTCATTTATGTACATATAGTACTATGTTTCATGTTGTGTTTGGAGGTTTATTGCAAGAAAAGTCACAGAGAAGAGAAGTTTAAAAAGACGCTAGCATACGCGCTAACTAGCCGCTAGCGATACCGCTAGCTAGCGAATAATGTTAACAAGTTGTTTGTGTCATTATGTGTTTCTGTGCATATTCAGGGAATATGTTGAGTTTATTATTTAGGAGAATTGTGCCTGTTTATTTGGAATTGTGCCTTTTAACACAAAGACTTATGCACATTATTTATTTGTTGCAGTTTTACCATTCATTCATTCATCCATCCATCCATACCAGCCAATAAATCCAAAGAAAATGCTTACGGTGTGGTTATTGGAAATGATGGTTATCTACCTCCTAAGCTAAGAGTGAGGGCAGAACATAAATTATTTTTTTGTCGCTAATGGTCACTAAAATGTTTTTAAGCTCAACATGTCCAGTATTAAAATTCAAAACCTTTATTCACAAATATGCTGTTTTTTGCGAAGTGGAGCCAGCCAATCCTGTTCGTGTATGCAAATTAGCCACGTGCTTTTCAGCAGCACACGGGCAACGCGGAACAGATTGCGTGAAGACAGCAGGTCCTCACTCCTGTTTGTGGATCTCAACGGACCTCCTCTGGACAAATTCGACCCATTTCCATTCGTCAGAAGCTGGATTAAAGCAGGACATGTGCCTGCATGAAAGAGAGAGACAGAGACAGACAGACAGTCTTTGTGCGTGTGTGTGTTTTCATAGACTGACTGTTCAAAGCTTCATCCACCAAGCTGTCAGGAAGCTGAGCCCCCCTCAAAAAAAAAATCACTCCGGACAAACTGTCTCCTGCACTACTATTAATACTATATTTATTTACTGTTATTTTGCACTGTTACTGTTACAAATGTATATCTTACATAATTGGTAATGATAATAATTTTTCTGCTGCCATTACCGTCTGCCTTTTTGCACTAGCATAAGTATTGCATATTTTATATTGTTGTACATTTTATATTTTATTGTGAAGTTGAATGTTTAAATTCTAGTATTAGGATCTGATCTTATCTGTTGTGCCTGTGCGCTTTATCTGTTTCACTGTTGGTAATTGAGAAACAAACGTCCTCTCGAGTCATCGTATGTCTGGTGAATCTGAAGAATTGACATTAAAGCTGACTTTTTTGCGCAACAATATTGACAGGTATTTCGCACACTGCTTTAAACAGTCATTAATTATCTTCTATTTCATTTGGATTTCATGTTAGCTTCTGCTGCTAATTCAATTCAATTTCAATTCAGTTTATTCATTTAGTGCCAATTCACAACATGTCATCTGAAGGCACTTTACAAAGACATTTCCATCATATTATACAGTCAGATTGGTTAAAGGTTTTCTAAGTAAAACCAGCTGATTGCATCGACTCATTGACTCTAAAACAATACCTCACACCAAAAATGCATGTATAGAGGAATGCAGTGGAGAAGAAAATCTCCCTTTTAACAGGAAGAAACCTCCAGCAGGACCAGGCTCCAGTTGCTCATAGTAAGAGAAACAGGACTACACTGAAAAACAGGCCAAGCTACAACATCTGTAAAGAAAGGCATCGGTGGCAGCAGCACAGCTGATATTTCTCTCCAGGATGGAGTCACAGCCAAACAGGAACAGATCAGGCGAAGCTACTATGAGAAAAAGCAGAGAGAGCAGAACGTTAGAGATTGAACTAACAGATTCTGCAGAGTGTGAGAATAGAGATAGAATGAAGCAGAATGATGAAAAAGGGGTCCCTATGTCCTCCAGCAGTCTAAGCCTATAGCAGCATAACTATAGAGATTGCTCAGGATAACCTGAGTCACTCTAACTATAAGCTTTATAAAAAAGAAAGGTTTTTATGACGGCTGCCTCAATGTCTAAAGCTGGTAATTGGTCCATAGGAAAATATCTGTTTTTTGTTTTTTTTATTCTACTTTTAGAAATTCGAGGAACCACTAGCAGACCTGCAGATTGAGAGCGAAGTTCTCTGTTATGTTAAATACGCTCCATTTAATTGTTTTAACTTTTGTCCTGATTGGAGTCATTTTGATTTGAATTTGATTGTCGTGACTAACTCCGTTAGGGTTCTTTTCTAATTTATTAGATTTTGGTCATGGGCAAGACACTGTCTGGATGGAGTAATGAGTGGGTAACAGTAGAGAAGCTGCAGAGTGGTGTGTTAAACTATGACTCTGCTTCCTGGTCTGCACCCTGGGTTGTCTGGATTTTAGAAGACTAATACATTCAGCCAGATTCCTAGGAAGAATGGCTGCCCCATCCAAGGTGTGATGGATGCCGTCTCTCCACATCAGACCAGTTTTCCCTAAAAGGATTGTCAATTATTAACGTAGCCCACATTGTGTTCAGGACACCACCTAAACAACCAGCGGTTGAATTATGACATGCGGCTAAACATGTCATCACTGATCAGATCATGGAGGGGACCAGAGAAAATTACAGAGTCTGACATTGCTTTGGCAAACTTTTAGTTTAGTTACTTACTGTATTTAACCTAAAGAGCTGATTATACAGCCGTGTGTTGCAGTGAGCTTGTAACAGATATTTTTGATTTATGCCCAATATTGAAGCATGGTCTGCGCTATGTTATTCCACGCCACAATGCATGAGGAACAATCAGGAACGGAGGGACACGAGGGCGAAAAAGAGTGGTGATTCAGGTAGAAAAAGGGTCCCAGCGTCCTCACGCACCTCGCTCTTCCAGCTGGTCCAACTTCATTAGTCGTTTTCCACAATGGCAGTCATACAAACAAAACAAGCCGTTAAGGTACCAAACAGGATATACGCATAGAGTAGAGCATGGTAGAATTGATCAATCAGAGGCCTGCTGTCTGCGGTCACCTACAATTTTGAAGAGGTGCAGCAGAGTGTCTGTGGAATGGGTGGAGGCACACGTTAACTGCGACACACATCCAGACCACCTGGTTTCTGACCATAAACCAGCCTTAAGCCATCAGTTTCAGGTAGTATTTGATTTGGTCCCTTATTGCCCCCAGCAAACATTTGACTATGGTCCCTGGTGTCTCTAATGCCACGTTTCTGACAATGGAGCTGCCAATAACCAGAGTGGGCTTGTTAATGAGCGGGGAAAATGTTTATACTACGCTTTCTGTGTACTGTCACTGCTTAGGAACTTCTGGAGGACCACTAGGTGGACGCCTCCCTGGTCTTGATGGTTCCAGGCACTTAAAATGTGGGCCTAATCTAACTCCTGGATGTTCGACAGCCTGAAGCCGGGACTCTAACTCTGACCCTCGCCTCCAAAGCTACAAAAATACCACATATACTACTTATACCATTATCACTAAAGGGGGCAAAGGAGTAACTGAACATCTGACACAGAGAGCAGGAGAGAGGAAGGTTTAGAAAGCAAAGCTGCAGCACGGCGAGGCTAGCACTAACCCAGGCTAGCTACACGTTACTACCAGAAAATAAAACGTGTGAATGCGAGAGTACCCAGTAGAAAAGTGCAGCAGTAGAAGCTGTGTTTAAAGTGCTTCTGGACAGTTAGAGTAACTTAGAGATATCACAGAAAAAAGAACTTAATTCATACGGAGATAGCCTGAACAGCAGCACAGAACGTAGCTCAGCACAACAGGAAGTGAATGCGATACGTCTCACTGACAGCATCACCCTCTAGTGAGTCTAATGGTGTTAGCTTTCCCTAATATAGTAAATAGTTCAACAGATTTCTCATTTATGAAAGCTCATGAAAAACTTTGAGGAACAGACATGGTGTGTCTGAACTTCCGCTATACCCCCGTAAAGAGCGGGGACTATAGTGAATTTTACAGTGAACTCAGTTAACTGACCATTCAGATGGATGATCACTATTTTTCACTCCCTGTTGGTCACGTGACTACAGCCTCCTACAGAATCCCTTCGACCTTCTTTGTTTTCTCTCGCCCCAAAATATATCCCCAAATGTGCACACTGTTGCAAAGCATTCTGGGATATATCTGCTTGTCTAGTGACCATGGCAGCTTCTCAATTCACCAGAACGCAAGTATGGACTCGTGTCCTCGCCAAGAATGTTCTCGAGAAGAACACAGGAAAGTGTGGACTCAGGGAGAACGGGAGCACGCAGGATAAATCTGGGTCAATTGGAAAACAAGCATACTGATGACATCACCACACGCTCTGTTCGTCTGGAGCTGCATTTCACCTCCTGTTATTAATAGTGTCTAGATCAAGGATAACCAATTAAAAATCAGAGGGGTCTGATTAAAGAAAATCAATAATCAGTAAAGGTCCGGATTTATTTTTAACTATAATTTAAATTTAAACAGAATTTAACACAGAAATAAAATGAGGTGTTTATGCATCCATGACTTTTTAAATAAAAAAAATATATATTTTCTTCCTTAAAATCTAAAGTGTTTTTTGAAGTAGAGAACAACAATCGCTCAGTTTGATATATAGACAGTTTCCTGATTCACATATTTTATAAAACATCTGAACTGACCTTTTATTTTTCTGTCTTAATGAGAGCAGTGGGCTTTATGCTGCCCTGCAAGGCTTTAAACCTGGTTTGAATGGAGACTAAGCCATTCTAAAGCACATATCAAGGAGCTCATTCTGAGCCTGGATCCATATTTATTTTTATTCTGTTCATGGTGGAGAATCCTGCTTCACAGCAGCAGGTTGAGCCAAACATCCTCTAAATGTTCAGGGTCATCTTTGACCACCATTTCACTTTCCTTTACCAGTTCACCACAGTTCTTCCAGCAGTCCACGCTTTCTCTGCTCTCTTTTTCTCATCATCTTCCCCGGCTTGCCACAGGTTTGCCTGCTGTGTCTGATGCTACGTTCAGACCGGACGCAGCAAAAGCAGCAAAATCGCGTCTGCTGCTTCATTTTTGCTGCTTGTACCAGTTAGTTCTGACGCGCGGCTGAAGCAGCTTTGCTGCTCTGGCTGCACGGTGCAAAAGTGTGTCTGGCGCGCGTTGGGCGGAGCTTCAATATCCTTTCTCTGCCTTGCAGCTATATTTGCTGTGATCAGTGGGAATAAAGTAGTTTTAATATGTTTTTAAGTGATAAAATACACCTGAAAACTTCATCAGTGCAGTCAGTTCATCCAGATTACAATCCTGTCTCCCAATGTTATTTCTGTCGGAGCCGCTCAGACCCCCACATACCGGCGGTGCGCCGACAGAAGGAATCCATTCATCAGCAGCCTCTGGCCGGGTCGCCTCCTCGCGGTTCACCGCGGCGGCTGGTAGGTGTTTTTCATCTAAATAATCCGATCTGCAGGCAGCAGGATAACAAAAGCGAACATATTCTGCCGGCAGATGTATATATTTTAAGTTAATTATGCGTTAATAAACTGTTTAAGAGGAGTAATCAGAGCGGTCTGTGTCATCAGCGCTGTGTCTCTCTCCCTGCCAGCTCCCAGATCAGCTTCTCTGATTGGTTGACGCGGCGCATCGAGCAGCAAAAATAAAATTTTTCCATCTCGAGCAGCAACGCGTTTGCGGCACGTCACGCGCGTCAGATGCTTAAACCCGCCCGACGCGCTGCTTCAGCTGCTCAGACGCGCTGCGCCTGCTGCTCAAAACGCGGCGCGGGACCTTTTGCTGCGCCTTGACGCGCGTCAACCATTGGCTTTGCATGTAAACTCGCTGCTTCTGTCGCGCCAGCTGCCCCCGGTGTGAACGCAGCATAAAAGTAGCAGCAGCAGCAACCCAGACTGACAGCAGCTCATTGGATAATTTAGATCACGTGCAGCCTGGAGCCGGACGCTCTGGAGGGCTTTACCGTATTAACAGGAGAAGCAGTGCAAGTGAAATTAGACAGTGTTGTTGGACAACACGTAGTAATTTATAAATGTTTTAAATCAGGTTGGGTCCAGATTAGCCAGCAGGTGGGTCCGGATCCGGCCCGCGGTCCGCTAATCTGTGACCTCTGGTCTAGATGTTTGGACACAGCCTCAGTTTCACATAGTAAATTAACCCCACGGAAACAAAATACGATAAGAACAACTCTGGTAAAGTTAGTTTTCCTGTCTTTACTCTATAGGTTCCAGACCTCCAATAGCATTTTTTCTCTTGCTTATTAGAAACATGAAAACATTGTCAACATGCTCAACTAGTTGTGGGTCCCTTTAAGCCGTAACTCATGTTGTCGAGCAAGAAATTTACTCTAAAAATGATAAAGATGTGCCCCTTGCTAAAACAAATGTTGCCTAGGAGATTGATCATTATGCTTATCTATTTATAGAACTGCTTGAATGTTTTCATTTTTTTGATTGTCTACAACATGGACTTTGCAACACTGGAAGACTTTTTTTTAAAACTACATTTCATTATAAAGTTGATTTTTTTTAACTACATTTCATTATAAAGTTATAGAATCATTTTAAAGGATTTTTCCTCGTGTCAATCAAGCACTTCTAAGTTATATATATGCAACAAAAATATAATCAAAATCAGACATCTTTCAACCATATTTTCAACTTTTAGTGATGATAATTAAATAAAAATGGAAGAATATATTTAACATGAGCTGGACGCAGACAATGTGTAACATAAGCTTTTAAGTTTTTCTAAAAAACCCTCAAGATTATGTTGCTTTTAGAAAAAAAGTTAAAAATGTATAGTACCGTACATAAGAATCCTCATTTTACATGGATTTAACTTTGTTGTTTTTAAACATACCTGATTCAGCTTATAAAACATAACTCTACAAAAAGACAAAATGAAAGTCCTCATAATAGTTTGTAAAAATATTTTAACATTTCCTGTAATAGTGTTACTGTTATGTTAATTCATTTATAAATTGCTTAATTATGAAAGTCTTAATTTAGGTAAAACTTTGCAGAAATAAACAAATTTCTTTCAGAATGCTAATATTATAATCCAATAGAATCTTAGCAGAATTACTCATATTATCAGTATGCCTTTATGTTAACTTCAGACCATTTAGAACAGTTTTAGCTCTGCTTACACTGCAGATGGAAAAGTTGATAATGAATCAATTTGACTGGATGATCTGGTTAAACTGTAAAGTTCCTTGAAATGACATGTGTTGTGAATTGGCGCTATAGAAATAAACTGAAATGAATCGAATCATCTCCAAAAATTTAGGATTTTTGTAAAACTAATAAGAGGTTTATGAATAAGATCCTGTTTTATTCGTTTCATTAATTATTAACATGCTTATTTAATTTTTTTAAACAAAATTGATACATTAAAGTAGGAATTCTATAACTTTTTTATTGAATTTTGGAACATTCGGAATGCCATAGTGTTAAAGGAAAAGCATATAGAGGTCAAACGTGTCATGTGGTTGGTGCCCTAAGGATTTTGGATATATACTTATGTCTTTGTTTCACCGAAACAAAACTTAATAATTAGCAACTAAACAAAGCAGTTATTTGATCAGTGTTCATGTTGTCAGGAGTTGCTTGGTAACACTCTGAGATGTTTGTATTTCCTATTTGCTGTTAACTTTTTCAATGTTAATACACAAGAATTAGTCCTCTGCGTTTAATCCATCCTATTGAAGGCTGTAAAGATCTGGGAGCACCCAGGGAGAGTTATAGGGTAATATGGTAATATGGACTGAATGTTTGTTCTATTATTGTTCTAGTTTCTATTTTTCTTTTCAAATACTTTCTTTTCAAGATTGGGTTTTATAATTTTTTTTTTTCCAATTGTATTTCACAGATCTTATTCCAGTCACCTCAAGCACAATACAAGCATTTGACTTGTCTTTGTTTCGTTGCTCCTCACCCCAGGGGGAAGCACGTCCCTGGAAGTGAAGAGAATATTATCCGTAAAACACAATTTAAAGGGAAGGAAATTTCTAACTCTCAATCTCAAAATTACTACTACTTACTTACTTTAAATTAGTACTACGTACTTTCAAAATCTTTTTTTGGTCAGGAATATTTTCAAAATGTAATTTTTGGACTGCATTTTTTTTTTATTGGTTTGAGATACTTTTTTGTTGTTGTTCCTCTCCACTGTCGCTAGAAGCATGCTTAGTATGAGGGATTGCATTCGAGTCGATGAGTCGGTGCAATCAACAGTTTTTCTTTAGATAGAAATCTTTGAATCAATTTGCCTGTATCATGGGCAGTTTTAGACAGGGGCCAACGGGGGCCAGTGCCCCTGTAGATCTTGTCCTGCCCCCTATTATGGCCCCTGTACTGAAGATATAATACTAAAAGAAATTCTAATGATGATATGCGCTGGAACAGACATGGTTACTGATAGGTCCTTTGGAGCGATTACATTATTATTATTTTTTTCTTTTTTACAAATTCTGTTTTACTAATTATTTTAAATCAATAAGTTGATGGCTTCAGTGGTATTGAGATAGGATCCCAGTTTCCATCTGCTAAATGTTTTTTAAAACAAATTTAAAAAATGATACAAATTTTTACAGCTGCATTTATCAGTTTTTCATGAATTCTAATTCAGATTTGATAAAAAGCAGTCATTTTAACTTAAATTAATAAAAAAAATTGGTAGAATTCCTAAATTATGAATGTATATTGACCTAATAAGACATATAATTTTAATTCAACCTAATTGAAAAGGAGACTTAGACTTACGCAGATTTTATTTTGTTATTTTGTATACACAAGTGTAGACAAAAAGAAATTTAATTAAGAACAGCCCTTTAGACTATTTCATTTTTTAAAGTGCAGCCTTGATCAAGTTAAGCAGCAGTGATAAAAACAAACAAACATGGTGATGAAAAGAAAGTGATGTTAAAATATGACTGTATAGTTACAGTTCCAACATTCAGGTTTTTTTTGTTTTTGTTTTTTTTTAAAGAAATTTCACTTCATGCAGCTATATTATCATATTTGAATTCCTTGTCCTGTTTTTTATTTCATGCTTTTCTGGTCCCCCCTGAAAACACGCTGGTTGATCTGGTTGAATCGAAAGTGCGTTGAGATGACATGTGTTGTGAACTGGCACTGTATAAATAAAATGAATTGAATTGTTTCTTTTTTACAAAAGGTGATATTTGCTGCAACAAAAATGGAACAAACTTCACTCCATATTGTAAAGGGCAATGAACAGTAAGCCAGAATGACAGTTTAGAAATAAACAGTATAGATGAGAGGATGACAGAGGTTTAAAACAGATTTTAGTAAATCATGTCCAGTAAAACCCAGGCATTTGTCCGATTTAAGAAGGCTCAAACTAAAACATTAAAAATTCTTATATTAAATCCATAAATGAGTCCGTTGGGTCAGGAGCTAGATGGGGGGCCAGGGGTGGCCATAGCCACCCAATCATTGGCCACCCCTACCATTTTTTCCTCTAATACAAAGTTCTAACTGTTTTAACTTATTTAACATTTTAATTTTCTATTTGTAAACAATTACCTGACAAGAAAATCACTATGGTAATCATGCACATCAATATACTACTACATTAGGATGATAAATACAGAATTGTTGTTTTTTTCAGAACTCGATTTTGTCTTAAATGGGGTAAAGAGAAAATAATGCCTTTGCAAATAGGGCTCGGGATCCACGTTGCATTGTGGGACGTCGCAGCCATACTGACTGCTACGCAAACGTAAACATAGCTCTGACACAACGTTGTTGTTGAAAGAAGAGACAGAAGTAGTGAGAAAAAAGATGTCAAAATCCCGAAAAGGATCTGGAATTTACCGGGACACATTAAATAGAGAAGCCAGGGACCGGTATGTTGACAAAATCAGCATTATTAATAATTTGGATCCATGTGAAGTTCCAAACAATGAGTGGAGCCCCGATGAGTGAGCGCCTATACTTCAAAACAGTTCCCAAGCTACAAGTCCTTGGAGTCTCATGTGCAGTTCATGAATGGATTGGTTCAGGAGCTGCAGATTATAAAGCCAGCAAACAGTGGGAACACAGTAATCCGTACAAAGGTAAGCTGTGCTTAGACTGGCTCTGGAACCTGCTAGTTTAGTAATTGCTAACCGCTAGTGCTAACAACCACTCACGCATGTAATGTACTTTTAACTAGCTGCTATGTGTTTCAAAGGTGTAGTTAGTAACGTTAACTGCCAACCCTCCGGGTTTCTCGCGTATTTGAGCCTTTTCCCGCTGCCATTTTTATTATTTTACCGTAAAAGATCCCAACTTTGAAGGAAAGAAACAAAGTAGGCTATAAAATAAAACCGTGCATCTTTAACTTACCAGAATGAAAATGCAGGGGAACACACTCTCATTGACATCGGGATACTGTGGAAAGTTATGTTCGGTCGTCTTACAGCCGCGATCCAAGCTAGCCGACGACTCTTTATCTCTGACGCTTGGTCTCCATGGTTATGCCTCCAGTCAGGAAAGCGGTGGAAAGTTAACCCATTTTCTATGTTTTTCCCATGGCGATCATGTGTTGCGCTGTTACAGCCCACAATACAGCAACGGTTTACCATGGTTGAAATCAAGTTAAGGTGAAATTAATCAAATTAAAACACGGCTGAGAGGGAGTACAGTACGCCGTAGTCATAGGCAGTAGTCTGAGCCGCGATAAAAGACGCATTCAACATGGCGGCGATGCGAAGGGCATACGTCATGACGACCAAGCCCTATTATTCAGGAATCTGCACTGAAATCAGAGATAAATAACTACTTTAATAACAAGAAATTAATGTAGATATTAGAACATGTAAATATTAATAATATGCAGAATGATTATTAATAAATTTAGGTACGTAATGAAAATGAATAAAATGCTTGCCCTAGGACTCCAAACTGAAAGAATTTTGTCCACTGCACCTTTAATTTAGACAGCATGGATGTTTAAATAGTCTATTTTATTAGCAAAGGAAATTATAGTTTGTCTTTATTTAGAAAATATGTATGTTCATTTTCCTGTTGGAACAGTGTCGATCCCGAGGTTCTATTGCCGGCCACCATTCTTAACATTTTCTAGCTACGCCTCTGCGTTTTTTTTAGTAGCTGTCTGCGTGGTTTGCATCAGATGGGCTTATTGGGGGTTGAATGGCCGCTAAAAGTCGCTCCTCCTCCGTCTCTTTCCTCCATAATCCCGCCTGTTGTTATCAAAGCACCGCTCCCTTTGAAGTGAGCCGGTTTCAGGAACCGGCTCCACGCGCATCATCGGTGTGTCTGCAGGCGCGCGCGAGCAGAGCCCGGCTACATTCACTGCGTAATCAATGACTCCCAGCTAATATATCGCCAGATTAACGGGATTATCCCTTTAAAATCTCATGAAACTAAATAAAAATACTGATAAAACGGATTTCTGCTCCATCAGGCCGATCTGCTGAAACTGGGATCATCATCCTAGGATCCTTATCAGCAACTTCTAGTTTATGGTGATCTAAGGCGCCACAAAGACAACAATAGCTCTTCATCAGCAGAGCGGAAAGTAGTAACAGTGGTTGGACTCTGCTTTTACTCTTCTTTTTTAAAGCTCTTATAAATTATGAAAGCTGTTAATTTTACTCATCCACGTTATTTTCCTTGCAAAAGTGTTACAAATATCTTTATGAATTAAGCAGAAGGCAAATAATGAGATGTTTAGGGTAACTGATAATTAGTTTGTACGGAAGATACTGAAAAAATAGAAAAAGTTAACCAATTTTTAAATTTTGTTTCAGTATAATCTCAATTCTGACTTTAATTTTGGATTCTGACTTTTTTTCCTCACAATTCTGACTTTAAAATCGGAATTTTGACTGTAATTTCAGAGTTTTTACTTTGAATTCTGATTTTTATCTCAGAATTCTGAATTTATTCACAGAATTCTGAGTTTTTTCTCATATTAAACTGAAATAAAATAAAAAAATCAGTTAACTTTTTTTTTTTCCAGTGTCCTGAATCCTCTTCTGTATGTTTGCCATACTGTTCTTTATTATAAATATATACGAAAGGCATTCTTTCCCATTATTGTTGCAATCACAGGACTCTATGCTGTGGAATATTCTCAGTCATCCAGGGCATAATCATTCCTAAATATATCCTGACATGTTAATTGAAAAAGCTTTCTGGATTGGAGGCAAAACGTCTTCAAACTTGAAAACAAAGTCCAGTGGATTGATTTTTTATTTTATTTTATTTTTTTACTCTTTAGAATCAAAAGACTCATTTTATAAATGAAACTTAAAAAAATGGTGTAAAAATAAACTTTTGGGAAACTTCTTAAACAATAAAAAAAAAACATTTTGGGACTAACTTTGCTGTTTTCTCAGATTTTATTTTGTTTCTTTTTCTACATATGTAATTTAAAAAAAAACTTTTTTCATAATTATATATTTTTAAATGTATTATTTTTTAGATTGAGTTTTCCAAATGCATTCTGTTCGAACGTATCGTTCGAACGTTTATTCAACTAGTACAAAGATCAACTTTATACATTCAAATAAAAAAAAATTTCATTTTGATTATGTAAAACTCTTTTACTAAAACTCAATTGGATTTCAATTTCAATTTACAAAACTTTTTTTTTTTGGTTTGAAACAATGGAACAAAATTCACTGCATATTAATATGGCTTATGTTTACATTCCTCCATCTGATATCTAAGATTTATTTAGAAATACAGCAAATAATTCAAATGTCAATGAAACATATAAACCGTCTGATGTATATATGTATTAAGGAATAACAGAGCACTGCACTGCAAAAGAATTTAAATCTAAATAAGTCACTTTTTTCTTAAAATAAGTGCCTTTTTTCTTAAATTGAGGAGGTAAGTGAGACACTTTGCCAATGGAACATGATGATTTACATTTAAAATAAGAAAAAACTATTGCTTTGTCTTATTACAAGTCCTTATTATCTAATTATTTTATTTTAAGAGTAAACCTACCCATTCCATTGGCAAATCATCTTATTAATCTACACGAATTAAGGCTAAATATACTTAATTTAAGAATTTTTTAGTGTGTTTTTGGGGTTGATTTTTTGTTTTTTTTTCTGCTCCTTTTTAAAAACTGGCTTCCATATGGAGCAGCTGAATTCTCAACTCTCTCAGTTTGAATTTGCATAAGAATTCTCATTTTTAAAATCAATATACATTTACCTGAAGCATATTTTTTTGGTGTTATTGCTACAGCTTGAATTTACAAACTACGTTGTGGTTTGATTTAGAAAATAACAGTTTATTGGTTTATATTATAAAGGTTATTTTCTTTCTTGAATGCATCAAGTCCTCCTAATTTTCTTTTTTAAATTAAGCTTTCAAGTGATCAAAAAAAAAGTTTATTTCTTCATCTGATTGGTCTGAAACATATCGTCCTGATGTCACACAGAGCTGATCGTTTCCTCTGCAGTTTCACTCATTTCATTCCAAAATGCATTGAAATGAAATAAACATGGATGTTCAGTAAAATGAGTAGAAGAAATATTTATTTATTTTAATATATGATCCAAACATCAAATCTACAGTTAAGTTATAAAGTATATTTTTGAATAAATGTCCCAATAAAAGTAAAAATTTATTCAAAATCACGACTTAAACACTTATTTAAAAGATGTTTTTAATCCAACACTGAACCTTATATTACAAAAATATCGAGTGAAATAAATATATGTGGTTTGTTGAAATATTTTTGGGAGTCACGGGTTAAAAAGTTTGGAAAGTCCTGATTTAAAGAATGAGTTCAATCTTTTTGAAGTGAAACTTGCCCACCTGTAGGAGCAAAATGTCATCATGCCATCATGGAGGGATGGAAAGGTAAAATCTAGTCAGAGTTGATTCAGCAGATCAGATGAAAACGAGTCCACTTTATGGGGTAAGATAACTTTCAGGAATCTGTACATAAAGTAAAAAAACGTAGTTGTTCTTTTTTATCATCTCATTAATACATGTGATTTACAACGATTTTCTAGCAGGAAATATACATTTACTAGTACAATTCACCAGTCTGATTTGAGGAATCACATATTTATGAGTACTAATTACAAATTTATATGCATAAAACACAAATTTATAACTGGGATTCAATTAAATTCATTTCAGTTTATTTCTATAGCTCCAATTCACAACATGTCATCTCAAGGCACTTTACAGTTCAACCAGATCATCCAGTCAGATTGATTCAAAGTTTTCTATCTAAGAAAAACCAGTTGATTGCATCGACTCATTGACTCAAATACAATCCCTCACACTAAGCATGCTTGTAGCGACAGTGGAGAGGAAAAACTCCCTTTTAACAGGAAGAAACCTCCAGCAGAACCAGGCTCAGTGTGAGGTGGTTTATGCTCAGAAACCAGGTCGTCTGCTGCACCTCTCCAAAATTGTAGGTGACCCCAGACAGTGCTGCAGACACGAGGCCTCTGATTGGTCAAATCTACATCCGTTCCCCACTATGCGTGTTTCGTGTTTGTGGAAAACGACTCATGAAGATGAACCAGCTAGAATAGCGACGTGTGCCAGAACGCTGGGACCCTTTTCCCACCTGGATCTCCGCTCTTTATGCCTTATGTCCCTCCGTTGTTGCTCAAACTTGCTCCCACTTCCTCACCGCCTCGTTATAGACCCGCAGCTACTTCCTGATTGTCCCTCTTGCGTCACGGCGTGGAATAACATAGCGCAGACCACGCTTCAATATTGGGCATAAATTAAAAATATCTACGATAAGCTCACTGCGGCCGTTTCTCAATATGCGTTCTTGAGCGTTCTTGTGTGCTCGTGTACTCGTGACACGTCATCAGCCTCAGCCCGAGTACCGTTCCAATTCTCGAGAAGGTCAGATCGAGAACGCACCAAATTCCCGGATGTTGTTCTCACCCCGCCCTCTTTATCGAGCATGCATCAGAGCAGACTTGTGCGTTCTTCAGACTGAGTTCTTCCCCAGAATGCCCCGCGGCCGCAGCTTGATTCCAGACAGCGCTCACAGTGTTAAGTTAAACATTCCCTTTTCTGCTGCTGTTGTTCTTCAAAAGTACGTTTTGAAATCGTTTGAGGCGATAACATTATAGATTTAAGCCTCCCTGTGTGGCCTGTTTACAGAGTTAGTGCGAAATTTTAAAAAAAAGTCCGACGTTGAGCGGACCAGAGTGACCAGCAGACCTCCGAGGGACGTTGCATGTGATGACGACACGAGTACGCTTCTGCTCCAATACACATACGTGCTCGCGTGCTCGCGTGCTCGCGTTCTTGTCAAGTCCGATCTTCCTGTGTTCTCGCCAAGAACGGACTTGACGAGAAGGCCGTTTTTCAATTCACGAGAACGCGAGTATGTACTCGCGTTCTCGTGAATTGAGAAACGGCCTGCGACACACTGCTGTGGGAGGATAACCGGGCCTTACATCAGCTCCACAGGCGGCCTCGTCCAGGAAATACACAGCCAGGCAGACAAATTTGCGGAATTTCACAAATCTACTTTAGGGAATCAAAAATTTACACATAAAATTTTTATTTTAATTGTTGGACTCACAAATTTGCTAGTAAGAATCACAAACTTGTACCTACATATCACCAATGTACTGGTGGATATCACAAATTTACTATTGAAAATTACAAATTTATGACTAAAAATGACAAATTTACAAGTAGGAATGACAAATGAAACATGGAGGAAAGGGTTTCCTCCAAGGGAGCCTCAATCCAAACAGAATCAAAGAATAAACATATAATTGGACTTTATTAATCTCACATTGGAGAAATTTCTCTCTGCATTTAACCCTTCCCTTGGGGAGCAGTGGGCTGCCACTCTGCGGCGCCCGGGGAGCAGTGTGGGGTTAAGGGTCTTGCTCAGGGACCCAGAGTGCAGGCTGTGGGGATCAAACCAGGTACTTGCAACCTTCTCAGAGCACAAGCGCACTGCTCTAATCACTGGGCCAACACTCCCCCTATTTAGTTGAATAAAATGACACCACAATGACACCTGCTGACTTGTCGTATGTCTGAATAGTTTTATGTGATTATTTCCTTGCAGCTCACTGTGATGTCAGATGTTTCTACTGCAGATAAAGGAACCAATACTGATGATAATAACTGTTTTTTTAAAATGTGACTAATAGTTTAAGTGTTGGGACTAAAAAGAAGTAGAAAAGGAAGAAAAAAGCGTAGATATGAAGGAGCTGAATCCTAAACACACAAACAGGAGGTGTGTGTGTTCATGCATGAGTAATCCCAGCCTTTACAAAGTCTGCCTTTAATCTCAGGATGATCTCCGGATTAACTGTTGTCTGTATGTTAAACCACTCAACGCTCATTATGTTGCTTATTAACCTGATGTCTCCTTCTCACTTGGAGATGCAGGAAACATCATTTTTTTAAGTAGTTGATCCTGATTTACTTGCCCTGATGAGAAGCTTAACAGCTGGGGAACATTTGAAGGCTGTAAACAGGGATTATTTTCCCCCCTCGGATTAATCAAGTGGAATCTCTGCCCGTTAAAATCGAATTGCTTCATCTTTTAAACTGATCAACAGGTTTTGGGTGTTAGAATGAATGATAAACACATGCAGCTATTTTAGAAAACAAAGAAAGGGTAATTTATCAGCTGTTTAATCTCTTTCAGATTAGTTTTATTTTAATTTGTTGATTATTTCCACAACTCTTCATTTATCTAAACAGCTTTTCTTTCTCATTTCTATATTTTCTCATGACAAGGGCCAAATTATCAGATATATGTATATTATATAACAGATTTTATTTTATTTCAGGTATTAAAACAGTGATGAAACTTTCCCTTCTCTCTCACTTCCACCCTGCAGCTACTATTGAGATTTTTCTCACCCGTCCTGAGTGGAAGGACAGTCTTCACTATGCATGTTTTTTACGGCACGGCTGCGGCCGTGGAGGACATGCAGACGGTCTGGGGTGAGGTGAGTCTATTATCTGTTGCAGAGGCAGGAAGGAGGAGGGTGCTGGAGGGGAGGTGGGGGTCCCTCCCAGACTCACTGGAGCCTTGTTGTAACAGCCTCATTGAGACTGAATGGGACGTCTTAATTACTCCAGTTGTGAAAACTTGAAGGAGGGGATGCAGCAGGCTTTGATCTTCAGGTTGGGGCATCTACTATAAATAGGGCTGCTTGGAAACTCAATCATAACTTCTACAAGTGACCATCCTGAGATCCTCTCCTCTGACCTGGACTTTTTTTATTCTCTTTCTTCATCCTGTGAGCATGAAGGGTTATTTCTCCATCGAGTGGATGGCCCAGAGCAGTAAGCCTGCAGACCCGCAGACTTTACCTGCTCCAGCATCCGGGCCGGCGGCCTGGGGGACCAATTCAGAGAGCCTGCCGGGTTTTTACTACAAACCCAAACCTGAGGAGCTTCTGGAAGCAGAGCAGCTGGTGAACCCATTCAGCCAGGAGGCCCCTCAGCTGCAGACGTCACCCAGGAACCAAGGTAAGAGTTTAACCCTCTATGGAGGTTTTTTTTTTATACGTAAATATTTCATCATCACCTCCTAAATTTACAAACAAACATTTGATATTTAAAAAATGTATTCATTTCATCTGTTAAGATTGCAATTCATGTGAAAAAATGTGTTTGCTTTTACTTTATTTATTTTATATGATATTCCGATTTTGAAATGTATCTGAGAATTTACAATAAATAAATAGGCCAATAATATTGACATAGTGACAATATTTTTGTTTTTTAATTTTGTAAAACATCCTTAAATGAAACTAAAGCACATATATTTACCCCCAAATTGTAATCAAGTAAGATTAACGCTTCATCATTAAAAAGTAATCTAAAAAATGATCATTAAGTATTAATTAACTCCTCGTAACATTTCATGTTTAAAATTATGTAATAAAAAGAGAGCAAAGTTATGAGCAAATTCAGGTTTTATATAATATATCATAATTAAAACAAATAATTTAATTGAAAAAGAACAATTCAAGGCAGAGTAAACACTTTGTAGATTATATTTACTCGTTAATCTTAATCTTACAGCAGGTTTAAGGAAGCTTGTGTACAGTTCATTGTTTATTCGGGGACGTTTCTCACCATGGATGGAGTAAAGAAACATTTAAATCAGGCAAAAGAAGCAACATTTTATTAAGAGATTACTCAAGAAAAAGTTTGGTGCTGTAAAAAACTACTCAGAAAGTCACTAAAGTAAGAGTAACTGAGTAAATGTAACTAGTTACTATCCACCTCTGATAAACCATCTGTTTTCTAAATGATAAATGAATGCATTTGTGTGGTTTTAACTTTTTTTATGTTATGTTTTGCACTCTAAAGAAGTTTAAAGATACTAATATTAGAAATTAGAAGTAAAAGAAGTTGTTTAACATTATTATTATAAGTATTTGCACAGAATGATTTATTTATTTTTACCTTTAATGGTAGATTTATTTATTTATGATTTTTCTTCCTCTTTCCAGTCAGTGAGGCTGGTTTCAGCAGCTGCACCGAGGAGGAGACCTCTGGGTACGAGAGCGAAGGAGGTCATTGTCATTCCCCCACCTCCCCCCCTGACAGCGCCTCCTCCACGACTCCCCCGTCGCCCCCCGTGGGCAGGAGGCCCCGCACAGCCTTCACTGCAGAGCAGATCAGCAGCTTGGAGAGGGCGTTCAAGAGAAACGCTTACCTGGGAACACAAGACAAGGCAGAGCTTTGCAAGAAGCTCAACCTCTCTGACAAACAGGTAACAGCTGCCCTTCCATCACCATGTCTGCCTGATCAGTTTATCTGATCATGAACAGCTACTTATAAAGTTACACAATAATTACAGGTTATTAACTCTTAAAAAGTATGTTTCTGTGATCATTTACATTTGTTTGTAATTTGATAAACACTTTTCCGTTTTCTAATATTTATCAAGAAATATCAATTAAAAAACTTTTTTAAAGGTATTCATAGTTCAGTTTATCAATATATGGAGTGAATTTTGTTTCGTTATTGTTGCAAGTAAAAAAAAAAAACGGTTTGTAAATTTTTTTTTTAAATGGATGCGATTCAGAAATAAAAATTTTACAAAAAGTTTTAAATGAATTGAATTAGAAAAACTCATCCTGAAAATGAGAAATTTTAAAAATAAATTTTAACAAATAATATCTGTTACACACAGAACTAAATATAAAAAATGTATACACATTAAATAAATGTGTAAACTTGATTAAAACAATACAAATTGCAAAAATAAAATATCAAAGAAAGATTTTATGGAAAATTTTTTTGGGAAAAATACATAAGAAATCTGTAAAAAAAAAATATCTAAAGAAAATTTGCAAAAATAAAATACAAGAAAATTTTGAATGAAAAAAAAAACAGAACATGAAAGAATTTTTTGGTATAAACAAATCTAAGAAAAGATTATTTAGAAGTTTGTCAAAGGTATATTACTTTATTTCTTTTATAAATTTCTGCTAACAAAAACTTGTTCTGTACTTGTAACAATAATGGGACAAAATTTATTCCATACAATCATAGCAAATTACTTCTCAGAGCTTAACTGATACTTCAACCACTTTCTAAGAATTTTCTGAAAATTTAATTTTTCTTCCTAAACCTTCCCAAACTGAAAAATTATTTACCAGGATTTAAATTTTGCTCTCTAGATTTCATTTTGCTAAAGAGTTTGACAGAGTTTACGTTCCAAAACTCAAATACTACTAGAAAATATAAGCCGTACTTCAGTGATCTTATAGGGTTATTTTCTGATGGCTGTCGGTTAGATTCCAGTGTTTATTGGCAACTTTAAAGTTTACTTTCTGGCAGCTGAGGATTGTTTGTTGAAAATCTCTGGATGCTTTTCCAACCATCCAGTTTAATTTGGGTTCAGGGAGCTTTCTTTAACTTACCTGTGATGTTCCAGCGGTTACTTTCAGTATCAATGTGAAAGAGCATTTTTCTATTTTTATTATTGCTTGTTATTTATGACTGTTGCTCCAGTCTAACATGCTTTCCCTGATATTTCTCACAGATCAGAAACTGGTTCCAGAACAGGCGGATGAAGCTGAAGAGGACGGTACAGGACGCCTTGGCTCATGCCTGCCAGGCTAATGTTGCCTCTCGCTTCATGCATTATCCTGAGCTGCAGGCCTACAGGCCCGGGCCGTACCCCAGGTACCACGCAGCAGCGCCAGAGGCAACGACTGCCGCTTCCTACGTTCATCCTCACAGCCTTCAGTACAGCTCTCCTCTGACCAGCACCTCCGCTCTACCCCTGGACTCCTTCTACCAGTACGGCAGCCTGCCGGGGGTCATGCTGCCCGCTGTCACCTCTCACCTCAGGGGATCCTACCCCCCATACCATCAATACTACTGATCAGCAGGAGCATCAGGAGTATTTCTGGGACAAAGGAATCTATTTTTAAATAAAATCACTGATCTTGTTAAGATTAATGGAACCAAACGGTTTACAAAATCCTTGAACTGTAACCGGAGCCTTAACTGGGTGGTGTGCAATAATATAAACTGTGTGTTAATTTCTGCATTTGAACAGTTTGGATCTGTTTAACTTTGGATTAATGAATCTTTTTATTTAGAGTTGTTTTTTTTGTAACTGTGAAACTAAATTTAAATAAAAGAACTATTGTTAACACGTCTCATAGTCTTTTCTATACGAGCAGTATGGATTGAAGTTTGTGCCATTATTGTTGCATAAAAAAACAAAACATGCTTTGGTCATGGACATTTGAAAAGCAAAAAACAAATACAATCTACAAATGGAACTTGAAAATCAAAACATTTCCCCTAACCGTTTTACTCAGATTTTATTTATGCCAAATTATGTTTTCTTTTTATCATATTTTTTTCTTTAAACTATTCAAAATTCTTTTAACAATTGTTATAGGTTTTCATATCATTTTAAGAAATTATGTTCATTTAAAATAGCCTTTTAGAGATCAGTTTCTCTTCACTTAAAGCCAAATACAGACACTAATTCTTGAACAATGAGCATGTTGTAGCTAGCGTCCAGGATCACCAATAGAAATGTGTCTTCATTCCTCACTCCAGAGGAAATTCAGACCCCAGAAGTGAGGAGAATGTTATCTATTTAAAAACTATTAGAAAAGAATGAAATTCCTAAAGCTCAACCTGAAAAAGAGAAATAAAACAAAGATAAAAATAAATTATAAATAAATTATCTGGAAACATTAAAAATGAAAAGAAAACAGCAAGGTCACTATTAAGACCTTGATTCGTAAGAACATTTTTCAAAATTTCCTTTCTGGATTCCTTTTTTTTTCTTTTCTTTTTTTTTTTTTCCAAATTGACAAACTGTTCAAAACTACAATACACGTAATTTGCTTGCAACAATAAGGGAATAAAACGCACTCCATAACAGCTGTACATACTGTAGGTAGTTACCTGAATGAGTAAAGTCAGGCTGTGGATTGCTACAGTATCCACATAATGCTGTATTTTATATGGGAAATAAAATACAGCATTTCTTCTTAAAACTGTGTTCTCCTAAAATACTGTTTTGATATATTTTACCAGCATCATGTTTTGCATATAAAAAACAATTAAGCTATCAAAGATGCTAGCTAGGAGTAACAAAATGAAACAACACTGATGCTAAATTAGGGACATGTACATTTTTATAAACACCTCTTTAAATCGTTCAATCGCTAATAAGTACACTATTATTTGGCGTACACAGTGGCGGTTCTAGACCAAATGTTGCCGAGGGCCTCCGTATTTCATGGAGGCACAGAAAAGCATGAAGGAGAAAAAAAAAGGGGGGGCAGGGATTCAGTTAAATTAAAAGAGCTAAATGAAGTGAATTTTCCATTCAATTAGATGAAAATATTTATTTTTGGCTTGAAAATGTTCATTTGGATTATCCTTAAAATCAAAACCCCTTAGCATAGCAAAAAAGCAAATCAAAGAATTGTAGCTATATAAATATCTAAAAGATAAAATAAATGTATTATTTGGAGTACTAGGCCAATATACATTCATAATTTAGGAATTTTACATATTTTTAACTTAATTGAAGTTAAAATGACAGTTTCCTATAAAATCAGAATTAGAATTCAAGAAAAACCGATAAATTCAGCTGTAAAAAGTAGAGTATTTTTTATTTGTTTTGAAAAAATTATTTAGCAGATGAAAACTAGAATCTCCTCTCAATACCACTGAAGCTATCACCTTATTTTTTTTTCAAAATAATTAATAAAATAGAATTCTTTTAAATAAAAAAATTTAAAAGATCCAAAGGACCTATCAGTAACCATGTCTGTTCCAGCGCATATCATCATTAGAATGATTATGTCTTCAGTTCAGGGGCCATAACAGGGGCCAGGACAGGATCTACAGGGGCACTGGCCCCCGTTGGCCCCTGTCTAGACCTGCCCATGAACCTGCATCATAACCAATGTCAGCTGGAGTTAGGCACCAGCCCAAGGATAAACTGCAACAGATTATATTGAAATTATTTGATGATAAAAAAAACATTTTAATTTCACATAGAAAACAGAAAACATCTGAGTTCTCAGGATTCAAAAACATTTTCAGAGCCCAATACTGAACCGCTTTATATATTCTCACTAACATTTTTAACTAGCTGTCTCTGAACAGGTTTACATCAACCAAACATGTTCTCTAGACATGAACAAATGTTTGGTGATATTTAGAAACTTTATTCATTTGAGTCGGTTGGTTTCTTCCCATGAAGCCAGCTTCTTTAGACAGACAATTCATTTTATCAGTCAAATTGGAGGCTTTGGGTAAACCATCCAGTAGATCAATCTATTCCAAAATCAGTTCAATCACTTATAACTAGACTTTGATCTTCATTCGTTATTCAATTCAATTCAATTCAGTTTAATTTATATAGCGCCAAATTCACAACACATGTCATCTCAAGGCACTTTACAGTTCAACCAGATCATACAGTCAAATTAATACAAAGTTTTCTATCTAAGGAAAACCAGTTGATTGCATTGACTCATTGACTCAAATACAATCCCCCACACTAAGCATGCTTGTAGCGACAGTGGAGAGGAAAAACTCCCTTTTAACAGGAAGAAACCTCCAGCAGAACCAGGCTCAGTGTGAGCGGCCATCTGCCGAGGCCGACTGGGGTCGGCCTCCATCTCTTTAGTCCAATGCAGCAGCTTTACTAGCAGCAAGGACGCCCCGCAGTATGATGTTTTTACCTCCAAGCTAGACAGTTGATGCTGTGCTCTTATGTTTAAAAGGCATTCATTTGTTCACTTAACGTGTAATTCTTTGATTTTTTAGCTCAGTTGTTCTCTCATATGATCATTAAGCTTTTTTTGTGGATGGATGCAGATTTCAATCAAGCTTGAAGGTGTAGATTGGGATTATCCATCTGTCCATTCATCCATTTTCCGTCACGTTTATCCACCCTGGACAGGTCTCCAGTCCATCGCAGGACAACACAGAGACAGACAGGACAAACAACCATTCACACCTAAGGAGAATTTAGAGAAGCCAATTAACCTAACAGTCATGTTTTTAGGCTGTAGAAGGAAGCCGGAGTACCCAGAGAGAACCCACGCATGCTTAGGGAGAACATGCAAACTCCATGCAGAAAGACCCCGGGCCGGGAATCGAACTCGAAACCTTCTTGCAGCAAGGCCACCGTGCGGCCCTGATCGGGAGTAGTGTCCCCTTTTCTGGGTCGGCTCCCTCTCAGTCAAATGCTGTGAATTTCTGTTCACTATAGGAAATAAATTCTTATTTATGGAGTGAGATAACTGCCAATAAAAATATGTAATGTAATATATGTAATATAATATAATCTTATAATGTAATATAATCTTAAATACACGTGACATCACATCATCTGTCAGAATACAAGTTAGAAAGTTACAACCTTGTAATAATACAATTATTACATAAAATAATCTTGGAATTTGCATCCATCTTTTTGTGGTCATTATTTATTTATTTGTAGTGCGGAATTTGCTATTTGTACTCATAGATTTGTAATTCCTACTGGTAAATTTGTGATTTGTACCTATATTGTTAAGCTTTAATTTTGTTACTCATATTCCTACAGCTGTAGATATTTATATTTGAGTTCAAATAAATTTTTTATTAAGGTTTTTAACTTTCATTTACATATTCAGACATCTATTTGATATTTACAGTTATACCCCATACTTGTATTTTCAGTCATTTCCAGCAGATGTTGGCTTTCAGGTTGACTTTTTGAAACTTACTACGGAAGTTAGTTTACAGGCTTTACTGGTTACTGGTTTAAAGAAAATATATCTGATGACATAGTAGCCCAAACTTTAAATTTTCTATTTATTCTATTTAAATAAACTTAATTCAGTATAATATGAGAGCTCTTTATAATCTAAGTTCGTGGATATTAAAAAATTATTGATACAAATAGTTTTGCTGTCGTTTCATTTGCATGAGATGCTGTCCTATTCAGGAGGTTAAAAAAAAGTAGGCAAAAATCATACATTGGCGCCACCTACTGACCGAAGAAGGTAACGCAACAACAATGTAGGAAGGTTACATTTTAGAAAACCACCTTTTTTTTTGATGGCGAGTTTATAGGCTCCTTCTTTTTTTTTTTTGCATTAGTATTTTATTTATTTAAATCTATGTTTATAAATATATTTACAAACACAACAAATACAAAAAGAAAACTGGGCAGCCATTAACGTGGAGGAAACTGAGAGTGTAAAAAATATCATACTATTCAAGATTTTTATGATGCGATGGAGTATTAGGGCCAGGTTAGATATTTTTGTTTTTGTTTTTAGAATAAAGTAGTAAGGAATTTATCATAACACAACCCATTTCAGAAAGAAAGCTTCCAACCCCAACCAGCTCCACCAATCAGCAACCTGAGTCTACTTTGACCTTCTGCCCAGTTTGATGCTGTTGCTAAAAGAATTCCTTATTTGTCAAACCAGAGCCAAAGTATAACTTGACATAATGCTCCACATTCCTCATTTCAGGAAAGAAATTACTTCTGTTAAGAGTTGTCATAAAGTACAACTGGACTTAATACTCTTAAAATCACCACTTTATTCCTTTAATTTTATGACTATTCTCTTTGTGACTTTTTTCTCGTAATTGTACGACTTTATTCTCGTAATGTGAAGACTTTATTCACATGATTTTACAATTTTATTCTCGTAATTGTACGACTTTATTCTCATAATGATACGACTTAATTCTGATAAGTTTACCACTTTATTCTCCTAATTTTATGACTTTATTCTCCTAATTTTATGACTTTATTCTGGTAATTGTACGACTTTATTCTCGTAATGTTGTGACTTTGTTCTAGTAATTTTAGGACTTTATTTTCGTAATGTTACGACTTTATTCTCATACTTTTACATCTTTATTCTTGTAAAGTTAAAGGAATAGTACACCCAAAACATGATTAGCCTTCATTTTCTACTCACCCCCATGCTGAACAACACTCTGGAGTACTTTTTTGATATCTCAAATGCATCTGGAGATCTGGGAGGCTTCTTGCTGTCTGCTGACATTCAAATAATGGAGGTCTATGGCGCCCGAGACAGAAAGGTCCATAAAAGTCCACAAAAAACGTGTCAATATTCCTCCATACTGCTCGTCCAATGTATTCCAAGTGTCCTGAGTGGGTAGCATCCAGAATTTACTCGAAACGAAGTCATTTAGAATGTTTTTAGAGCATAAACAGTAGTGTATAGGATTTCCTGAAAGCACGTTCACGTCGCTACGGAAACCGCGGCAGACCAAACCAGCGCATTCAGCTCAGCAAAGAACTCATGCTCTTCCTCAACACTGAAGTCCTCAGACATTTTTCTTTCTTTGCACAGGTAAACAGCACATTTCTTCTTCTATGCTTGCATTATTGGCAGAGCAGACGCTGAATGCGCACTTTCATCTGATTTGGTCTGCCGGCTTCCGTAGCGTCGTGATCGCGCAGGTGCGCGCTTTCAGGAAATCCTATACACTACTGTTTAATTCAATTCAATTCAGTTTATTTATATAGCGCCAAATTCACAACACATGTCATCTCAAGGCACTTTACAGTTCAACCAGATCATACAGTCAAATTGATACAAAGTTTTCTATCTAAGGAAAACCAGTTGATTGCATTGACTCATTGACTCAAATACAATCCCCCACACTAAGCATGCTTGTAGCGACAGTGGAGAGGAAAAACTCCCTTTTAACAGGAAGAAACCTCCAGCAGAACCAGGCTCAGTGTGAGCGGCCATCTGCCGAGGCCGACTGGGGTTCAAGGAGACAGAAGCAGAGATACAAAAAGCAGCTGTAAAAGGCGGCCCCGTCCAGGAAACACACAGCCAGGCAGACGAGCTCCAAGGCAGCTCCCATGCCAGAGGACGAAGAGAGCACATCCACTCAGTCACAGTCAGAGAAACAGGACCACACTGGAAAACAGGCCGATCTCCAACATCTATAAACAAGGGTGTTGATAGAAGCAGCACAGCTGATGTTTCTTTCCAGGATGACGTCACAGCCAAACAGGAACAGACGAGGCAAAGCTACTCTGAGGAAAAGCAGAGAGAGCAGAAGGTTAGAGATTGAACTAACAGATTCTGTAGAATAGGAGAACAGAGAGAGAATGAAGCAGAATGATGAAATGGGGGTCCCTATGTCCTCCAAAACGCTCTAAAAAGATTCTAAATGACTTCGTTTCGAGTAAATTCTGGATGCTACCCACTCAGGACACTTGGAATACATTGGACGAGCAGTATGGAGGAATATTGACACGTTTTTTGTGGACTTTTATGGACCTTTCTGCCTCGGGCGCCATAGACCTCCATTATTTGAATGTCAGCAGACAGCAAGAAGCCTCCCAGATCTCCAGATGCATTTGAGATATCAAAAAAGTACTCCAGAGTGTTGTTCAGCATGGGGGTGAGTAGAAAATGAAGGCTAATCATGTTTTGGGTGTACTATTCCTTTAAGGCTTTATTCTGGTAACGTTACGAGTTTATTCACGTAATTTTACAACTTTATTCTCATAATGTTATGACTTTATTGTGATAATTTTACGACTTTATTCTCCTAATTTTATAACTTTATTCTCGTAATTTTATGACTTTATTCTCGTAAATGTACGACTTTATTCTCATAATGATACGACTTTATTCTGATGATTTTACGACTTCATTCTCCTTAATTTTATGACTTTACTCTCGTAATGTTACGACTTTTTTCTCGTAATGTTACGACGTTATTCTGATAATTTTACGACTTTATTCTCGTAATTTTATGACTTTATTCTCATAATGTTACAGCTTTATTCTAGTAATTGTAGGACTTTATTTATTTAGTTATGACCAGAGATGGCAAAAGTACTCACTTTCCGTACTTGAGTAAAAGTACAGATACTTGTGTTAAAAAATACTCTGGTAAAAGTGGAAGTACTGATTAAACTTCTTTACTCAAGTAAAAGTAACAAAGTACAGGTTTGTAAATTTACTTAAAGTATAAAAGTAAAAGTAGAAACCACTTTTTTCATGCCGTTGCCTACATTTTAAATGGATGTCTGCCAATAGGACTAGATCTCCGTTGTGTTCATTTTCAATCATCTCGTCGTCCATACTACTATGCTAACGCCACCGCCACCAATGATTTGCCGCGAATGAATACCACCGAATCTGTCGATTCATCTTGTAGTGGTGCGTCAAATGCAACGTAGATTCCCATCCAATTAGATTGAATTTGGTATTGATGATGTGAAAAATAATAACAGTAACTCCATTCAAATGATTCAAAACTAAAGTAACGAGCCAATTTTTTTAAATGTAAGGAGTAGAAAGTACAGATATTTGTGTAAAAATGTAAGAAGTAGAAGTAAAAAAAGTAGTAAAGTAAAAATATTAGAAAAATCTACTTGAGTACAGTAACGAAGTATTTGTACTTCGTTACTTCCCATCTCTGGTTATGACTTTATTCTCATAATTTTACAACTTTATTCTTGTAAAGTTAAGGCTTTACTCTCATAATGTTACGACTTTATTCTCGTAATTTTATGGCTTTATTCTCGTAATTGTACGACTTAATTCTTGTAATGTTACGACTTTATTCTGATAAATTTACGCCTTTATTCTCGTAATTTAATGACTTAATTCTCATAATGTTACGACTTTATTGTTGTAATGTTACGACTTTATTCTCATAATTTTACAACTTTATTCTCGTAATTTATGACGTTATTCTCATAATGTTACGACTTTATTCTTGAAATAGAAGGAAAAAAAATCTCTAGCCTGACCCTAATACTCCATAGTTAAGGAGGAATAAGAGGTTAAAAAAAAAAGTAAGCAAAAATCCTACATTGGCGCCACCTACTTACCGAAGCAGGTAACGCAACAACAATGTAGGAAGGTTAGATTATAGAAAGCCAACTGTTTAAACCTTGGCGAGTGGATACTTCTTTTTTTCATCAGCATTTGATTTACTTAAAAAGTACAAAAAAAAAGGTAAAGACAAAAGAAAGCTGGGCAGCCATTAACGAGGAGGAAACTGAGAGTGAAAAATATACTATTCAAGATTTTTACAAAGACAGTTTTTAAAGTTTTATTTAACACAAACATTGATATTTCCCAAATTAAAAAAGTAAAAACATGTTTAAGAAAGAAAACCCTCCCTGACAAAACTTTACTGTGAACCAATGGCTGACCAGTGATTTTAAAGACGGCCAATTAATTGACCAATAAAAACGCAGTAACTAGATAAAGTTGCGGAAGTGGCAGCTGTCTTGTCCAATCAGAGAGCTTCAGCGCCGAACGTGAGCTGACCGACGCCTGCACGCAGGCAGCTGCTGCGCAGAAGAGGGGGGCAGGAGCCGAATGGTGGAGCTGAAGATGGCGGATGGCGACAGTGGGAGTGAGCGTGGTGGAAGTAGCGGAGGAGGAGGAGGAGGCTTCCAGCACTTCCACAGGGACCAGGAGACCCAGGAGCTGGCCTCCAAGCGCCTCGACATCCAGAACAAGCGCTTCTACCTGGATGTCAAGCAGAACAGTAAAGGCAGGTTCATCAAGATCGCCGAGGTCGGGGCCGGGGGCTCCAAAAGTCGCTTGACCCTCTCGCTGTCAGTTGCGGCGGAGTTCCGTGACTACCTCGGGGATTTCATCGAGCACTACGCCCAGCTGGGCCCCAGCACTCCGGAACAAATAGCCCAGGCCACCGCGGGGGAAGACGGCGGGCCGCGGCGAGCTCTGAAGAGCGAGTTTCTGGTCCGGGAAAACCGCAAGTACTACCTGGACCTGAAGGAGAACCAGCGGGGGAGGTTCCTGCGGATCCGGCAGACCGTCAACCGCGGACCTGGCTTTGGAGTAGGGGGGCCCGTGGGGGGCATGCTTGCCGGTCAGACCATTGCCCTTCCGGCGCAGGGGCTGATAGAGTTCAGAGACGCCCTGGCGAAGCTCATAGATGATTACGGAGGAGACGACGAGGAGCTGACGGGGGGCATGGCCGCGGGGGGCTTCAGCGAGCTCCCCGAGGGCACCTCCATCATGGTGGACTCCAAGCGCTTCTTCTTCGACGTCGGATCCAACAAATACGGAGTGTTCCTGCGGGTGAGCGAGGTGAAGCCCAGCTACAGGAACTCTATCACCATCCCCTTCAAAGCCTGGAGCAAGTTCGGAGGAGCCTTCTGCAGGTACGCCGAGGAGATGAAGGAGATCCAGGAGCGGCAGAGGGACAAGATGTACGAGAGGAGAGAGGAGTCCGAGGGGGACGATGTGGATGACGACTGAGCGCGTGGATCACCGCGGCTGTTAGTCCAGATGCACCACAGATGTGCAGCATAGGGGTATTTTTTCATTAAAGAAGAAAAAAAGCAGAAACGACAGATAAAAGTGCATGATGAATCGTGCTGTAATAGCTTACTAAAAGTATTGTGGCGTAAAACAAAGTACATGTGCAGGGACTGATTGGTGTATATCTCTAAAAGTTTGTAGGGGTTGGAGGTGTTGTGTGCAAGAAAAAGATGTGGGAAATGAGATATTTCTCATTGGTTTTAAAGAAAAATACAAAGAGTGAGTTATGCTTTTACTTTGAAAGGAAACAAAAGGAAATGGAGGTGCTACTAAAACCAGCAGTTTGGGTTTTTATTTTATTTTCTTAAGCTAGAACTGAAACCAGTGATTTCTATCCGACGACAGAGTATTAGGGCCAGATTTATGCTTTCTTTATGCGTCGTAACATTAACAGAATAACGTTGCTAGATTGCGAGAATAAAGTCGTAAGATTGTGAGAATAAAGTCGTAAGATTGCGAGAATAAAGTCGTAAGATTGCGAGAATAAAGTCGTAAGATTGCGAGAACGAAGTCGTAAGATTGCGAGAACGAAGTCGTAAGATTGCGAGAACAAAGTCGTACTTTGCGACTTTGTTCTCGAAATGTTATGACTTTATTCTGGTAACGTTGCGACTTTGTTCTCGTAATGTTATGACTTTATTCTGATAATGTTGCGACTTTGTTCTCGTAATGTTGCGACTTTGTTCTCGTAATGTTATGACTTTATTTTGGTAATGTTGCGACTTTGTTCTCGTAATGTTACGACTTTGTTCTCGTAATGATGCGAGTTTGTTCTTGTAATTTTGCGACTTTGTTCTCGTAATACAAGAAAGAAAATTCTCTAGCCTGGCCTTAATACTCCGTGGTACCTACTAAAAGTATTGTGGCGTACATGTGTACATGTGCAGAGACTGATTGGTGTATATCTCTAAAAGTTTGTTGGGGTTGGAGTGGTTGTGTGAAAGTGAAAGAAAAATATGTGAAAAATTAGATATTTCTCATTGGTTTTAAAAAATGCAGAGTGAGTTATGCTTTCATGTTTAAAGAAAAACAAAAGGAAAGAGATGTGCTACTAAAACCAGCAGATTGGGTTTTTATTTTTGTTTTAACTAGACCTTAAACCAATGATTTCTATCCAGTTTGAGACGTAGATCAGAGTGAGAACCTGCTAAAGATGGCCTCCGGGCTTGTTTAGGAAGCGGTGAGCATCCATCCCGTTCTGTTCAGGTCTCTGCTGGTGGGATTCTAGCAAGTAGGTTTGAAAGAACCAGAGAGGGGAATTTAGAGCGAGAGGGTTTCTGCCAGATGCAAGATCTATTTCAGCATAAGAGTCAAACAAGCACTCTGCAACATCTGTAGGCTGCTAATCGACAGAGATTACCCAAAAGTGGGGGGTGGGAGACTACCGAGGGGATTATCTGCAAACCCGCACAACAAGGGCCTCATGGAATAATTTAAAAGCTTTGACTCCAGCAGTCAGTTAAAGAGCGGATCGGCTGGGTTTATGTCATACATACAATGTTTTTTGTTCTTTTAAGCAAAGTAAATAAAACTCATGTCTTCAGCAGGATGAGCACCAGAGCATCCCTGGTGTCAGATAACAGCTGTTTTAAATATGCGGGGAGCGGGCCTCAGAGTGGACTACAAACTTTCCCAACGCTCCTTGGTTCCAACTAAAGGGGTCCAAACTTTCTAGCGCTCGGCGGGAGAGCGCCGCGGCGTGCTGGAGCCACAGATGTCCGGCGCCGCTCCGGCTCTATCTGACATCTTCAGACATGTCCAACACCCTGGACAGATGGACGTTTTTTTGTTTTGTTTTTTCAAAAAAAGAGGTTTATTAAGATGAAATTCTGCTTATATGACATATATTGTAAAGCAAACCAGCAAAATGATATTTTCAAATACTTATAAAGATGTATTATCTAAAGGAATTTCATGACTTAAAAAAAAAAAAGTTAATTTTCATAAAAACAAAGAAGTGATTTACAGTTACAGATTTTTTTTTTTTCATTTTGTTCCTCCCAGAGTGAAATTATAAGATTTCCTTGATTAAAACAAGTTTAAATTGAACATTCAGTGGTGTGAGTTGTATTTTTTTCACAGTATGGTAACCAAGGTTTGGCAAAAAAAAAAAAAAAAAATAGATTTTTTAATTAAAACAAAAAATCATTTTAAATGCTCCTGAAATATTACATTCATTGTGTATATTTGTCTTCATTTTTATTCATTGTTTAAGAAAATAAAATTAAGTTGTTAATTTTTTTTTTTTTCAGGAGCATATTTCTGCAAAATTCTGCTTTTCATAGTAAATATTCTGGGCAATTTCTCTGCTCATTATATAGAAATAAAATGTTTTAGATTATAACATTTTAATGCCAAACCAAGATGATTTAAGGGGGTTTTAATATCAGGGTCTTTAGTAGATTCTTGTAACCTATGAACATTTAAGGCATTATTTTAAGGTATAACTATTGTTGCTTGATACTTACAAACTTATTTTATGGAGTACATTTTGTTCCATTATTTTTCAAGCAACGAAAACCTTTTGTAAATTGAAATTTGAAGAAAACAAAAATCCAATCCAGAAATAAAATTTTGAAAAACATTTTAATCACAAAAGGGTTAGGAGAAGAGTAATTTCATTGTTTTCTCAGATTTAATTTGTCTTGTTTTAGAATATTAATTTCATGTTTTCTTTAAACAATTTTTTAAAAAACATTTCTTGTTTTTGCTCACAGATTTAATAAGAAAATAATGTTCAGTTCTTTCTTTCCCATATTGAGATTTTTTCATTTGCATTCTTTTTAAATTGCGTTTTAGCTATCCTATTAGGGCCAGGTAAGAGGGTTTTTTTTATTTTAATTTTGAGAATAAAGTCGTAATATTACGAGAATAAAGTCATCATACCACAACTCATTTTAGAAAGAAAGTTTCAAGCTCCGACCAGATCCACCAATCAGCAACCTGAGTCCACTTTGACCTACTGCCCAGTTTGCTGCTGTTGCTAAAAGATTTCATCATTTATCAAACCAGAAAAACCACCAAAGTTTAACTTCACATGATGCTCCACATTCCTCATTTTAGGCAAGAAAGTGCTTCTTGTAAGAGTTGTCATAAAATAAAACTTTTTTCTTGTAATTTTAGGACTTTATTCACTTGATATTACAGCCATTTACATTTACGATTTTATTCTCGTTATGTTACGACTTTAATATAATTTTATGAATTTATTCCCGTAATGTTACAACTTTATTATAATTTCACGACGTTATTTTCATAATTTTGACTATTCTTGCAACTTTTTTCTCGTGATATTATGACTTATTCTTGTAATTTTGCGACTTTATTCTCGTAATTTCAGTTTCAATTCAATTCAGTTTATTTGTACAGCGGCAAATTCATAACACAAGTCATCTCAGGGCACTTTACAGTTCAGTTTACAGTAATGTGAACTTCATTCTTGTAATGTTACGACTTAATTCGCGTAACGTTATGAATTAATTCTCATACTGTTATGACTTTATTCTTGATATAGAAGAAAAAAACTCTCTAGCCTGGCACCAGAGATGGGAAGTAACGAAGTACAAATACTTCGTTACTGTACTCAAGTAGATTTTTCTGATATTTTTACTTTACTTTACTACTTATTTTTATGGCGACTTTTTACTTCTACTCCTTACATTTTAACACAAATATCTGTACTTTCTACTCCTTACATTTTAAAAAATTGTCTCGTTACTTTAGTTTTGAATCATTTTAATGGAGTTACCGTTATTATTTTTCACCTCATCAATACCAAATTCAATCTAATTGGATGGGAATCTACGTTGCATTTGACGCACCACTACAAGATGAATCGACAGATTCGGCGGTATTCATTGGCGGCAAATCATTGCAGCTTGGTGGCGGTGGCGTTAGCATAGTAGCATGGACGACGAGATGATTGAAAATGAACACAACGGAGATCTAGTCCTATTGGCAGACATCCATTTAAAATGTAGGCAACGGCATGAAAAAAGTGGTTTCTACTTTTACTTTTATACTTTAAGTAAATTTACAAGCCTGTACTTTGTTACGTTTACTTGAGTAAAGAAGTTTAATCAGTACTTCCACTTTTACCAGAGTATTTTTTAACACAAGTATCTGTACTTTTACTCAAGTACGGAAAGTGAGTACTTTTGCCATCTCTGCCTGGCACTAATACTCCGCTGTAACTTTCTTTACTTCCAGCTGAGTACAAACGCAAACTCCTGGTGTACGGATAGACCAACAAAAATGTTGCCAGGATCCATGCAGACCAATACAAATGTGTCATTGCTCTTAAACGCAGAGGAAATACTGCCGCAGAAGTGAAAAAAAATCTAAAAATTCTATTTGAAATTCCTCATTTTAGGGAAGAAAGTGTTTCTTGTAGGAGTTGTAATAAAAAATACTTGTTTCTCGTAATGTTAGGACTTTAATCACTTAATATAACGATTTTTTTCTCGTGATGTTACGAATTTATTATAATTTTACGACTTTACTCTCGTAATTTTGACTATTCTTGTGACTTTTTTTCTCATAATATGACTTAATTAGTGTAATTTTGCAACTTTATTCACTATATTTAGGACTTTATTCTCCTAATTTTATGTCTTTGTTCTCATAATTTTACGACTATTCTCGTATTGTTACAACTTTATTCTCGTAATCATACGACTGTATTCTCATAATTTTATGACTTAATTCGCGTAATGTTATGAATTTATCCTCATACTGTTACGACTTTATTCTTGATATAAAAGAAAAAAAATCTCTAGCCTGGCCATAATACTCCGCTGTAACTTTCTTTACTTCCAGCTGAGTACAAACGCAAACTCCCTGTGCACAGATAGACCAACAAGGTAGGTATTTTCTTAGGTATTTCCTCTTTAACGCAGAGGAAATACCTAAGAATTCTATTTTCACTTTGATTCTAAAAAAAAAAAATTTCTTAAACCATATATATATATATATATATATATATGGCATGGCCCAGTTGGAACCCAACATTGAGGAACTAGTTATTCTTATACTTAGACTATTTTGGTCACAGAATGAAATGGATGTATTGACATTGTAAGCTGCTAACAGAATGTGGACACAGATGATGCTCCAGATAATCCAGACTGTCAGAACTTCACAAAGCAAAGCTTCTTCTGGTGTGTTGAGATGATGACTTGTTTCTGCCTCATTGCTCCACATACTCATCCTATAAGCGCTTTGAATCTAAGTGTTCAGCAAAGTGTGAGCACCAGGGTGGTGGGGGAATATGGTAATCTGACTCTCTCCTCCTCCATTTCTCCTGGTGATCCTGTTGTCGGAGCCGGTTTGCCGGTTCTTCCTCGGATGAGTTCTGGCAGCTGCTCAGATCCCCATGTGCACGCTGCAAGGGTGTGCTGACGGGGCATGCTGGCTTTTTAAACGAGGGAGGCCTCAGCAGACTTAACATTCCTGATTCTGGAGTCAGCTGTGCCATAAGAATCCACTTTGCCCAAGGGGAACAGAGTCGTACAAGAGTCTGATTGTGCTGAGGTCTGCTCACATGTGGCGCACACAAGGTCCTCTTGCTAAAACACTTTAAGCTATGTGCAGACAGGTAGAAAAAGTAGATATAGTAAACATTGTGTTACAGCTTCACATGCAACGTCATCTGATCCATTTGTTTTGCTAGGCATTACTCAGCACCTTCAGTAAATTAAATACAGAACTATAGGCAGCGTACAAACTGACTGGAAGGCAAGTTGGTCCCTGATGATGATACCCAGCTATATCTGTCTATAAATCCAGATGAAGCTAACCCATTACATAGATTACAGGCATGTCTGAAGACATAAAAACCTGGATGACTCTTAACTTTCTCCTTCTGAATGCAGACAAAACAGAAGTTATAGTCTTTGGACCAGAGTCTCTGAAAAAGAAGCTGATTAGCCAGTCACTTCATTTGGATGGGATTAAACTGATTTCAGATGATAAAGTAAAAAATCTTGGTGTTATTTTTGATCAGGACCTGTCATTTAAATCCCAGATCAAAGAGGTTTCTAGAATTTCCTTCTTTCTTCTGGGGAATATTGGAAAAATGAGAAATCTCCTGTCCAGGGGTGATGCTGAGAAACTAGTCCATGCATTTGTTACTTCAAGGCTGGACTATTGTAATTCTTTACTATCAGGAAGTCCATAAACTGTAGTTAAAAGCCTTCAGCTGATCCAAAATGCTGCAGCCAGAGTTCTGATGAAAATTAAAAAGAGAGATCATATCTCGCCTATCCTGGCTTCTCTTCATTGGCTTCCTGTTAAATCCAGAATAGAATTTAAAATCCTCCTTCTCACATATAAAGCCTTAAATGGCCAAGCTCCATCTGATATCAGAGATCTGATTGTTCCTTATGTTCCTAACAGAGCACTTCGCTCTCAATCTGCAGGTTTACTAGTGGTTCCTAGAATTTCTAAAAGTAGAATGGGAGGCAGATCTTTTAGTTATCAGGCTCCTCTCCTGTGGAACCAACTACCAGTTTTAGTCCGTGAGGCAGACACCCTGTCTACTTTTAAGGCTAGGCTTAAAACTTTCCTTTTTGATAAAGCTTCTAGTTAGAGTGGCTCAGGTTATCCTGAGCTATCTCTATAGTTATGCTGCTATAGACTTAGACTGCTGGATGACATAGGGACCCCCATTTCATCATTCTGCTTCATTCTATCTCTATTCTCCCACTATGCAGAATCTGTTAGTTCAATCTCTAACCTTCTGCTCTCTCTGCTTTTTCTCATAGTAACTTTGCCTCGTCTGTTCCTGTTTGGCTGTGACTCCATCCTGAAGAGAAATATCAGCTGTGCTGCTGCCATCAAGGCCTTTGTTTATAGATGTTGCTTCTGTCTCCTTGAACCCCAGTCGGCCTCAGCAGATGGCCGCTCACACTGAGCCTGGTTCTGCTGGAGGTTTATTCGTGTTAAAAGGGAGTTTTTCCTCTCCACTGTCGCTACAAGCATGCTTAGTGTGAGGGATTGCCTTCGGGTCAATGAGTCGATGCAATCAACTGGTTTTCCTTAGATAGAAAACTTTGAATCAATCTGACTGTATGATCTGGTGAACTGTAAAGTGCCTTGAGATGACATGTGTTGGAAATTGGTGCTATAGAAATAAACTGAATTGAAATTAAAATATGTTAAGATAGCTGCATTAAGTTAAATTTCAAATCAGTTAGGTTTAATTAAAATTATATTTCTTCCAACTGAAAATATTTTTGGCTTGAAAATGTTCATTTGGATTATCGTTAAAATAAAAATAAAAATCCCTTTGCATAGCAAAAAAGCAACTCAAAAAATTGCAGCCCTATATATATCTAAAAGATAAAATAAAGCTATTATTTGGAATATTAGGTCAATATACATTCATAATTCAGGAATTTTAAATTTTATAAAGTTCATTTATGTTAAAATTACAGTTTTCTATTAAATCAGAATGAGAACTCTAGAAAAACTGAGTATTTTCTTTAGCAGATGAAAACTGGGATCCTGTCTCAATACCACTGAAGCGATCTCCCTATTGTTTAAGAAAAAAAAATTTAATAGATCCAAAGGACCTATCAGTAACCAAGTCTATTCCAGTGCATCTCATCATTAGAATTTCTCTGAGTATTATTTCTTCGGTAGAGGGGCCATAACAGGGGCCAGGACATGATCTACAGGGGCACTGCCCCCCGTTGGTCCCTGTCTAGAACCGCCCAGGATTTGAAGAGCAGACTTACATCTTAGTAGTTCAGCCTGTATCCTATGTTCCTGAATTCATTTTTGGTCAGAAGTTCCTGTGTTTCTGGGGACGTGACGTCAGACGCATCCATATCAACTGGCTCCAACCTAACAAACAACCAAAGCGTTATATTCTAGATGGATTTTGTAAATACTCAGCAGCGACCAGCATCCAGCTCAACCCAGACACCAGCAGCTGCACATAAACAGGAGACTGCTGCAGTTATGTGTTTTGGCCACAGGTGGCAGTATCATTCAAAAACTCTGTAATGCTACAGAAAGCGTTTCTACAAAAATCTTATTTCTATAGCAACATTCAGGATTTTATATGCTACTCTAATATAATCAATAAACAGCCATATTCGGTGAACAGAAAATTATCAAAAATTGAAGTCATTTCAGTAACTCAATTCAAATTAATGTTTTTAAGGGTGTTTAGTCACATTATCTGACATTTTTCAAGAGTACTCTGCAGTGAAATACGAAGATCTACTGAAAGATCACAACAATCTGATTTCATGTTTTGTCCTTTTTTTCTTTTTTTATTGCTCAGCTTGTTAGTAAATAAAGCCCTTTGTGTTTATTTAAAATAACTCTGTCCATGCATGCAGGCAGTGAAGAGGCATGTGACCTCCTGTTGCTAAGCTAGCTAGCAGCTCCCAGTGAACTGTGGAAATAATATGGTGACAAAACGTCCCCGATTTCCGGGGACAGTCCCCGTTAATGACCACCTGTCGTCCCGAAGTCTCCTAAAACGCAGGCATACGCTGAACTTTCTGTGTATTTTTCCTATCTTGAGCGTATATGTAGCGCATTCATAACGAGTTCAGAACACATGTCCAATGACAGCCTAACTTCTGCATAATGCATGGCAGCGTAATGCCCATGAAATGATGCAAAAGCCAGTTTCCTGAGGGGGTAGCAATGCCCTCTGAGGCCTGCATAAAAATATGTCTTTGATCGCGGTATTAACTTGGCTGCTGCTTACTGCCCGCCCAAAAAAAGAATAAAAAAAAGAAAAGGAAAAGGAAAAAAAGAAGGTTTGCAGTCGCAGGGAGGGTCCATCACACTCACCTTCTCCGTCACCCTGTGATGGGGATGAAGCCTGGAGGAGAACTGATGGTTTCCTACTGTGAACCCCCTTTATACCAAAACGCTGCCAATACGCCATTATACAGCAGCTGGAAGTTAGAAACACTTTCAGCGGTCGCCTGGAACACGTCAGATACGTTGATATGGGTTGGAGATAAACTCGGACTGGTAATCTGTGATACCGGACATAGGCCGGTCCTAATTTCAGCGTGTGAGGACCAGCCCTTTTAAATTCTGTTGCCACCAATACTTACCCTAATGCACCTACCTGAGACAGTAAATTACTGAAGGAGCCCAAGAAGTAATACAATGTTAACTATCTGAATAATGCATGCAGTATATATAGACCTTCCTTGTCATGCTATTCCTTGTGACAGTTGGCATATGGTGTCATTTTCTATTTCTTCAAACAGTAAAATCGTTGCAAAAACTAAATTATAATAAAATAAAATGCTTTCTTTAAACCAAAGTACAATGTTCCTCTTATATTTGGTGAATTTATGTTCAAATATTTTACAAAAATATGTTGCGGCACATGATGGGGTTTTGCATTTAAAGGCTGCGTTTCCAGTCTTGCGTGCAGTTTAGGATGGCCGTCTCATGGTAAAAAATGTTTTCTTTAGATTTATGGCCTAAGAGGTCAATAGCCTTTGGTTTTATTTAGGCGAGATTGCGTATATCCAGGTTGTATATGAACATTTTTTGCGCTGGAAAACGTGAGTCAGTGACATCTGGCAACCCTGCTGATGTTGTGAGTGGAGCTGTCGTGTGATGCTTGAAGATAGATTGGTTAATTCCCCAATGTGTATTCATATTGTGTTTCACATTTGACACACACTCTTTTGACTGGTTTCAGATAAGCTAGACGCCACGACTTATGAGTAACTTTCACTTCACTTATGTCAACGATCAGATAACTTACCTGTAACTTATGCCCCATGTTTGGCATACGTCGGAAAATTTTGAGCATGTTCAAATTTGTTTCAGCTGCCCCTAACTTATCCAATGAAAACCAGCGTTTTTTTGCCAGATTTTTGTACATCAGGCCTTCGCTGGTCTAAATCATCACGGTGTGACTGGGGCTTTAGATCTACTTTTCTGCCACTCAGTTTGGATATATGAAAGTTCCTCATTATGAAAAATAAGCAGCAGTGAAACGAAAAGTGAATGAGACAAGATCTGCATGATCTGAGAATGATGGAGGAAGAGATAACCACCTGTTTAATGGTTATTTATTAGGTCATTTTTTAGTTGCAGCTCCAAATATTGTAATGATTAGCCCTTTTAGTATTTAATGAGGTGAGACAACAACAAAAATAATTATAATCCTCATAATAATAATCATAATATATGATGAGATTATATGAGTTTGGAAGTTTGGATTTTTATTGTATTTTGTCTCTGTTTTAGATTGGAATAAGACTGATAGAAGAGGAAGAACATTAGAAAAGTGATAGAAGACTGAATGAGAGAGGAGAAAAATAGGAACACTGATAGATCAGTTGACGAGAAGGATGAAAAATCTAATTAGAAGCGTTAAATAGAGAACAGGTAGAAGTCAGACGGAAAGCAAAGAAGATGGAGTGGGAAGAAGACCAGGTGGCACTAATAAACACTATCGAATGATTAATTGATCAATTTTAGGAAATAGGAGAGACACATTCCTGGATATTACACTTTAATTTTTGTTGTTTAAATATGAATAAATATGTAACAATGGATGAAAGCAGCAAGTACCGCCTCAGCCGAATCTAGACCCACAGCTAGTTCCTGATTGTCCCTCTTAGGTTTTGGCGTGGAATAACATAGAGCAGACCATGCGTCGAAACTCGGCATAAATCAAAATATCTGTGAAAAGCTCACTGTGACACACTGCTGCGGGAGGATAACCAGGCCTTTAGGATGCAGAGAAACAAACTGTAAATGTTGCAGCCCACTTTTGTCCCGGTAAAACCATTTTAAGTTGGGTGGGGGGAGTTCTAATGGTCCCTTATTATATTTTTAGTTACTCTAATATTAATATTTTTATCACAAATATTTTCTGAAAAATTACTTCCGCCTGTATTTTTAATGGTCAAAGTTGTGGGCCCCCCTCTGTCCTGAGCCTGGGACAATTGAACCCTTTGTCCCTTCCTGTCGGTGGGTGTGGGTGAAATTATTACAGCTTGGTATCTGTCTTACAACTCAGCGATATGTATATAACTCAGAACTTTGAACTGGAAAGTCAGACTAAGGTAATCTCCTAGGTGATAGTATGCATATTGCCACTTCAGCCGCTGTTTTTACTGACATCCAAGTACTTTCTCACTTAGACACATTCCTTCACTGTGAGTCAAGACTTAGAAGTGTGAGCATTGATTGATGATGGGTATTTTGGTATTAGGATTTCATAACCTATTTAATAGCATGTTTCACTTTAGGTACTTAGATATTTTTATGCTGCCCGACGTCTTTCACTTATCCAGCAGTCTCAGCTCGTCTGGGGAACTCTGGCGTTCCACATCCTGCAAATAGACAGAGTTCCTCCAGCATGTCTTGGGTCGTCCCCTGGCCCTGCTTCCGGGGGGGACAGCCCTGGAAATACACCTTCAAGGGTGATCCTAAATGCTGGGATCGTTTGATTCCAAATGCTGGGATCCTTTGATCCTTTTATTCTGAAGGCTGGGTTCCTTTGATCATTTGATTCCAAATGCTGGGATCCTTTGATTCTTAATGCTGGGATCCTTTGATCCTTTGATTCCTAATGCTGGGATCCTTTGATCCTTTGATTCCTAATGCTGGGATCCTTTGATTCTTTGATTCCTAATGCTGGGATCCTTTGATCCTTTGATTCCTAATGCTGGGATCCTTTGATCCTTTGATTCCTAATGCTGGGATACTTTGATCCTTTGATTCCTAATGTTGGGATCCTTTGATTCTTAATGCTGGGATCCTTTGATCCTTTGATTCCTAATGCTGGGATCCTTTGATCCTTTGATTCCTAATGCTGGGATCCTTTGATTCTTTGATTCCTAATGTTGGGATCCTTTGATCCTTTGATTCCAAATGCTGGGATCCTTTGATTCCTAATGCTGGGATCCTTTGATCCTTTGATTCCTAATGCTGGGATCCTTTGATCCTTTGATTCTTCTGGGATCCTTTGATTCTTAATGCTGGGATCCTTTGATCCTTTGATTCTTCTGGGATCCTTTGATTCTTAATGCTGGGATCCTTTGATCATTTGATTCTAAATGCTGGGATCCTTTGATTCTTAATGCTGGGATCCTTTGATTCTTAATGCTGGGATCCTTTGATTATTTGATTCTAAATGCTGGGATCCTTTGATCCTTTGATTCTTAATGCTGGGATCCTTTGATCATTTGATTCTAAATGCTGGGATCCTTTGATTCTTAATGCTGGGATCCTTTGATCCTTTGATTCTAAATGCTGGGATCCTTTGATCCTTTGATTCTTAATGCTGGGATCCTTTGATCCTTTGATTCTTAATGCTGGGATCCTTTGATTCTTAATGCTGGGATCCTTTGATCATTTGATTCTAAATGCTGGGATCCTTTGATCCTTTGATTCTTAATGCTGGGATCCTTTGATCCTTTGATTCTTAATGCTGGGATCCTTTGATCCTTTGATTCTAAATGCTGGGATCCTTTGATCCTTTGATTCCTAATGCTGGGATCCTTTGATTCTTTGATTCCTAATGTTGGGATCCTTTGATTCCAAATGCTGGGATCCTTTGATTCTTAATGCTGGGATCCTTTGATTCTTTGATTCCTAATGTTGGGATCCTTTGATCCTTTGATTCTTCTGGGATCCTTTGATTCTTAATGCTGGGATCCTTTGATCATTTGATTCTAAATGCTGGGATCTTTTGATTCTTAATGCTGGGATCCTTTGATTCTTAATGCTGGGATCCTTTGATCATTTGATTCTAAATGCTGGGATCCTTTGATCCTTTGATTCTTAATGCTGGGATCCTTTGATCATTTGATTCTAAATGCTGGGATCCTTTGATTCTTAATGCTGGGATCCTTTGATCCTTTGATTCTAAATGCTGGGATCCTTTGATCCTTTGATTCTTAATGCTGGGATCCTTTGATCCTTTGATTCTTAATGCTGGGATCCTTTGATTCTTAATGCTGGGATCCTTTGATCCTTTGATTCTAAATGCTGGGATCCTTTGATCCTTTGATTCTTAATGTTGGGATCCTTTGATCCTTTGATTCTTAATGCTGGGATCCTTTGATCCTTTGATTCTTAATGCTGGGTTCCTTTGATCCTTTGATTCCTAATGCTGGGTCCCTTTGATCTTTTGATTCTAAATGCTGGGATCCTTTGATCCTTTGATTCTTAATGCTGGGATCCTTTGATTCTTAATGCTGGGATCCTTTGATCCTTTGATTCTAAATGCTGGGATCCTTTGATCCTTTGATTCTTAATGCTGGGATCCTTTGATCCTTTGATTCTTCTTGGATCCTTTGATTCTTAATGCTGGGATCCTTTGATCATTTGATTCTAAATGCTGGGATCTTTTGATTCTTAATGCTGGGATCCTTTGATTCTTAATGCTGGGATCCTTTGATCATTTGATTCTAAATGCTGGGACCCTATGATCCTTTGATTCTTAATGCTGGGATCCTTTGATCATTTGATTCTAAATGCTGGGATCCTTTGATTCTTAATGCTGGGATCCTTTGATCCTTTGATTCTAAATGCTGGGATCCTTTGATCCTTTGATTCTTAATGCTGGGATCCTTTGATCCTTTGATTCTTAATGCTGGGATCCTTTGATTCTTAATGCTGGGATCCTTTGATCCTTTGATTCTAAATGCTGGGATCCTTTGATCCTTTGATTCTTAATGCAGGGACCCCTTGATCCTTTGATTCTTAATGCTGGGATCCTTTGATCCTTTGATTCTTAATGCTGGGTTCCTTTGATCCTTTGATTCCTAATGCTGGGTCCCTTTGATCTTTTGATTCTAAATGCTGGGATCCTTTGATCCTTTGATTCTTAATGCTGGGATCCTTTGATCCTTTGATTCTTAATGCTGGGATCCTTTGATTCTTAATGCTGGGATCCTTTGATCCTTTGATTCTAAATGCTGGGATCCTTTGATCCTTTGATTCTTAATGCTGGGATCCTTTGATCCTTTTATTCTTAATGCTGGGATCCTTTGATCCTTTGATTCTTAATGCTGGGATCCTTTGATCCTTTGATTCTAAATGCTGGGATCCTTTGATCCTTTGATTCTTAATGCTGGGATCCTTTGATCCTTTGATTCTTAATGCTGGGATCATTTGATCCTTTGATTCTTAATGCTGGGATCCTTTGATCCTTTGATTCTTAATGCTGGGATCCTTTGATCCTTTGATTCTAAATGCTGGGATCCTTTGATCCTTTGATTCTTAATGCTGGGTTCCTTTGATCCTTTGATTCCTAATACTGGAGTCCTTTGATCCTTTGATTCTAAATGCTGGGATTCAAAGGATCCCAGCATTTAGAATGATGCTTGCATGTAGTCCACGCCAAGTTACAGAAATTCTGTGCTGCACGGCATCATAGACAGCACTTTTGGTGTATGAACCCTAGTGCCCTGTTTAAAGCGGAGAGTATTAACCTAGCTTGACGCAGCACTTTTGCACCTTTGCAAGATACATGCCATTGAAAATATTTGGAGCGAGTTCTTTACCTAGTTTGAAATGCCCCATTACTCATGCATTTGGCCACTTAGCAGCCTCTGCAGCTGTAACTCCAGCTTCAATAAACATCAACATCCATACTGACCTCTATGTGTTTTATCTTTGGCACATTTCTCAAACTTCTTTCTTTTGCTTGTCTTAATTACTTCTTTGCTTACTCTCATAGGGCACCTGCACCTACCTGCAGTCATGTGGTCTTGTTATGCTTAGATAAAAAATTGTCATATCCAATATTAAACATTAAATACATTTGATTAAGTATGCAGAAATTTGCATAACTATCTATACTAGAGATGTCCCGATCCAGGTTTTTGCACTTCCGATCCGATACCGATATTGTTTTTGGACTTCCGATCCGATACCGATACTGGCATGTATTTAAGTTTAAGTTAAAGTATTTAGCCTTAGTTATAAGACTCATGTTGAAAAGGGTTTTAGTACTCTTGATAACATCTAGCCAGCTAAATTAGGTGAGATTGAATAAAACACAATGCTTGGTAACAACAAACTTACCTGTTTATTAAGAGATAAACACAAACTGGACAAAATTATGAATAGCAATCTGAAATTGCACAGTGAACAGTAAAACCGTAAACAGTTAAAGGTGCAAGTATTACTGTAAGTTTTAATAAAAATGCGAAACAGGGGAACACTGGCGCAAAATAGTGGAATGGATCATTTCAATCGGCGAAACTGGAAAATACGGACCAGATTTTTTTTTAAAAACTGGATCGGCAGTCTGGATCGGCATTTTACATGCTTTGCCGATACGCATTTTTTTGCCAATATCGGCGTCCCGATCCGATACGTGGATCGGATCGGGACAAGCCTAATCTATACTTAAATAATAGCTCTGATTAGGAGGGGATGGTGTTACAGCTTATGTGTCTCCTGCGCGAAAAACAGTTTTATCCTAAAGCACAACAGTGAAGACAATATAATGAGATACCTCTGTACTGCAGTGAGAGAACAAAAAGGCTACCCTTGAATATCCACCGGATTTATAAATACTCAGCCCCATATTGATGGAATTGATCTTTTTGAGTTCAAGGAGGAAATATGCACAAGTACAGTGACTCACTTTGGCGTGCACAGGCATGCTGAGAGGTTACTGTAACCTTTTTGAGCTCTCAGATATTTCCATCCAAACTCATTCTGTAGAGCAGCAGTATTTTTTTTTTTTTTGCCTGCTCTTAGGTAATGTCTCTAAAACAAAAACAGACACAATCCCAGATGATATCACTGCTAAAACTGTTCCCAGATGCAGAATCGTTTTGTAAGAGTTAATTTTCAAACACATTGACAGGAGGAATCATGCTCCCTAATGGGTCTTTATTCTGTCTTCCTCAAACGCTTTTCCTTTCAATGTAGCGTTCAGATCATGGGACATTCAGCTGTGTCTAATTGCTGTCTGTGTACAGTAACAGGTGTGAAAATTGTTGAGCTTAACCAAGCATTTCAATGTGGATGATATGAGGGGGGGAGGATCTGTGTGGACTGGTTGACCCCGGATTTAAACCCTTTGCTTTTGCTAAGTGTATTTATTATTCATCATGTTTAAGCCGGTCATATGCTGTGTGATTTTTTTCAGTTGATTGTGGGAACTTCTTTGAATTCCTGAAAAAAATGGTTTTGCAACTGATGCTATGTTGATGCTACAAGATGTTGAATTAGGATTTGGTGTTTTAGAAATCTTTTTGAACAAAGGTTATCCAATTAAGTTTATTCCAACAAAGATTTCTTTTTAAGGAAACCCTCTTCCCTCTTGGAAAAGCATGTATCGACAGTGGACATGTCCTTAAATTGTATTGTTGAATTTGCAACAATCCCTCATACAGAGCATGAGGCCCCGTCCACACGAAGTCAAAACGAACACGAAACGCTGATATTTTCCAAAACGTTTGCCGTAAAGACGGAGACGTAAAATAAATGTGAGCGTCCACACGAATGCATGAAAACGCTGCAAAATGTATGCCAGGCCTGTAAGTGGCGCTGTGGTGCCAAAGCAAAAATAAGCGACGAAATGTTGGGCATGCGCACTAATATTTATACATGGTTGCCCTGCGGGTCCATTTTCGTGGTTAAGTGAAATTCAGGTGCTGAACTATGTGGTCGATATTGCTCTGTTCTTCCTGGAGATATTCCAGAAGAAGAAGATTCTGTTGTAAGCCCGACAGCAGGGTGAGTAGCATTAGCAACGGCGCCATTGTTGTTGCGATACTGTGTCGCGCATGCGTGTTTAGAGGCGACGCTATGACGCATGCGTGTAAAAATAAATATGTGGTTAGGGCGTAAAGATGGAAACGCGAAAACGGCGTTTCGAAATCTTCCCACTCTGAAGGCTGAATAAAAAAAAGATTGTTTACAGACCCCCGAAACGCCGGCTTCGTGTGGATGAGAGGCTGGTTTGGTGAAAAATTTGTGCGTTTAGGCCAGGGTTTGGCTTCGTGTGGACGGGGCCTCAATGTAGCAACAGATAAAAGGAAGAGTCCTCTTTATCAATTTGTAGAGTGGACCAATTCACAACATTTCATCTGAAGGCACTTTACCGAGACAATACAAACTTTGAACCAATCTGACTGACATCATGTTCTGCTCACCCATATGAGTTTTGTGTAATTTGGAGCCGTTCTGAAGATATTCCGTTAAGTTATATCCAAGTAACGTCTTCCATTGGGCAACGACTTGAAGGCACAAACTAAACTGTTCATAATTTATTCTTTATAGTGCGGCAGCATTCATAACATGTAGGCGAATCACTGTCCCCCAGACATCCGCGGTTATATTTTTTATATTTATATTTTTTTAAAACAAAGCGGCGCATGTTTGACGTCATCCGTGTCATACGCACATCATCAACGCTATATATGTAAGCTGAATTAAATTGAATAGACCAGGGGTAACCAATTAAAAACCAGCGGGGTCCGAATAAATAAAATCATCAACCAGTGAAGGTCCAGAGACATTTCTAAGTATAATCTGTTACTTTAAAGGAGAAGTTCGGTTTTTTACACTTTAAGCCCATTTTCTGTAGTGTCCAGGATGAAATCGAATGAAGGACACCAAAATTTTGACAATTGCTCCTGTCTCTGCTTTTTGGCTCATTTAGAATCAACCCCTGGCTGCTTTAGAATGGCTAGCATAGAGCATGTCCGATAATGTCCTTAAAACAACCTTAAACGTTCTTTTTTTAAAATATGCTACTCACCGTGTCGTCAGCGCTGTTCAATGACGTTCCAAAAAAAGTTTCGTGAAGAAAAAACGTTCCTGTAGTGTTTTATTTAGCATTTTGTAAATCCCATTGAGTTCTGTAGGAATAGTCAATATTCCGCTGCCACCGGAAACGGAAATGGGGCCTGTTTACACAGTTGTAGTCTTTTCGCTTCACTCTGTGTACTCCGACGTCGAGGTGCTAACGTCTCTGTTAAACACTTTAAAAAACTCTGAAAATGGAATACGAAAGGTGGATTCTTGATTCTCGACGTCGGAGTACACAGAGTGAAGCAAAAAGACTACAACTGTGTAAACAGGCCCCATTTCCGTTTCCGGTGGCAGGGGAATATTGACTATTCCAACAGAACTCAATGGGATTTACAAAATGCTAAATAAAACACTACAGGAACGTTTTTTCTTTACGAAACTTTTTTTGGAACGTCATTGAACAGCGCTGACGACCCGGTGAGTAGCATATTTTAAAAAAAGAACGTTTAAGGTTGTTTTAAGGACATTATCGGACATGCTCTATGCTAGCCATTCTAAAGCAGCCAGGGGTTGATTCTAAATGAGCCAAAAAGCAGAGACAGGACCAATTGTCAAAATTTTGGTGTCCTTCATTCGATTTCATCCTGGACACTACAGAAAATGGGCTTAAAGTGTAAAAAACCGAACTTCTCCTTTAAACAGAATTTAACACTGAGGTGTTTATGCATCAATGTTATACATGGACTTTTTAAAGAAAGAAAGAAAAAAAAAGAAAATCTTTCCATTCTAAAATCTAAAGTGTTTTTTTAAGTAGAGAACAACAATCGTTCAGTTTGGTATATAGACAATTTCCTGATTCACATATTTTATAAAACACCTGAACTGACTGTTTGTTATTTCTTCTTTCTTTTTTCTGTCTTAATGTTGGCAGTGGGCTTTATGCTGCCCTGCAAGGCTTTAAACCTGGGTTTGAATGGAGACTAAGCCATTCTAAAGCACATATCAAGGAGCTCATTTTGAGCCTGGATCTATGTTTATTTTTGATTCTGTTCATGGTGGAGAATCCTGCTTCACAGCAGCAGGTTGAGCCAAACATCCTCTAAATGTTCAGGGTCATCTTTGAGCACCATTTCACGTTTCTTACACCAGTTCACCGCAGTTCTTCCAGCAGTCCACACTTTCTCTGCTCTCTTTTTCTCATCATCTTCTCCTTCTTTCCCATCGCCCGGCTTGCCACAGGTTTGCCTGCTGTGTCTAAAAGTAGCAGCAGCAGCAACCCAGACTGACAGCAGCTCATTGGATCATTTGGATCAGGTGTAGCCTGGTCGCTCCGGATGACTTTATTAACAGGAGAAGCGGCACAAGTGAAGTTAAGAAACTTTTGTCCGACAGCATGTAGTCATTTTGAAATGTTTTAAAGGATTGGGTCCGGATTAGCCAGCGGGTGGGTCCGGATCTGGACCGTGGTCCGGTAATCTCTGACCTCTGGAACAGAGCCTAAAAGACAAATTTCAAAGGTTGTGCAAGGGTAGACTAAATAGGGCTCATTATGCTTGACACACAGACATTCCTTGCAGAAAAAGAGCCGTCCGTCAAAGCATCCAAGGACTTTATACTCTGTACAGCTTTCCACCTGATCCACTTGCTCCATAATGGCCATGTTCAAAACATTACCACACTACACGAGGAAGTAGAAAACTAAGTCTTTCCAACTTTATAAAGGCCTCTCCATGCCGTCCATCACTGACAGTCATTTCTTTCCTGGAGATTTTCTACAATCTGTTGATAGTGTTGTTATTCATGAGCTAAATCACAGGATCTCTCTAGGTGTTTACATTCGTGAACCCTTGAAAACACGAACTGCTGCTTGCTCGGGCATTGGAAGCCCAAAATATATAACTTGGCAGCGCGGACCATGCAACTGAGCTCAAGAGTCAGTGGAAACAAATTAAAGTTATATCTTGCTCATTCAGAACATAATAAAATACATAATTAAAACATAAACGAACACTGTGGTCCACCAGGATCAAAACCTCCCACCACAAAAACAGCTTTTCCCTTCTTGTAACAGTACCCCCACCCCCACTTCCCATTGAAATATATCGCAGCACATGTACATATCGTTCATTTTAACTTTATGCTGTTGGTAATGTGCCTTTTTAAGATCTTCCGTGGTGATTTTCTTGGGTAAATTTCTCTGATAATGTAAATTGATTGTATATCTATCTGTAGCACCTTACCACAAAGGCAAGAGTAAAACACAACTTTTTAAATCTTCTAATTCTAATTCTGATTCTAACTAAAGCTATAAGCATTTCATTCAATTCAATGCATTTTAGTTTTTCTATATATCGCCAATTCACACTTTACAGATCATCAGATCATCCAGTCAAATTGATTAAAAGTTTCCTATCTAAGGAAAACCAGTTGATTGCATCGACTCATTGACTCTTCAGCAATCCCTCACACTAAGTATGTAGCGACAGTGGAGAGGAAAAACTCCCTTTTAACAGGAAGAAACCTCCAGCAGAACCAGGCTCAGTGTGAGCGGCCATCTGCTGAGGCTGACTGGGGTTCAAGGAGACAGAAGCAGAGATACAAAAAGCAGCTGCAAAAGGCGGCCCCGTCCAGGAAACACACAGCCAGGCAGACGAGCTCCAAGCCAGCTCCCATGCCAGAGGACGAAGAGAGCACATCCAGCCAGTCACAGTCAGAGAAACAGGACTACAGTGAAAAACATGCTTATCTCCAACATCCATAAACAAAGATTTTGATGGCAGCACAGCTGATATTTCTCTCCAGGATGGAGTCACAGCCAAACAGGAACAGACCAGATGAAGCTACTATGAGAAAAAGCAGAGAGAGAATAACGTTAGAGATTGAACTAACAGATTCTACAGAGTGGGAGAATAGAGACAGAATGAAGCAGAATGAAATAGGGGTCCTGATGTCCTCCAGAAGTCTAAGCCTATAGCAGCATCAAGGAGATATTTAAGCAAAATCTTAGATGTGATGTCTACCTCACAGACTGAAACTGGAAGTTGGCTGCAGAAGGATTGGTCAATAAAGAACATCATTCCGCCTTTAGAAATTCTAAGAGCAATTAGTAAACTAGCAACCTTGGGTAAAAGTGTTCTGTTAGGAACATAAAGAATAATCAGATCTCTAATATATAATGAAACCTAGGTGGAAGTTCAACTGAAGGAACGAAATTATTTGCCTCATCATCAGAGGCTTAACTGCCTCAGACACAAACCAATCAGCTTCTAACCGCATCTCCATGAAGCCCAATCAGCATCCATATTTCATCTTTAAAGGTCTCCAAAACCACGACTCTGCCTGCTACCCAGCCAAGCCCATGCAGTGATTGCGCATTTCTGATTTGATTCAGATTAGAGACTGACATTTTTTCGGGAATCCCACAGGTCACGGGATTCCCGTGGGATGGGAGTCATTATTAATAAGGATTACGTGATTGGGACAGTACAGGATTAAACATTAACGGGAGCAAACGGGAGCAGGAGCAAACCAATAGTAATTTTAAAAAACTAGTATCGATGCCAAAACATAAAATAAAATAGAAAGAAAAAAAATCCAGTACTGGCGCCGCCATTTTGTAGTTTTTTTCCTTGAAGCCTACACTATAATGCGAGTCAAAAACACGACCCAAAAACCAACAGTCCTTCCACTTTGAGTTTTTCACCCGCTCTCAAAAACAACAATGGAGGGACCAACAGTTACTACAGTTAGAAACAGGAACTTAACTGACCCTTCATACAAATTCAGATTCAATGTATTGGCAGAAATCTTATTGAAGACAACAAGAATGGGAGTGGGGCAGGAGCGGGAGTCATTCTGAATGGGAGGGGAATGGGAGTGGGAGTAATTTCACCAGGAGTGGGACGGGACAGGATTTAGATTTCTACTCTGGCCCGGAATTGGGACGGGACACAATTTTTTTCTGTGGGAGTGGGACGGGACAGGAGTGAAAATCCACTCCCGTGTCAGTCTCTAATTCAGATACCCCAATTCAACCCACCTCCATCCCCTCCTCCACTATTGTAGCTAAAGCATCTTTCCATGGTGCTTCTTCAACCTCGTCCCCATCAGAGTGTCATTCCTCCCAGACTCTTACTGCATTCTCCACCAAATCTTAACTGGTCCGTCAGAAGACTGCCATGTTGAGCCTGGTTCAACATGGCTCCTCTCCACTGTCACTTCATGCTTTCTCATCATGGACAGGTTCATGCAAACCTGTGTTCATCTAAGCTGGACATCTATCTTCCACGTCCCTGAGTGAAGCACTAGTATCAGCTCACACAGTCTACTGGATCTCACAATACAGCTCAAGCAGTTCGTCTCGCCAGCCAGCGGTCTATGGACTGAACTAACTCCATCTATCTCCACTCCACTACCAGTTTCAGGCCTGGGGGGAAACATTGCTGTTCTCATGCAGCCGCTTATGCATGTGAAAGTAAAATTCAGCGCTGTTTCCTGCTGAGGTCTGAGCGCCAAAGTCTTAAAATAATTGCCTCAATAAAATTCTTCTAATTGTCTTTTTCTTTCTGTGCAAGTTTTTCAGATTGAAATGGAGGTTGGTTATTAATGGCTGCAGAAATGAGAAGGATGCTTTTAAATTATATTCTGCCAGTGAAGTGAAGCCAAAATTGGAGAAAAAAATATCCTTCATTTTTTTCAGAATAGTAGCTGCAACATAAGCTATAAGCAATTTTGCCCTCATTGGCCTCCCGTTGCTACATTCATCTGTCCTTCATTCCAGCTCTGCAGCAGTAGTGTGTGCAAGCTTGCACATGTCAACAGTAAGACTTATGCAGCCTGTGAGCAATGTAATACCTCACTAGGCACTGTGCCAAATTAAGCCAGGATTATACCACATGCTCCCAGCAGTTCAGTACCATCACGCAAGAGTCAGTCCCATTTAACCACTCCGTCTTATATCGCGTGTGTTGCTGTGTCCCGCGCTTTAATGCAAATCTGTTGGAAAACATTCAAGTATTTGATTAAAGCTTGAGTTGCAGGAGTATTCCCAAATAAATAAAAACACAGAAAATACAGTTATTTCCTGTCCTCAGGTCTCTACCATCTATGTCATGAGTTAAAGAGTTAAAATGCATGTATATGCATTTTATGATTTAGGTCATGTAACAGGTTCTAATTCTTATATATAATTTATTTTATGCTAAGATAATATTCTTACCCCACAGCTGTGCATGTACAGATTTGTAAAGAGGTTTTTAGGTGCAGCTAAGTTCAGTGCTCAACCTCACAGCACGGCATGTTGCAAATGTCAGACATTTTAGTTGTCATTGCTTAGTAATGGGAAACAACCCTCAGTTTGAATTTAAATCCAGCTTTTTATAAAGCACCACTGTAAAGCAGGGTTGATCTCTTTATGGACTCAATCGTACTGACAGATTGGTTATGAGTTTCCCTGTGCAGTGGGTAGCACTGCTGCCTTGCAGCAAGAAGGTTTCGAGTTCGATTCCTGGGAAGGGGTCTTTCTGCATGGAGTTTGCATGTTCTCCCTTTGCATGCATGGGTTCTCTCCAGGTACTCCGGCTTCCTCCCACAGTCCAAAAACATGACTATTAGATTAACTGGCATCTCTAAATTCTCCTTAGGTGTGAGTGTGTGTCTGAATGGTTGTTTGTCCTGTCTGTCTCTGTGTTGCCCTACGATTGCCTGGCGACCTGTGCAGGGTTGACCCTGCCTCTCACCCATTGACAGCACCTTTCTAACCCTGCTTGGGATAAGTGTGATGGAAAATTGATGGATGTAAAGAAACCCGGCTGATCCCATCCAGTAATTGGATTTACAGATGTAGGTGACTTGATGAAATCTGTACAAGTTCTTACTTGAGAACAAAGTTGTGCAGATAAATATTTGTATAACATTGCCTCGCCATGTATCTGTATAGTACTCAATTTTATCTCTAGCTAGTATTTGTAAAGAGGGTGAATACACTTATCTTTCCCCTGACATTTCCTAAAGCTTGTCGACAATCCATTTATAATGACATTTATCATGCCAAGCAGTTTTGCACAAGAAACATAGAAACACGGATCCATAAATACTTTCTATATTAGTCTTTGAAAGAAACACTTAAGCAAATGAGCTCTGAGCCAGTTTTTAATTCAAAATTGATGAAAGAGATCATATAGATTTAGTCACAGTAAAAACTGAGCCCATAACTATGTCAAATAGAGAAACAGGACTAAGCATTAAAAAACAGGCCCAACTCTATCATCAATATTCAAAGGTGTTGAAGACAGCTGCCCAGCTGATATTTCTCTCCAGGAAGGTGTCACAGGCAAAAAGGACCTGGCCAGATGAAGGTACTCTAAAGATAAAAAGCAGAAAGAACATTAAGTTAGGGGTTGAACCAAAACATACTACAAAGTTGGAGAATAGAGAGTAAAGTGGAATGATGAAAAGTGGACCCTATATCTTCCAGCAGTCTGAGCCTATAGCAGCATAATTGAATAGATAGCTCTTGATATTGTGAGCCACTCTAACTTTAATTTTTATCAAAAATGAAAGTTTTAAGCCTTGCCTTGAATTTGTCAGAGTTAGGCTATTTGAACTAGCAAAATTCAATTCAATTCAGTTTATTTATATAGCGCCAATTCACAATACAAGTCATCTCAAGGCACTTTACAGTTCAACCAGATCAACCAGATCATCATCTAAGGAAAACCAGTTGATTGCATTGACTCAAATGTAATCCCTCACACTAAGCATGCTTGTAGCGACAGTGGAGAGGAAAAACTCCCTTTAACAGGAAGAAACCTCCAGCAGAACCAGGCTCAGTGTGAGCGGCCATCTGCTGAGGCTGACTGAGGTTCAAGGAGACAGAAGCAGAGATACAAAAAGCAGCTGTAAAAGGCGGCCCCGTCCAGGAAACACACAGCCAGGCAGACGAGCTCCAAGCCAGCTCCCATGTCAGAGGATGAAGAGAGCACATCCAGCCAGTCACGGTCAGAGAAACAGGACTACACTGGAAAACAAGCAGATCTCCAACATTTATAAACAAAGGTGTTGATGGCAGCAGCACAGCTGATATTTCTCTCCAGGATGGAGTCACAGCCAAACAGGAACAGACCAGATGAAGCTACTATGAGAAAAAGCAGAGAGAGCAGAACGTTAGAGATTGAACTAACAGATTCTGCAGAGTGGGAGAATAGAGATAGAATGAAGTAGAATCATGAAAAATATCTTCATAGCAGTGATAAACACATGCCAGAATTCTATATTAGCGAAATGACGAGATGCAGACAGCCACCGTTGACAAAGTAGTTGGGCCACGCATCAGCCACCACATAAGCCTTCAACCCTGGCCCAAAGAAGTGATTGAGAATTTTATTGTACGTTTTTGTAACTCCTAAATGTCAAGACAACGGATGTTCATGTGCAAGGGACAAAAGACTGTGACGATACACACAACAGGCACAACAATATGTCATCAGATGGTGTTCCTTGTTCCTCTAAATGTACTGTTGGATGTGAAGTCCACTTACGCGTCAAGACACCATCCTCAAGAAAATAAGAAGCCTTCTTAAGAAGAAGCAGAGATACAAAAGGCAACTATAAAAGGCGTCCCCGTCAAGAAAACACACAGCCTGGCAGACGAGCACCCAGCCAACTCCCATGTCAGAGGATGAAGAGAGGACATCCAACCAGTCACATTCAGTGAAACAGGACTAAACAGGTCGATCTGCAACATCTATAAACAAAGGTGTTGATGGCAGCAGCACAGCTGATATTTCTCTCCAGGATGGTGTCACAGCCAAACAGGAACAGACGAGGCGAAGATACTATGAGAAAAAGCAGAGAGAGAATAATGTTAGATATTGAACTAACAGATTCTGCAGAGTGGGAGAATAGAGATAGAATGAAGCAGAATGATGAAAAAGGGACCGTTATGTCCTCCTGCAGACTAAGCCTATAGCAGCATAACTATAGACCTGAGCCACTCTAACATAGGCTTTATCAAAAAGAACATTTTTAAGCCTACCCTTAAAAGAAGACAGGGTGTTTGATTGTTGTTTATATATATATATATATATATATATATATATATATATATATATATATATATATATATATATATATATATATATATATATCCTTATTTTTGAAGGAAAAGCACTGTACTTTTCAATGAAGATAACTTTAAACTAGTCTTAACTTTAAAGAAATACACTCTATACATTGCTAATGTGGTAAATGACTATTCTTGCTGCAAATGTCTGGTTTTTGGTGCAATATCTACAAAGGTGTATAGAGGCCCATTTCCAGCAACTATCATTCCAGTGTTCTAATGGTACAATGTGTTTGCTCATTGGCTCAGAAGTCTAATTGATGATTAGAAAACCCTTGTGCAATCATGTTCACACATCTGAAAACAGTTTAGCTCGTTACAGAAGCTACAAATCTGACCTTCCTTTGAGCAGATTGAGTTTCTGGAGCATCACATTTGTGGGGTCAATTAAACACTCCAAATGGCCAGAAAAAGAGAACTTTCATCTGAAACTAGACAGTCTATTCTTGTTCTTAGAAATGAAGGCTATTCCATGCAAGAAATTGCTAAGAAATTGAAGATTTCCTACAACGGTGTGTACTACTCCCTTCAGAGACAGCACAAACAGGCTCTAACCAGAGTAGAAAAAGAAGTGGGAGGCCGCGTTGCACAACTGAGCAAGAATATAAGTACATTAGAGTTGAGAAACAGATGCCTCACAGGTCCCCAACTGGCATCTTCATTATATGGCACCCGCATAACACCAGTGTCAACATCTACAGTGAAGGGGCGGCTGCAGGATTCTGGGCTTCAGGGCAGAGTGGCAAAGAAAAAGAAGCCATATCTGAGACTGGCTAATAAAAGAAAAAGATTAAGATGGGCAAAAGAACACAGACACTGGACAGAGGAAGACTGGAAAAAAGTGTTTTGGACGGATTAGTCCAAGTTTGAGGTGTTTGGATCACAAAGAAGAACGTTTGTGAGACGCAGAACAAAGGAAAAGACGCTGGAAGAATGCCTGACGCCATCTGTTAAGCATGGTGGAGGTAAGGTGATGGTCTGGGATTGCTTTGCTTAAGGTGGGAGATTTGTACAGGGTAAAAGGGATTCTGAATAAGGAAGGCTATCACTCCATTTTAAAACACCATGCCATACACAGTGGACAGCGCTTGATTGGAGCCAATTTCATCCTACAACAGGACAATGACCCTAAACACACCTCCAAATTGTGCAAGAACTATTTAGAGCAGAAGCAGGCAGCTGGTATTTTATGGGTAATGGAGTGGCCAGCGCAGTCACCAGATCTGAACCCCATTGAGCTGTTGTGGGAGCAGGCTGACCGTGTGGTACGCAAGAAGTGCCCATCCAACCAATCCACCTTGTGGGAGCTGCTTCTGGAAGCGTGGGGTGCAATTTCTCCAGATTACCTCAACAACTTAACAGCTAGAATGCCAAAGGTCTGCAATGCAGTGATTGTTGGATTCTTTGATGAAAAGCAAAGTTTGATGTAAAAAAAAAAATCTTATTTCAAATACAAATCATTATTTCTAACCTTGTCAATGTCTTGACTCTATATTTTATTCATTTCACAACGTACGGTGGTGAATAAGTGTGACTTTTCAAGAAAACACAAAATTGTTTGGGTGACCCCAAACTTTTGAATGGTAATATATATATATGCATATTTTAACAGTGGATTAAAGCAGATGACAGAGCAAATGGGAAGTACACCATGTTTATTGGCAGCAGAGAAGAAGAGATCCTCCGTTAGGGAGAGGAAGCATGATCCTGCTGTGAAGCCAGTCTGCTGGGGCTATATTTAGCTCCTGTTGCCATGTGCTGGGAATGTACATGGCAGAGGGACACACACTCACTCACTGGTAACCCTGGACAGTAGGTTTGCTGCTGCTCTTCTGCTTCTGACCGCACGGCGCACGCGTGAGCTTTTGTGGTCAAATGTGTGAGACAGTCAGGAATGGGATTTCATATGGGACTGTATCATCACAGAAATTACCATATTTTCCCTCGACCAGCATCCTTTCACATGCTGCCAAACTTACTTAAGTCAACACCTACATATAAGGTTTAACAGGTTTTTTTTTATTTTTTTCTTGTATCTTTGAAATCACTTTGGGAAAAAAAGGGATTGACTGTAATTATAAAAGCTTGGAAAGCCTTAAAGGGAAGCTGTGCATCAGTGTGTGTGTTTTGACAGGATAGAGATGTAGGATGTGACAATTTTAAGGAAGTTCTTTGCTTTATAAGAACATTAAAGTGAAAGACAAGGCATTAGGAAAAAAAAGACAATGCATACAAGGTCAAAGGAATAGAGCTAAATGGATAGATGACATCACAGATGCAATTCTTAAAGATGCTGCAGTATGTTTAATAAACTCTGGAGTTATTTCTCTTAACTTCACCCTCTTACATTTATAACATCACTCTAAAATCCACTTTACGTATCTATACAAATGTGGAGCAGCTGAGATGCAGCCTGAGGTGTCACCATGCAGACCCCTGGATGCTGCACCAATCAGGGGACACCAGCTTCCTCCCAAATGTCTCTTATTGGTTTAGATTCTTTAAATCCGCCATTGTAAAGTGTAAGGGCAGAGTTTGAACAGCGCTGTAACAGAGATTACGGACTGTCGTGTGTCTTTTTATAGACGATAAATGCAGCAAATCTTCAGTCTCTAAAAAAAGAAAATTGTGGCTTTTAGGGATAAATAGGATGACAAGAAGGAACAGCTTTTTTTTTTTTTACATACATCATTGAAAAGGCTTAATAAGAATTTTGAATAGAGAAGCAAGCGAAGTAGATTCATAATTAAGACAAAGTCAGGGATTGTTTTTGTTTTTTACCCAGAAAGATGGTATATTTTAAGCTTCATTGAATTATGGCTGACTTTTGAAATGCCTGAAAAAGCAGAAATTGCTTCAGCTCCTGTTCTTTAACCCTTACCATAAAAATGCTTTAATGGCAGACAACAGCCTTACCATAGCAAGATGAGGCTGCAAATTTGGAGGAACCACAGACGTACGACAGACGGGTTGAAAAATATCACATCCCTGCAGGTCAAACAAGCAGTCTTAGTAAATCTAAATCTAAAGACAGTAAAAAGAAAAAACTAAACACCATAAACTGACTCCTCATGCTACATTTAAGCATCAGGTCTGTAGATAAGAGGGGAACAATAAAGTTTGCATGCATGATTTAAACTGTGCAAAGACAAATAGACATTTTAGTTTTTCTTAACCCGACTTTAAAACATACTAGAAGTGTAATATTTTTGATCAGTTTGGAGAATCTAATACAAGAGAAAACCTGCGTTAAAAAAAGCTGTAGGAAGATGGTCATAGGAAGCTGAAGTCGCCCCGCAAGGTTGAGTTGCTTTAATTTATTTTGCATTCCGGCAATAAATACAAATAGAAATAATGTTATTTAAAACTTTTTTTTAAATTGTTAATTGATCTCTTTTGGATCAATAAAATGCTTATGAACTTAATTAAATTGAATTATATTGAACTGAATTAAACTGAATTGTTTTGCATTAAATTGATATGAATTGTCGTCTCAGCTGAAGGATGCCGCTCTCAATCCATTTCCAAATCCATGTCACGTGCAGAATGAAGATGATAAGTGTATATCCGGACAGATGAACTGTCCTAATCGGATAAACTACTGGTTAAAACATTAGTTAAGACAAGCAACAGACAGGTAATATTAAGGTATAATAAACCAACACATCATCAATTATAATTATCCTAACATGTTTACTTGGGATATGGCACCATAAGCCACCATAAATGTATAACCTTTCCTAATTCTACACATTTTTTGAGACACATTATTGGATTACCTTATCTGTAGACATAGATATCAATACTGCAAAAACAACTGGCTTTCATTATTTTATCTTATGTGGGCACCTCCTCCATCTATGGCCAAGAACATATACACAAACACACATATTTACTAAAAAAAATGAATAGAAGGGTGGGGGGCCCATATTCTTCTGTTTCCTTCTACTCTGCCCCAGGCCAAACCAAGGCTTCTCTTTAGACAGAAAAAAAAACTTTTGCAACACATGAGTATAGACTGACAGCAGCTCATTGGCTAATTTGGATCACATGTAGCCTGGTGCCGGAGGCGCCTGAGGGCTTTACCGTATTAACCGGAGAAGTGGCGCAAGTGAAGTTTTACACTGTCGTCGGACAACATGCAGTAATTTATAAATGTTTTAAATCAGGTTGGGTCCGGATTAGCCAGCAGGTGGGTCTGGATCCGGACCCCTGTCAGCTAATCTGTGACTTCTGCTATATGTAATTTATGCTGATGAAGATTCTCAGTCATCCAGGTCATAGTCATTCCGTAAAAGTTCAAAAAAATCCACTGGACTTGGTTTCCAAGATTTGAAGACATTTCGCCACCTCTCAAGGTTTCAGGTATTACAGGAGACAATCCCCCCCTTTAACGACAAACACCCCCCCACCCCACCCCACCCCTTTAATGACCGACCTTCAGAATCATAGTTTCAGATATTACAGGCTAACGATGGAACCAAACGACCCACTCATCGGTTACCATTTGCATGTTTCCAAGCAATACAAGGCTTTGTCTATATAAAGACTCAAACTCACTGCGGATCCAGATATTTGAATTGAGAAAGCTTCCTGGAGAGGTGGTGAAACGTCTTTGAAACTTGGAAACCAAGTGCAGTGGATTTTTTTGAACTTTTACAGAATACGTTATTTATGTGCTGCTCTGCCATTAGAGGTGCCCCAAGGTTTCATTCTTGGTCCCGCTCTTTTTTCCATATATATGCTGTCAGTCTGAGCAATTATTAGTTCCACAAGTCTTTCAGTCTGTCTGTATGATTTGATTGAATTGTGTCTGTTAATTGCCTTGATATTACATGTGTTAAATGGCGCTATATCAATAAACTGGATTTAGCTAAATGTCTTTCTATTGCTATGCAGATAACTTTCTGATTTACTTATTTCAATTAAGACTAAATTATTTTCTTTAGTCCAACTGTTTTTAATATTCTCTTTTGTTTTTGCATTTTTTTTATTTTATTTATATATTCTTTTCCTACTTGCTTTGATTCTGCTTTATTTTCCTATATTTTAATCATGTAAAGCACTTTGCATTGTCTTTGTACTGAATTGTGCTATACAAATACATTTGCCTTGCCTTGCCTTGCCTAAAACCAGTTAACAGTCAAATTCAGCATTCCCTTCCCAATTATACCTCCGCTGTTAAACAGTGGCTAAACTAAAATCTCCAGTTTTAATTAGAAAAAAAACTAAAGTAACGTTCAGCTTGTGGGAATGTCAGTGACTATGCCAAAAAACTAATGCAGTGATTTTTAAGGGGGTTTAAATTCAACAAACAGGTTGATTCAGCAGTTAATCCAGGATTCTACCATGTTTGTGTTTTGGCTTAAAGTTAAATCTTTTTTTTTTTTTAAAGAAGGCTTTACATGCTTTTAATGGTTAAAGAATGAATTACTGTAATGCTATTTTTGTCTGTGTCTGCCATTCATCACTCAACAGTCTTCAATTGAACAAAAACAGAAGCTGCATGTCTTTCTACACCTTTAGACTTAAGCGCATTAGATTAAATAAATTTGAACATTCTCTTGCAAGAGTCTCAGCTTCCTCCTCAACTTCACAAACAACAGGTGAAAACTCCAGGAACTTTACAGAGACAATTCAATCAGAACATCTAATCAAAGTTATTAAAAATGTATTATTTAGCAGTGGCGGATCTTGAATAATTTCCCAGCTGTAGGCAAATGTTATAGTGAGGGTAAAATGACCAGTTCAATTGGTCAAATATTGATAAAATGAAAGTCAAATGTCAAACTCTGCAGTGTTGCAATTAAATGCAATTCAATTCAATTCAGTTTATTTCTATAGCACAAATTCACAACACGTCATCTAAAAGCACTTTACAGTTCAACCAGATCATACAGTCAAATTGATTCAAAGTTTTCTATCTAAGGAAAACCAGCTGATTGCATCGACTCATTGACTCTTCAGCAATCCCTCACACTAAGCATGCTTGTAGCGACAGTGGAGAGGAAAAACTCTCTTTTAACAGGAAGAAACCTCCAGCAGAACCAGCCTCAGTGTGAGCGGCCATCTGCTGAGGCCGACTGGGGTTCAAGGAGACAGAAGCAGAGACACAAAAAGCAGCTGTAAAAGGCGGCCCCATCCAGGAAACAAACAGCCATTGAACAGCATTTTGGCTTGGATACAGGAGAGGAGCCTGATAACTAAAAGATCTGCCTCCCATTCTACTTTTAGAAATTCTAGGAACCACTAGTAAACCTGCAGATTGAAAGCATAAGGAACAATCAGATCTCTGATATCAGATGGAGCTTGGCCATTTAATGCTTTATATGTGAGAAGGAGGATTTTAAATTCTATTCTGGATTTAACAGGAAGCCAATGAAGAGAAGCCAGGATAGGCGAGATATGATCTCTCTTTCTAATTTTCATCAGAACTCTGGCTGCAGCATTTTGGATCAACTGAAGGCTTTTAACTACAGTTTTTGGACTTCCTGATAGTAAATAATTACAATAGTCCAGCCTTGAAGTAACAAATGCATGGACTAGTTTCTGAGCATCCTGGACAGGATGAACAATGAAAGAAGGAAATTCTAGATACCTCTTTGATACCGGATTTAAATGACAGATCAAAAATAAAAATGCAACATTTCCTTTGGTTTCTTTCTCAACCACTAGATGGCAACACAACAGATGCCTTGATCACACTCTACATTATTATTGTACAGCTAACAAATTCTTAAATAAAATTAATTTGCTCAAGAAATCACTGTTAGACCAATCTGCAATATATAGCTTTTAGGGATGTCATAGAAATAATCAAATTAGATCATACTAAAACTGTAATAATAAAAAATATCCAGAACATATGCAGTATACACTGCATTTGCAGTGTATACTGTACACAGCAGAAAATATGCACTCAACTATTTACAGCTCAACATTTGGAGAGTGCACCATGAGACAACTCAACATTTAATGACAGACACCACTTGTACTGATATTTCAGTAATTTCATTAACCCTCCCTTTAAAGTCTGGCATCCTTTTGACAAGGGCTTTCTCCATGGAAAGCATGGCCAGTGCATTCAGATGTTCCTGTCCCGTTCTATTTATGGTTAAACATACTACTATTGTACCAGAGTTAACATGATTGTGTTTTACTGTAGCTCCTGTTCCAAAGTTCCAAAGAAAAACATTTGTTATTCATGCAGGCTAATATTGAAATTCTTGTGAGCTTAAAGGTGCAAAGTGAAAATTCTAGAGGTATGCCACCTCTAGCAACAAGTTGAAATGACAAGTGTTGTGTGCATGCATGGAAGAGGAGAAAAAAGGCCACAGATTATGGCAGGTAATTTTATCATTTAATAGCCGGATTGAATATTTTTTTCAGATTTCTTAAAAAAAAAAAAAAAAAAAAAAAAAAAAAACCTCTTCCAGTCAAAATGAACATTATCTAAATTAACTTTCTTCTTTTTTTGCAATCAATATTTCATATATCTTTAATATAAATCTTACTGGTATAAATAATGTCACTTTTCCCTTTCATGTGTATTGGGCTTTTACTTCCAAACATAAAATGGACAAAGGTGAAAAAGAGTACAGAAAATTTGTAATCAGGTAAAAGTATTATACTCAATTACAAGTAAAAGTGCTGGAGTTAGAAAATACTCAAGTAAAAGTGCATAGTACTCTTCTCAAAAAACTACTCAGAGTACTAATTACTTTTTAACTGATGGATGATTTATTGCATCATCAATGGCTTGTATTGTATTCAAGTCACTCGTATTTATATATGTTCAAAGCACATTTCTTAAATGAAAAAGGTAAAGAAAAATTGCACCAAAAAAAACTTTAATTCAATTCCATGTCCAACAGTCATAAATTTGGGTAAATCTGAGAACTAAATATTTAATTAATAATTTATTAACGCCGTATTAATGCAATATTATTTAAGTAGAGTTGTAAAACATATTACCGCGATATGTTTTTAGAATAATCACTGAAGTTTTATGAGCTGACATGATAGTAGCTGTCAAACATAGTTTGCACTGCATCTGGACAGTTATGCTGCTATAGGTTTAGACTGCTGGAGGACATAAGGACCACTTTTTTTTAGCTTCATTCTGCTTCATTCTATCTCTGTTCTCTCATTCTGCAGTATTCGTTAGTTTTATCTCTAAATCATGCTCTTTCATTCAGCAGTCTAAACTCCTGGAGTCTAGCATAACTGTAGCGATAGTTTAGAATAACTTGAGCCAGTCTAACTATAAGCTTTGCCAAAAAGGAAAGTTTTAAGCCTAGCATGGTGTCTATTTTTTAGGGGGCTAAAACTGCTAGGTTGTTGCACAGCAGGGGAGCCTGATAATTAAAATACTAATGCATGAATAAACTAACAAATTATTTTCCTTTTAGACAATACAGTAAATTGCAAATTTAACACATACAAGCATTACATATAATTACATACATTAATTATCAAATGATATGTATAACTAAGTGCTTAAGTAAACTTTATTTATACCTCTTCTCCCTCCTACAAACTTTAATATCAACAGTCTTTCCGATTCCCTTAAATTAGGAGTTGATGCTAGGCCAAAAATTCATAAGTGAGCAATTAAAATAATTTTTGTATATATAAAGATACATATGCAATTTCACACGTGCTAATTAAATTAAATAGAGTTAGGTAGTATTTTACCGTTCAGTCATACTTTTTTTGCTTACTGCTTTCTACCATAGCACATTAAAATCACCATTTTAATTGCCTTAGTTTATAATGTTTATAACTTAAATATTGAAGTGTAAATGCTTGCATGAAAAAAAATACACCTCGACTAAAGGTAATGTTTCCTCCATTCAATTCAATTCAGTTTATTTATGTAGCGCCAATCACAACACATGTCATCTCAAGGCACTTTACAGTTCACCAGATCATCCAGTCAGATTGATTCAAAGTTTTCTATCTAAGGAAAACCAGTTGATTGCATCGACTCATTGACTTGAATACAATCCCTCACACTGAGCATGCTTGTAGCGACAGTGGAGAGGAAAAACTCCCTTTTAACAGGAAGAAACCTCCAGCAGAACCAGGCTCAGTGTGAGCGGCCATCTGTCGAGGCCGACTTGGGTTCAAGGAGACAGAAGCAGAGATACAAAAAGCAGCTGTAAAAGGCGGCCCGGTCCAGGAAACACACAGCCACTGAACAGCATTTTGGCTTGGATGCTTTAATTATAAAATATTTTGTTTTTGTTTATTATTTCCAACATTTCATTAAAAGCTTTGGTTAATTGTGAACTGAATCCACAAACCCTGACATGACATATGTTTCAGATCAAGGCTTTAGCAGCCTGACCTGACACTTGGCACTGACTTTTCACAAGAACTCAAATGAATACCCTTTAAAGATCAAAACATTGTTAAGATGGCATTTATGTTATGAAATATAGATGATTATAATAACATTTAGCTCCAGCAGAAAAGGTATGCCTCCTATCCAGGTTTAAATGGCAGGTTATTGAGCACCACTAGGAGTCTGTCTGATCACATGTCCGTCTGAGGTCATGGTCTCAGTTCTTCTTGAATGTTCCTAGAACTAAATATAAACTTTGGGGTGACTGCGCCTCCTCAGTTGTGGCACCAAGACTTTATAAAACCAGCCCTTCTGGGTCAATCACTGACCTTTTTATTCATTTTAGCACCACTATTATACTTAGCCTATAGTAGTACTGTTATATTTTATTCCAGAAAAAAGAAAAATAATTATTAGAAACTGAATTGAAAAGCAAAACTCAACATCAAAATCATGACTTTTTATTATATTATTACAAAAATTAAATGACATGATCCAACAGTAACAAAGATTTATTTATTTACAGATTATAACTTTTAGGGAAGCAGAACATTCAAAGCAAACTAGCTCTTCTAGTACATGTTTCTCCTGTAAAGCACAACCAAGACAAGGAAGCAGAAAAAACAGAAATAAAAAATAGAGTTGAAGGCCTCTTCAGAGAACATCTGTGGACTTCTACAACATCATCGCTTTTTGCCTCTTTCCTCTGTTTCAACACCATCATCTCTGAAGGATCCAGAATGGTCGTCTTTCTCCTAAGTAGCTTATAGTTCTGATAATAACTGATCCTTTGGATTAAAGGTCAAAGATGCATTTTATATAGATTAACACAAAAAAACAAAATAAGGTAACATTTATAAAAATAAACAAATCCTTTAGATTATTATTATTTTAGCTTTAATAAAACTCAAATAATGAAAAAAATATTTACAAAAAGTAAGACTACCGGCAAAAAGACCATTACAATAATGATTTAAGGAATATCCTTTTACATGATTTCCAGAAGAAAAAGAGAATACTAAAACGAAAAAGAAAAAAAAGTATTCCTAATTTTTCCAGAAGGAAAGTTATTTTTTTTTCATTAACTTTTTTTTTTGGCTGCTAAAAACTGCAACCTACAGGTAAAAAGGAATATATTGCTCCATCTAGTGGTGAAGTACAGATTCATTCTAAATCATCCATCCATCCATCCATACAATTTAGAGAAGCCAATTAACCTAACAGTCATGTTTTAAGACTGTGGGAGGAAGCCAGAGTACCCAGAAAGAACCCATGGACGCTCAGGGAGAACATGCAAACTCTGGGCTGGTAATCGAACCCAGAATTTCTTGCTGCAAGGCGGCAGTGCTACACACTGAGCCACTGAGCATTAATCCAAAATCAGTCTTTAAAACGAAAATTGAAGGAGGTGACACGAAAGGCAGTGTCTGCCTGGCACATCTCTACCGAGTCATCCCGTTCTTCAAAGGCAGTGCTGATGAACCAGCCTGGGTACTTCACTGACTCGAAGGTGGCCATATCTCGACACACCATGGACTTGTTGAAAAGGGAGTCATGCATTTGTTCATCTGGGCTCAAACACTTGTCACTGCAATCCTAACAGACACAGAAGCAAAGAAATTAGAATGTTTCTATAGACAATACTAAGAATAGATTACACATTTATAATCACTCCTAATGGTGATTGTTTAGTTAAAATGTTTAACTAAAACACATGAGCAGGCTGACAAAAATAATCACTCTGATTTTTAGGTATTTTGTTGGTATTAACAATTTCGCTCAAAACTTTTCATACTTGACAGATTTAGAGTTAGAATAAAGCTGTCCTCACAAAGCATTGTTTTTTTCTTCGAGAAAAGAAGTATGGAATGAATTTTGTGCCAGTATTTTTGAAACCAAAAGACATGTTGTCTACATGGAAATTTGAAAAAAAAAAAACATGAAATGCGAAACTCTGAAAAGCTTTCTCATTGAGAAAATATTTGAAAAGTATCTTAACTGTTTTCTAAGATTCAATTTTTTCAAATCATTTGTTTTCATCAAATTTTATTTTTGTAACTTTTATTTTCTATGTTTATATTTTTTTTATATGGAATTTTACTAATTGCAGTGAAGAGCGAGCACTCGTATTAGGGCTTAAGTGGAGAGAATATGATCTTTAAAACGCAATTTGAAAAGTATGCTGTTAATAAAACTTAATCTTAAAAATCAAAAATATATAAAATCTGAAACAAAAAAACAAAAAAACAAAAAAAAAAACATTAGAAAAAATAAAATCTGAGGAAAACAGCAAAGTTACTCAAAATATTTTTTGGATTAACACTGCTTTTAGAGTTTTTATTTATTTTTAATATCCATTTATAAAAGTTTTTTGGTTGTTGTTTTTTTTCTACTTTTTTTTTTTTGGTGTAACAATAATGGGACAAATTTAACTCTATAAAAGAAAATAGGAGATTTTTAAAAGATGATAAAACACCTAATATTTATCAAAACAATATTTTTCTTCCCTCTAATCTTCCTATAACTGCAGACCAGCTTTCTGGATGTTTCCTTGGGTCTTTTGTTGTTTAATCTTTGGTGATGAGCTCCAAAGCTCCACACCATCAACCTATTCTTTATCTAACTACAGATTCTCTATCAATGCAGATAGGATGTTCTACAATGTTGATATTACTTTCAGTTTAACCATTTATTTCATTTTATATAACAAATATATTTTGAAAAAACTTTGCAAATTTAGGTCATTTATTCAATTAATTTCAACCATGGCCGCCTGCAATTACACTGGGCCTCCACTAGGAGTAGGGAACTGATGTTTTAACACCAGAGTACCTCCTACACAAAAATATGTAATATATAAGTGTTAGTGGGTATAAGCAATAAGGGGAAATTCTTATGTGGGTCAAGAGTTCCTGTTGGGTTTTAGTCAAAAATCCTCTAAATCATTGAAAAAAGAAATGTTAAGCAAATAAAAGCAGCCACATAAAAAAACAAACATTTAAATTAAGTTGGAAACAAAAATGATTTTTGCATAGAAGGAATTTTGTGATTATACAGTAGTAAAGCTGTGGATGTTTAGGATCTGGTGTTTACCTTCAGAAACAGCAACACTTTATCATCTGGTTTAGAGCAACACAAATGCAACTTCTTGGAGTCAGACCTGATTGATAGGTGGACCGTAAAACCCGTGTTGGGGTAGCAGGTTGCAGGTCTGTAGCAGGACATTTCAAAATTCACTGAGGAGAAGAAAACAAAGACGAGGTTTAGTTCAGGCACTTTCACTTTTAGTATTTACAAAATGTGGGGGGAAAAAACAAACAAATTGCCATATTTCATATTGAAAATATAATAATAATTAATAAAAAGTTCATTTTTATTTTAGATTAGGGGTTCTCAAAGTAGGGGTTTGGGTGCTTTGTTGAAACAGTCAATTGGGGATAGCCATATGATTTTCACAATCATTGTGATATGATTTCTGAGGTATATGAGGAGCCAAAATGTATTATAAAATACACAAATGTACCATGAAATATGCAGATAGTATATTTTAGAGAATCAAGAATTACATAAATATACCATTAAATGTATAGAATACATTATTACAAATGTCACTTTAAATAATTTTAAGATTGTGATTCAATTTCATTTTAAAAACGTTGTATTTGTATATAATTATGGAGAAAAATCATGATATATATATTTAGAAGTTTTATGGTTTGTGGCACTGTTATTTTGATGATATTATTTCTGCAAAAAAAACAAAAAACAAGAGCATTGTTCTATAGATAATTGTTATGGTTAATTTTCCATATACTTTTGGAAAAAAGAGAATAAAATGGTAATAAAAAAAAATCAGAAATGAAAAGTATTAAAATATTTAGAGTGGCTCAGGTCATCCTGAGTTAATTCTATTTCTTTATGCTACTATAGGCTTAGACTGTCGGAGGACAGAGTGACCACTTTTCCTCATTTTCCTTCATTCTACTCCTATTCTGCAGTATTTGTAAGTTTAACCATACCGTTATGTTCTGTCTGCTCTCCCTCTTCATAACAGCTTCATCTGGTCTGGTTCTGTTTGCCTGTGACATCATCCTGTTGTTAGATATCAGCTGGGCTGCTGACATCAAACCCTTTAATCAGAGATAAGTTGAGCCTGTTTTTCACTGATTAGTCCCGTTTATCTCCTGGAGATAGCTGTGGGCTCTGCTTTTACTGTAAGTATCTGTATGCATTTTCTTTCATCCCTTTGACATGAAAACTAGCTCAGAGCTCATCTGTGTATTTTTTTCTTCGCCAGACAGAGCCTTCTGTGGAGCTAGTTTATGGCCACCTTTACAAACATAAAAATATTTATAGATCAATGCTTTTACGTTCCATTTGTTATTTGTGTCCTGTTTTGCTAATATTGTTAGTTTATAGCCCATTAGATTTGCTTTCATAAGCACACCACTAAGACTGTTGCCATACGGTTGTGCTGGCACTTGTTTAAGGAACTTTATTGAAAATTATTTGAGAGTAAAAGTGAATACAACGAACACGGAGACGGAAAGGGAGGTGAGAAAGAAAGAAGGGATAAGAACTAATGGGAGAGAGAAGGACATAGAGACAGGGAAGAATGTGTGAAATGGAAATAAAACATAACAGTACAAATAGACAACATGGAAATATGAGGTGAGAGGAACACAAGAGAGACAAGACATCAAGGCAGTAGGATGGGAACCAAAGACCGGAGAACACAAAGAGAGCCAGAAAGCTCAGCCAAGATATGAGTCTTTTTCTGTCTCCTCCAACCCCAGTCAGCCTCAGCAGAAGCCCGCTAAGACTAGTTTTTCCTCTCCACTGTTGCTGCATGCATGCTCAGTGTGATGGATTGCTAAAGAGTTGAAGGCACAATACAAAACTACAACTACTACTGTCTCCACATGGTTATCAAGGAGCAGCAAATCCTGCAAAGTCAAAGACTGGATGCAATCAGCAGGTTATTTTTAGAAAACTTTGAGTCGATCTGATTAAATTGTTTTGTACAGAGGCAGTGGATGACAATTCATGAATTGGTGCTATAAAAATAACCGAATTTGATTTAATTTAAAGCTGAGAACATTTGTATTGCATTGCTAGGCTTCAAATTTTAGCGCTGAATAAAGATGTTGAATTTTATTAAAGTCAAGGACATTCACAGACGGCCCTTCAAACCACAACTTTGTTAAGTTTTCTTCATGCTTTGGGGTCTTTTTCCTGTTCGATTTCCATTTGACACGTTCTCTAAAAAATGGTGTGGAAAAAGCACCTGCTACATAGAAATCCCCAGAGAATAATACTGCCACCACCATGCTTAGCAGGAGGGTTGTTTGTTTTATCCATAAAAAGTTGTTTTTTTTTCCATATCAAATGTTCTCCTTTGGACTCTTTTGGTCGGACTAACCTAAAGCTAAAAGAAAAGTTGTTTGAAATCGAAGTATTCAATAAAAAGTTTTTTTTTTTTACCTTTAAGATCACAGTATCCGCCTTTCAGGGTGATGGCCTGCAGCCTGAACTCTTCTGAATTCTGAATGAGATCTTTCTTGTATTCGTCACTTAGCTCTACATGTTTCACAAGCCTAGAATAGTTGAAGTTTTTCTCTTCTGTGCAGAAGCTGCTGCCTTTCTCAACTACTATTTCTGTAGAGAGAAAGAGATGGAGAACTATTAGTCACATTTAAAAGCAGGATGTTAAGAAGTTATTATTGGGTCAGAAATTCTAAAGGCAACACATCAGAATTTTTTTTGTAAACAGAACTACTCCGGGGTACGACGGAGTATTAGGGCCAGGCTAGAGAGTTTTTTTTTCTTCTATTTAGAGAATAAAGTCGTAAAATTATGAGAATAAAGTCATAAAATTACGAGAAACAAGATGTATTTTATGACAACTCCTAAAAGAAGCAATTTCTTCCCTAAAATGAGGAATGTGGAGCATCATGTGAAGTTATACTTTGGCTCTGGTTTGATAAATAAGGAAATCTTTTAGCAGCAGCATCAAATTGTACAGGATGTCAAAGTGGACTCAGGTTGCTGATTGGTGGAGCTGTTCGGCCGTCATCTGCTGGTCGGAGGTCGAAGCTTTCTTTATGAAACGGGTTGTGGTATGATGACTTTATTCTCGTAATATTACGACTTTATTCTCGTAATGTTATGACTTTTCTAGCCTGGCCCTAATACTCCGTTGTATCAGGGAGGAGGGTTAATTGACAGGTCATTCTTTATTTAATGCAGAGGTATTTAATTCTGTAGAAAGAAATCAAAATAACAACATTCTGTTGAAATTCAGTTTATAAAAAAAGCCGGTATGGAGTGAACTTTACTCCATTATTGTTGGAAGCAAAGCAAATACTTTGTAAAAAAAAAAAAAATTTAAAAGACATGCAATTGAGAATTTCTTTTTTTCTTTTTATAATTTTTTATCCAAAATGTTTTTTTCCATTTTTTTTTTATTTTCACATGTAATTTCTATATTTTTATATAGCATTTTTAGGAACTGTAATATTTTCTAAATAGCTTTGACAGATCATATTCTCTTCACTTAAAGAGAATACACAAATACTCGCTCTGACCAATAAAAATGTAGCTAACGTCCATCCAGACCAATAGAATAGCAGCTTTATTCCTTACTCACGAGAAAAGCCCACCCCAAGAAAAAAAAAAAAAAAAAAATGTGATCTGTAGAATGCAATTTGATCATCTAAATCTGAAAAATAGAAATTTGAATAAGACAAATTGGAAAAATGAAATCTGAGAAAATAGCTTAGGTATTCAAAAATCTTTAGTTTTAAAAGTTCCGTTCAGGTATTGCATGTTTTTAAAATATCTACGGTATTTACAAAATGTGCTCTTTGCTTGCAAAAATAATGGATCAAAATGCACTCCATAAGCCTGCAGAGGGACCCAAGCAAAATTTTTCATCAGAAATACCAGGACCTTTATTTTTGGTAATTATTTATTGAAAAAGTTTTCAAATAAACTAATAAAATGCAACTAGAATGACCAAGACAGTGCAGTTGTGTTTTACTACCAACCTTCCATCACACAGTCCATGATAGTGTTGCAGAGCTGAGCATTGCTGAGGTCTCTGTCAAACTTGAACTTGCTCAGCTTGTTGAGAGCGAGCACCAGGTTAGCGACGCCCTTCATGGTCTTCCTGTTGCGTGTAACCATCAGGTCCAGACTGTTGCTAAGCTCAATGATTTCACACTGCATATTCTGCAAGAGAGGGAAAAAAACACAAACCACATCAACTCTACTGTCTGTCACTCTTTTATGTTGTTATTTCTGATTTTATATCACTTTGTGCAACTTTCTCTATCACTGGTGTGGTTTACAGGACATGTCAGGACGGGGTGCACTAACTTTTTTCATTTGTTTTTTTCATTAAACCGCCTGTCCTGAAAGGATATTTGATAAAAAATTAAACACTTCTGTCACTCTGCCTGCTTTTCTTCTTTTATGTCTGAGCCAAAACTGCAATAAAGTGTGACTGGAACTGTTCCATACCAGGAGCCTTATTATTTTCTATTACTTCCTAAAACAGTTTGCCTTTTTCTTATATTTATAAAACCCAAAAGGACAAATCAAGGCAAATCAGAACAGGATGCCTCCCATCACCAAAGTAGACTTTTACAGAAAATGGCTGCATTGGATAAAAAAAACATCAAATTTAAGGGAAAGAGGAGGTAAGTACTGGGCACAACGATAAACAAGCTTTGCCTGGGATCCAGACATGTTCACAAGTCATTTTTTGCAAGTCCAAGTCAAGTCTGAAGTCTTGAGAGCTCAAGTCCAAGTCAAGTCTCAAGTCTATTTGCGTGCTTGCTTGTTTCTCCTTGTGTTTTCATCTCCTTCACTGAGACGGTGTAGCTTAAGAGTCACTATTAAATCTATGGAATGATCATTATCTTAAACTGATCAGCTACGTCAGTGCTACATGACTGTTTGACAGCCCTTTTTTTTTTATACCTCTGCTGTAAGGCGAGCGGCGATCAGTCAAGTTAATAAATCAAAAAACGCTTAAAAAAATATTTATTGTTCACAAGTCGGAAATTGCAAATCTCAGACGAGTCTGAAGTCCTTCAAATGCAAGTCTAAGTCGAGTCTGAAGTCATTAAATATGTGACTTAAGTGCGACTTGAGTACGAGTCACAAACTCAAGTCCCCACCTCTGCTGGGATCCAATATGGCGACAGTCAAGGGAATTTGAAATTTGGGGTGCAGTGATGGTTCAGCGCTGTCGTTTTGTGATTCCATAAAATAGTCAGAACAACAAATAACTGGTGTGATTTAAGAGTTAAACCTAAAAATCAAGAAAATATGACTAGCTGGAAGATTTTGGCAACTGAATAAATCAGAACGGCCAGAAAAATGTTCTTGTTTCGCATTAAGTATTGAGCCTAAAGTCACTCGGCATTTTTATATATAAAAAAAAATGCTGTGGTATTGTAAGTATTAAGAAATTCCTGTAATGGTTGCATAAATATTAAGCATGTTGATCAGATGGACGGCGTAGGTTGCTGAAAAACTTTGAAGGCCGAGGGGAATGTAAATACCCTGCAAATGTGCGAATGTGCATCAAAATTCAAAAAGTACAGCAAACAGAAACAGCTGCCTAGCTTTAGAGGTAAGTCACCTCTGTTTGCTCTGCTCTGGGTTTTTTTTTGGGGGGGGGGGGTTACAGCACTAGTGGCCTGTTTTATGGACAGTCAGCTGACAGGAAAGGGGGTATGAGAGGGGGGAGAGACATGCGTGTCAAGGACCAAAAGGGCTATAAGGGCTCGTGTGCGCTAACCACAGCGCCACCAAGGCACGTCCAACTGGTCTGGGTTCTTAAGCAAGATCATTTCCCCTAATGCCTACCTCATTGTAACATTGTGTTTACTTTATAAGTCACTTTGGATTAAAGCATCTGCTAAATGCATAAACATAAAAACAAAATATCCTAATATAAAGACGCAAAACAGGATGTCCCTAAAACAATACAAACCTTTTCCTTTTTTTATAAAACCTAAGGAGGTTTAAAGCTACTCTTGAAAGCTTTTTTGACGATGAAAACGTTAAAAGTTTCATTTCTGGATTACATTCCTTTTCTAATTTTCATTTACAAAACATTTTTCTCTGCTTGCAACAATAATGGAATAAAAATCCCTCTGTATGCATGATGGTAGTTTTATACAGCGGGTCTTACCTTGGTGTTGCCAACAGGAGATGTGTACTGAGACAGGCTAAAAAATAAAAAAGAAACATCAGATATGTTAATCAGTGATACATTCTGCCTTAGGGCAGCACAACAACAAGTTTATCGCTCAGTCTTATTATAAAGTGGACCAAGGTTTTTAGGAAAAGGTTGAAGTATCTGCAAAGAAGTGCAGATTTCTTCAGTGATCAGAGATTATTTGTTTCCTGCAGCATTCGGGGAATGAAACCGACTTCACTAATAAGGTCAATATGTTACAGTACTGTAGTTACCATAAATACAGAATACCTCCACCTCATTTAGAGTGTGGTAACCAACTATAACCAATACTTTCAGATGAAAACCAGAGAAGCAAAACAAGTGCTGAAATGTGAGCTTTCATTTAAATTGAATCCATCCATTTCCCATAACACTGCTGGTGTCCTTAAGGCAGACATCTGTCTACTTTTAAAACTTTTAGATTTGACAAAGCTTAGAGTTACAGTGCTATAGTTAATGCTGCTATAGGCTTAGAATGCTGGAGGACATAGGGATCACTTTTCCTCATTCTGCTTCATTCGATCTCTATTATCCCATTCTGCAGTATTTGTTAGGTTCAATCCATAACTTTGTGATCTGTCTGCATTTTCTCATCATAGTAGCTTCATCTGGGAATCAAACCCAGAACCTTCTTGCTGCAAGGCGGCAGTGCTAACCACTGGTCCACTCAGCAGCCTAAATTGAACTCATTTATTTTTCTAAGATACAAAAAGGCAGGAGAGGCTCTGTTTCCAATGTATTTAAAAGGAAGACGTACTTTTCATCTTTTTAGTAAGATTTCTGTGCTAACTTCGAATTTAAAAAAATATAGTTTTGTTTTATTTATTTTTAAATTTTAAGAACCTAATCTTATATACTATACTAATTATACTTCAGTGACAGTATCAAGGTGTTACCTAATTGTATTTTTCATCTCTTTGCAAGTGATGAAGCATACTGAAGACGTTTTTTCGTTATCTCCTCTTTTATCTCCTTTCTTTAATCTTTTCTCCTTTTTTACCTGTTTTTCCGTTCTTTCTCTACTTACATTGCTGTGTCCGTATAATCTGTAAACTCCCTGCATGAATTATAATAAAGCTATTTATATGCATAAATCCAGTATATAACTATGGCCGCTTGAGAAAGTAAAATCTGTTGGGCTCTTTTTGGCATCAAGACAATTATTCTTATTGCCACATTGCCAGACAGGACAAAAAAAAAGAACCTTATCTTGATGACTTTTCATTGTTTCTTATAATGTTAGGTATGCTTAAAGTTTTGTATTATATCCTATAGCTTTTTCTGTTTTTTTTAACTTTTCGATTTAATTAAAAAAAAATAATTTTCATTTAATTTATTTCATCTACATTATAGCCTCTTTTTGTGTGGATAAATGCAGATGACAAGTTTTATATAAAATATTCTGCTTACCTCTCCAGAGCATCCAAATCAAAGTGATCCATTGAGCTTTGGTGTTTAGTTGCTGCAATGATTGCAATGATCAGACCGACTTTCTCCTGAGAATTTATTATGAACTCACTTCCTTTTAGAAACCCAAAGATCGTAGCCTTTGAAAACCACAATTCTGCCTCTTTGACGAGTGGAAAAACCCCATCATCATAAACAGGTCAGTTTATGAAAACAGCTGTAGATCTGTTCCCCCTGTCAAAATGACAGGTGTTTAGGATGTTAAAAAAAGAATGAGATAGATAACTTCTAATGTTTGATGAGCTGCATATCCAGTATAATTCAGCTTAAATTGAAACAAATCTCCTCAAAGGAAAACATTGAAGGAAAATCGATTCGATTTAAGCAGGTTCTCCAAATTTGTCAGATTTAGTTCTGAAATTTTGCAACTTTGATGTTTTCAAGGCTAAAACTTCAAGCAGCGTAGATTTTTAAAATGATTCATGGCTTTTTTTTTTTTTTTAAAAACAAAACAACGTTATGACTTTGTGTGCTTTAATGTGGCTACTGTTTGCTCTCATCAGGTAGAGCTACGATCGAGAGGCTGACTACAAACCCACAGCTGACTTCTTGCATTTCCTGCAGATGTTTAGATAAAGTCATATGCAGTTTATTTCACAGTTTGAATCCCAGAAAGAAACAGTTTTTTCTTTTTTGCAAGTTGACGAGTAAAATAGATGTTCCAGTCGTATTACCTGCTGTTATTTTTGGAGTTAATCAAAGTATTTTAAATGATATAGTGTCACAGACTCAAAAAAAAAAAAGTGTGACGTGAGGGTGAAAGTTTTGTGGTTAACACTTAAGACACATTTTTTTGGTGATTAAATACGCTGAGACAAACAAGGCGGGGAAAATTTCCATAATGTGACTTTTTGCGTCTTTTGCAAAGCCACAAAGATAGGAAACTCTGGAGAAAAAAGGAAAATCCTGTGGTTTAAGAGACTCACCTGTCAGAGTTTCTTATGTTCTTTTTGCACTGCAATTAAAACCATCTGAAACTTAAATGATTTAGATTTTAATGCAAACCCCCAAACGCACTCAGGCAAGGGGAGCATTAAAGCAGCCAAAAGGCCCAAAATGACGTTAGAGGAGCTGCAGAAATTCACAGCTCAGGTCCAGATGAATTCACAAATCTGCCTGAAAGGAAGAGTGGAGAGTTAGAGGTAAACCACAAGCATATTTTGTAGTGATCCATCCATCCATCCATCCATCCATCCATCCATCCATCCATCCATCCATCCATCCATCCATCCATCCATCCACCCTGGACAGGTCTGTAGTCCATCACAGGGCAACACAGAGACACAGAGGACAAACAACCATTCACGCTCACACCTAAGGAGAATTTAGAGAAGGCAAATACCCTGACAGTCATGTTTTTGGACTGTGGGAGGAAGCGTATGCACAGGGAGAACATGCAGAAAGACCCCATGCCGGGAATCCAACCCAGAACCTTCTTGCTGCAAGGCAGCATTGCTTCCCAGTGTGCCACTCAGCAGCCCTGAAGTGGTTCCTATAATGTATAAAAGTATGATAAAAAGCAGATATTTTCCTTTGGAACCACTACCAGTTTCAGTCCTTTAGGCAGACACCTGTCTACTTTTAAGACTAGATTTAAAACTTAAAGTTTTGACAAAGCTTATAGTTAGAGTGTATATCTCTGTAGTTAATGCTGCTATAGGCTTAGGATGCTGGAGGACATAGGGACCACTTTTCCTCATTCTGCTTCATTCTATCTCTATCTATCTCCATTCTGCAGTATTTGTTAGGCTCAATCCATAACTTTGTGATCTCTCTGCATTTTCTCATCATGGTAGCTTCATCTGGTCTGTTCCTGTTTGGCTGTGACTCCATCCTGGAGAGAAATCTCAGCTGTGCTGTCACCATTAACACCTTTGTTTATAGATGTTGGAGCTTGGCTTGTTTTTCAGTGCTTCATCCTGTTTCCCTCCTTTGGGCTCAGCTTTTACTGTGACTAACTTCATGTGCTCTCTTTCATCCCCTTCACATGAAAACTGCCTTAGCACCCATCTGCTTAAGTGTTTTTGTTTTTAGACAGAGACACCAACAGATCTAGCTTACAGTTACATTTCCCAACAGAAGGCAGAAGTGGTTTTCTACTGTCACCTCATGCTCAGTCTGGAAGATTGAATCAAGTCAATGACTTGATTCAATCAACTGATTTCCCTTATATAGAAAACATTTAACCAGTCTGACTAGATGATCTGATTGAATTGTCTCCTGTTGTCCCTTGAGATGACATGTATTGTTAAATGGTATCATATGAAGAGACTGTATTGAAACTGAATTGACATAAAGGGAAACAAACTGAGTTTATTCTGTCCTCGCCATGAGTTTGCTGTTCTTCATCAGCTAGGCAGCCAGATAACATTGTTCCAGTAAATAGAGTTGTCTTCTTTGGTTTCTTGCTTGTTTATTGAAGAATGGCCTCTGACCATTGCCTTCTCTTTGACCATCATAAAAGGATAAAACCCACCCAAACACAACAACATATCGAGCTAGATCAGGTTTACATAGAAATGCTCTGGCATTACATTCTGCCTTCTTGGATCTGTCATTTCCTCTAGTTCCCTTTGAAGTATTGTTACAACCCGATCCGTCCCGGAAGCACGATCCAACCTGCGTACGCGTGATATACATCCGGGCAGAGGTGTCAAATAACAAAGTACAAATACTTTGTTACTTTACCTAAGTACACTTTTTAGGTATCTATACTTTACTCCCATTACTTATTTTTCTTCCTACTTCTGACTTCTACTCATTACATTTTCACACAAGTATCTGTACTTTCTATTCCTTACATTTTTAAAACAAACGTTACTCGTTACTCTCGGCTTCAGTTTAATATTTATAAATATTTATTTCATATAATGTGCACATCAATTTTTCAAAACTGTAAAAAAATAGAGCTTTCAGTAGTGGCATCTGGCTGTTTTTCAAAGGTTACTTTATACTTTTATACTTTAACCAGTTTTTGGAGCACATACTTTTTCACTTTTACTTGATTAAAGAGGTCGGGTTGATACTACAACTTTTTCCAGAGTGTTTTTAAACTGCAGTATCTATACTTCTACTTCAGTAACAAATGTGTGTACTTTTGACACCACTGCATCCAGTCCATAAATAATGTAATTATTTTTATTAAAATCACTTTTTTCTATCCATAACTCACTAAAGAATGCTAATACACATCTTTAAAAAATTTTTTATTAATTTTGTCAAACAATTTTGATGCTTTTTACATTTTATACATTAAACTGTTCCTCTGACGTCATCATGGGACATGCTCAATGCAGTCCGGCAAAATATGATTAAACCATGTTTGTCTGCATTTTAGTTGTTTCTGTCTTTAAATTACGCAGTATATACCATAAGGTTAACTTGAAAGAAAAACATTAAACTTAAAAAGTTTTAAATGAAAAAAAGTTGCGTAGGATCCCATTTCCAGTGCAGATCGGGCAGAGACGAGTGATAAAAAAGAAGGGATTTTAAGGCATATATTTTATCACGCTTTACTATTTTAGGGGAGGGAAAAACATAATTTAGGTATTTTTAACAAAATAAAATCCAGGGCGACCCGGATGTATATCTGGATGCGTAACGGATCGTGCTTCTGGAACGGTAACCAAAATAAAATCCCAAAAACAACCACCAGAGGGAGCTCTAGGTAATTTTCAAAAAACGGCAGAGCAGAGGTAGAACTTTAAAAGCAAACATCTTAAGAAAAGTTTCAACATATTTTTTAAGTTCATGTACAGAGCACAACCAGAAGTAGTTTTACTGCACTTTACTTTTTACTATTATTAGAAAAATATTAGCAGACATATCGCTACTCTAACTCGAATAAAATATTTGGCTGCTTTAAGTGACAGCTGAAAGTATTGATTTCATAAGTTTCCTGTTAAATGTATTTGAAAAGTTTTTATTTTGCATGAATTTGCTACTTTTTGGTTTTTAATTTCTATTTTAGTATTTTAAATACCGATATTTGAACATAACACTTTTTTCTTTAGGATCAGATAATTTTTTTTTTACATAAAATCAGTTGTTAGCCGTACATTTCTTTTTTTATTTATATAAAACATACATCAGAGAGACATACAACCATGCACAAGACACACAAATTAGAGATACAAATAAATCTAACAGCCATGGCTTTGGACTGAAGGGGTACCCAGAGAAAACCCATGCATGCTTGGGGAGAACATGCAAACTACACGCAGAAAGATCCTGGGCTGGGAAATCAAACCCAGGAGCTTCCTGCTGCAGGGCACTGCCCTGCTGGGACAGACTGGCGACCTGTCCAGGGTGCATGGATGGATCATACATGATTTTCCTTCACCTGACGTTCAGGAACCCGTTTTGTGCAAAACATGATTGCATCTTAAATGCTACAAACTCTTAAAGGAAATAAAGTCAGTGACCAAAGTCTGGAAAAAGTCAACGTAGCTGGAAACTCTGTGGTATTACACACCTCTGCATTTTAAACTCTCAGGCAAGGTGCAATTTCTGACGCAGCCAGGATTGGAAACTGAGTTCCACATATCAGAAACTTTAGTTAACAACAACAAAGGGACTGGAGGTAATTAAACTGCAGTGTAATTTCCACACCATGAGGTCACCTTAAACAATGTTAGAACAAAGCTAGAGTTACATGATTATATTAAAAGTCTTTATTGAGTCTTAAAAAAGTAGTTTTGCAAATTAGAAGTGTTACTTTTTCCTCCAAATAAAACCTACTATGTTACAACATGAAAGATACTCATCTCATTATCGAGAAAAACCACACAGTTAATCTTGTTGCGAGTGACAGGAAGTGGTGAAGATTTGGTCGATACTAAAAGAAGGCGAGTTTCTCTCAGAGCAGTAAAAAAAAGAGCCATATTTATTTAACTGATACTGAAGAATATAATACAGACTATAGATCATTTTCAAACTGTGGTCCATGTAACACTGAAGGCACACACCTTTCTGTTGGTGGCCGATTCCAAATGTTATCCTCTGATTTTCTTAGATAATATGTTTGCTACTTTATCTGTCATGACTTCAGTTCCTGTTTTCATTGTCTTGTTTTGTCTTTGACCGCTCTATGGTAGATGCTCATTGGATCCGCATACTGTATGTTAATGTTCTGGTTTACTCGATGACACATAAACAGTCATTCTGAACTCCTGTAAGAAAAACACATCAGTGGCCAATGAACCCAAAGCAGAGTTTTTTTTTTTAACGCGTGGGTTTTAAAGTCTGCTTTGTTATGTGTTGTGTTAGGAAATCTCTAACTTTTCAATCTCTAGAAACAATATATCCATCATGTTTATGAAAATATAATTCAAATATATATAATCATACATAAAATTACAGAAGAGGATTAGTGAATTAAAAAAAAGTTGCCTGATTTTTCTATTTTATTTCAGTTTAATATGGAAAAAAAGTCCATATTCTGGGATTAAAGTCAGAAATTATGACCTTTTTCCCATATTAAACTGAAATAATATTTAAAAATCAGTTAAATTTATTTACATTTTTTTCAGTGGCCCTAATCCTCTTCCTTAGAAAATTCATGAACTATTATAATTTTTTCTTTTATTCTCATAAATATACTTACATCATCAAAAGTTATACTTTTGACTGCAAAGTCACATGATTTTATTGACTTACTTCAAGAACCACAGAAGATACTGGAAATTCCCCACAAAGAGCCTTCTTGGTTATGAAGTATTTATTTTTAGTTGTTCAAAACCACTCCGCCTTCGTTGGTTTGTGTTTACAGAGATCATTTAAGGACAGAAAAAATGTTTTCCCCTTTACTTGTTACATTTATTAGACCATGGTTTCTCAACGGGGGTGGTACTGCCCGCTAGGGGGCTGTTTATTGTTTCATTTTTAAAGGCCCTGTATTAAAAAATATTCATCCTTTTCCTTAAAAAAAAAAAAGTAAATGTGTTGGATCACATGTTTTTGTTCAGTATCAAAAATCAGCTGGGTTGCTTCCGTCAATATCTCCAACCATAGATGAGAGTGGGGCCTATTTTTTCAGTGCAGTCCTGTTTCTCTGAGTGTGACTTACTGTATATGTAAAGCTCTGAGAGATTAGGACCCAGTATTCAGAGGAGAAAGACAGTGGGAGGTTTCCCAATGTTTATTAACAAAACAAAACATAACCGAACAGAACAGAATCAGGGATAACATGGATTTGCGGATATGCAGCGACTGCGGGGGGAGGAGGGGCACAACCCATCATCGGCACTCTGGCCTGGTCCGACAGCTCAGTCCATCCTCATGAGCGAGGCAGGATCCAGTTGATAGACCGGCAACAAGATGTGTAGTAAAAAAAACTACACAACGCAGAGTCGAGGGGTTATTTGTGCCGGCCTGGTACAGTGAAGTGAAGCAGAACCCGGTTACACTGGCTGTGTATTTCCTGGACGAGGCCGCCTGTGGAGCAGGTTGACAGTTGTCTTTTGTATCTCTGCTTCTGTCTCCTTGAACCCCAGTCGGCCTCAGCAGAAGGCCGCTCACACTGAGCCTGGTTCTGCTGGAGGTTTCTTCTTCTTAAAAGGGAGTTTTTCCTCCCCACTGTCGCTACATGCATGCTTGGTGTGCCCCTGCTTCACAATAGAAGCGCTGTTTTTACCGCAGGATAAAGCAGCAACATCTCAGCAACATCTCTGAACATCCATTACTGTAAAAATGTAAATTTCTGTATATTGGTTATTCATCATCCAGGTTCACAGTTTTATATTGATAAAACACTTTACAGTACAGCATTTTTTTTGTTTTTAACCTTTAACTCTTCATTATGTTATTTATATACATTTTCCACATTTGTGTGACCATTTTTTCTATAATTTTTTTTGCTGCTGTAAACACCAGAATTTCCACATTGTGAGACAATAAAGGGATTTTCTATTCTATTTTAGGTTGGATGACTTAAAAGCTATTTTTTTAAGGATTTAAGTCATTTATATGTTTTAATAAACCTTCTGTTTGACAAGTATGGAGTTATATTTCTTTTTTCAGTTTGATCTAAAAAAAAAATTTGTAATTGTATTTTCATACAGTGTTTTATAAATATATATATATCTATATATATATATATATATATATATATATATATATATATATATAGATATATATATATATATATATATATATATATATATATATATATATATATATATATATATATATATATATATAAAATATTTGGTTACTGCACATTTGTTTACAAGGTTTAATTTGATATTTGTCAAAGATTTTATTGTTCTATTGATAATTTCTGACAATTATATGTTTATATGACAAAAAAATTATATATTATTTTCAAATATGTTATTTCAGACAAAAGGACACAATTCAGCTCCTTTAGTCTTAACTTGGCTGATATCATGCTGTTCTCAATGGTACCTTTAGATAAAAATGGTGGTAAATGTTATGAACAAAGACTTATTTCTGTTATATGCAGAAGGAGCCCCACAATGGTAATCAGCCATTTTATTTGACCAGATTACCTGTTATGAGGAATAAAACACATTTGGCACAACTGTACCAAAACAGCTGATCTGCCTAAATGTGTAAAATATTTGTGGGTATGCTTAATATGCTCCAACTGGTTCAGCCCAGATTTGTTGCATTTATAGTCAGTGTGGGATCTGAGGCTTCATCCAAAGTTTTAAATGGGTTTTTTTATGGTAATTTGCTGTGTTTATTTTGTTAAGGCTCAAAAGTTTGACTATTTTTCTCTGTTCAATAACCTACAAAATCAGCCAATGTAACATTTACAATATTGGATCCACTTGCTATTCTGTCACAAACATAGAAACTTACAGTTTAGGTCAAAAACCAAATAACTTTTATTACAACACGTTCTATGCCTACTCAGTAGAAAAAGTAACTGTGTAGAATGTGCAATGTAATACTCAAATAAAAAAAAAAAAACAAAAAAAAACACACAAATAAAAAACGGGAACATCAGCATTTCGCCTTTTATTCCTGGTTGAAACTCCTGAAATCATATTACTCAGTTCTTTTTTTGTGGTTGAAATTCCTGACATTATATTACTCAGTTCTTTTTTTTCATTAAAAAAAATATTGAAACAAGAACAAAACTGTTTAACAGTATGAAATCATCTCAAAACAATGCGGTAACAAAGAGGATCTGAAATCTTATTAGAGAACAACGGAGTCAAGGACAGCTTTACAGCAGAGGAAGTATCATATTTCAGGCCTCACGGGGCCTGAAATATGATAGGACCCAAATGCCAAAAGCTGAAGTGGTTTCTTGAATATTTAATTAACCAAAAAGTTCAACAGAAGGAAAAATCCAAAACATAAATCCAAAATATATCCAAAAATTAAGAACCAAGAATACCCCAAAAAGGGGGCAAAAAATGACGGCAAACCAGCAAACAGTGACTGAATAGGAGGAGAATAAACAGCAGAGAGAAACAAAGACCAGGCAAATTTAGTAGATTGGGAGCAGGTGTGAACAGAGGAGGCTAGAAGGGAGCTAGGGAAAAGGAGACCAAGAGGGCAAACAAGAAATATCTAGGAACTCAAATACAATCAAAAATAACTAGAACACAAACATGGAAATAAGACCAATGAAAACTCAGAGATAGAACTTGAACAGAACCAAAACCATGACAACATTCTTATAAATGAGAACATTCCTTTTCATGAAGGAACATATTCAAAGGAGAGATTTGTTTTGATTAAAGGCACACTATGCAACATTTTTCAGTTAATTAATGTGTTCCATAACGTTTTGGATGATTAAATGAGTCATTTCAGGTTGAACAAAGGTATTCTCGGCCGCCCTGGTGGTCTGTGGGGGAAATACCGCACTTGCAATTGCAGAAGCCCTCGGCCCGCACCCACAGGCTCAGAAGTCTCGCGAGAGTCGGTCTTGCTTTACGGCGAAAACTGCTACACGCCCCCAGTTAAAAGCATGCTCGTTGCTAGCACAGTGGCGATCTTTGTGCAGTTATGCTACGTTAACACCGGATGCTGCAAAAGCAGCAAAATCGCGTCTGCTGCTTCCTTTTTGCTGCTTGTACCAGTTAGTTCTGACGCGCGGCTGAAGCAGCTTTGCTGCTCTGGCTGCGCGGTGCAAAAGTGTGTCTGACGCGCGTTGGGCGGAGCTTCACTATCCTTTCTCTGCCTTGCAGCTATATTTGCTGTGATCAGTGGGAATAAAGTAGTTTTAATATGTTTTTAAGTGAGAAAATACAACTAAAAACGTAATCAGTGCAGTCAGTTCATTCAGATTATCATCCTGCTTTCTAATATTATTTCTGTCGGAGCCGCGCAGACCCCCACATAGCAGCGGTACGCCGACAGTAGGATCCCATTCAACGGGCTTGTCATCAGCAGCCTCTGGCCGGGTCGCCTCCCTGCGGTACACCGCGGCAGCTGGTAGGTGTTTTTCATCTAAATAATCCGAACTGCAGGCAGCAGGATAAAAAAAGCGAACATATTCTGCCGGCAGATTTCTGCATTTTAAGTTAATTTAGGCGTCAATAAACTGTTTAAGAGGAGTGATCATAGCGCTCTGATCATCAGCGCTGTGTCTCTCTCCCTGCCAGCTCCCAGATCAGCTTCTCTGATTGGTTGACATCTCGAGCAGCAACGCGTTTGCGGCGCGTCACACGCATCAGATGCTTAAACGCGTCCGACGCGCTGCTTCTGCTGCTCAGACGCGCTGCGCCTGCTGCTCAAAACGCGGCGCGGGACCTTTTGCTGCGCCTTGACACGCGTCAACCTAGAGATGTCCCGATCCAGGTTTTTGCACTTCCGATCCGATACCGATATTGTTTTTGGACTTCCGATCCGATACCGATATTGTTTTTGCACTTCCGATCCGATACCGATACTGGCAGATACCAGCCTATCCGAGCATGTATTTAAGTTTAAGTTAAAGTATTTAGCCTTAGTTGTAAGACTCATGTTGAAAAGAGTTTTAGTACTCTTGATAACATCTAGCCAGCTAAATTAGGTGAGATTGAATAAAACACAATGATTGGTAACAACAAGCTTACCTGTTTATTAAGAGATAAACACAAACTGGACAAAATTATGAATAGCAATCTGAAATTGCACAGTGAACAGTAAAACCGTAAACAGTTAAAGGTGCAAGTATTACTGTAAGTTTTAATAAAAATAATAAACAGGGAAACACTGGCGCAAAAAAGTGGAATGGATCGTTTGAATCGGCGAAACTGGAAAATACGGACCAGATTTTTTTTTTTAAACTGGATCAGCAGTCTGGATCGCCATTTTACATGCTTTGCCGATACGCATTTTTTTGCCAATATCGGCGCGCCGATCCGATACGTGGATCGGATCGGGACAAGCCTACGTCAACCATTGACTTTGCATGTAAACTGGCTGCTTCTGTCGCGCCAGCTGCGGTGTGAATGCAGCATTAGTCATTCGTTGCGTTCGCCTGTCTGCTAAGCTCAAAACAGCCGCGCCTGGCTTGACGGAGAAACCAGGAGAACAGCTGTGCATATTTAAGACAGTGCACTTTTACTTTCGCCCTCTGAGGGAGCCTCGCTGGAAAATCAACACCGGTAGCATAGTGTACCTTTAAGGGTTCAATGACCAACATGAAATTATTCCTAATATCTATGCCCCTAGTTTATGTCACAAATGGTTTTCGATGTTTAACCATTAATGCGATGGATTGGGCATCTTAGCTGGCGACTTTGATTGTATTATAATCTCCTCTCTGGATATGTCTGCCACTGTGAACATGTCTCAGCCTAGATTGTCTGCTGTTCTAAAGAATGTACGCAAAGATAGTGAATTATTACACATGTTATTCAAATCTTCACAATTCATATTCCAGACTTTACTATTTTTTTTATTCTCAAAACCTTTTTACATTCTGTCCAGACCTGCTATATAGACCCTGATGTGTTGTCAGACCATGAAACCGTACCTTTATGCCTTAATTCAATATACAGTGGGGAGAACAAGTATTTGATACAGTGTTGATTTTTCAGGTTTTTCCACTTGCAAAGCTTGTAGAAGACTGTAATCTTTGTCATAGGTACTCTTCAACTGTGGAGTGATGGAATCTAAAACAAAAATCCAGAAAAATACAATGTATGATTTTTAAATAATTAATTTCCATTTTATTGTGTGAAATAAGTATTTGGTCATCTATCAACCAGTAAGAATTTTGGCTCTCACAGACATGTTAGTTCTTCTTTAAGAAGCCTCCTGTTCTCCACTCATTACCTGTATTAACTGCACCTGTTTGAACTCGTTACCTGTATAAAAGACACCTGCCCACACACTCAATCAATCACACTCCAGCATCTCCACAATGCCCAAGACCAGAGACTACAGGACAATAGGCAAGCAGCTTGGTGAGAAGGCAATAACAGTTGGTGCAATTATTAGAAAATGGAAGAAATACACAATAATGGAAAATCTCCCTCGGTCTGGGGCGCCATGCAAGATGTCACCTCGTGGAGCATCATTGATCTTGAGGAAGGTGAGGAATGAGCCCAGAACTACACGGCAGGACCTGGTCAATGACCTGAATAGAGCTGGGACCACAGTCTCAAAGAAAACAATCAGTAACACTCTACGCCGTCAAGGATTAAAATCCTGCAGTGCACGCAAGGTGCCCTACCTCAAGCCAACGCATGTCAAAGCCCATCTGATGTTTGCAAATGACCATCTGAATGATCCAGAGGAGGAAAGGGAGAAGGTCATGTGATCTGATGAGACAAAAATAGAACTTTTTGGTTTAAACTCCACTCGTCATGTTTGCAGGAAGAAGAATGATGAGTACAACCCCAAGAACACCATCCCAACCGTGAAGCATGGCGGTGGAAACATCATTCTTTGGGGATGCTTTTCTGCAAAGGGGACAGGACGACTGCACCATATTGTGGGGAGGATGGAAGGGGCCATGTATCGTGAGATTTTGGCCTACAGCCTCCTTTCCTCAGTAAGAGCACTTAAGATGGGTCGTGGCTTGGTCTTCCAGCATGATAACGACCCAAAACACACAGCCAGGGCAACTAAAGAGTGACTCCGTAGGAAACATCTTAAGGTCCTAGAGTGGCCTAGCCAGTCTCCAGACCTGAATCCAATAGAAAATCTTTAGAGGGAGCTTAAAGTCCATGTGGCCCAGCGACAGCCCCGAAACCTGAAGGCTCTGGAGGAGATCTGTATGGAGGAGTGGGCCAAAATCCCTGCTGCAGTGTGTGCAAACCTGGTCAAGAACTACAGGAAACGTCTGATCTCTGTAATTGCAAACAAAGGTTTCTGTACCAAATATTAAGTTTCATTGTTCTGGTGTATCAAATACTTATTTCGCACAATAAAATGGAAATTAATTATTTAAAAATCATACATTGTATTTTTCTGGATTTTGGATTCCATCACTCACAGTTGAAGAGTACCTATGATAAAAATTACAGTTTTCTACAAGCTTTGCAAGTGGGAAAACCTGAAAAATCAACAGTGTATCAAATACTTGTTCTCCCCACTGTAAGTCGTAGGGAAATCATATTTAAATGTCAAATCATTGTGGCTTAAACATGTATATCAATGTACTCTTTATCAGTTAGAACATTTCTATTTCAAAATCTGTAGAACATCTAGGAACCACTAGTAAACCTGCAGATTGAGAGTGAAGTGCTCTGTTATGAACATAAGGAACAATCAGATCTCTGATATCAGATGGAGCTTGGCCATTTAAGGCTTTATATGTGAGAAGGAGGATTTTAACTGTAAAGACAAACACTAAATCTACTATGCCTTTTTTCATTTGTTTTAATTAGACAGCATTGCGCATTACCATACATCATTACACCATAACAGTAGATCCCACAAACATATACTGGTTATTATTTTCTGTGTAGTGAATGCCAGCTTGTAGAGACTTTAGATGACATGGTTACATCTGCGTTGTCAAGGCTTTTTGACACACGGTGGCTACCGTTGCCTGAATATATACCTCAATTTCACCGATAGATGACAATAATTGATACACAATATCCGTGGTTAGACATCCGCCCAATTTAAGTCTGTTATGGATGGTATCATAAGAGATGGAATTTATTTGACTGAGATAATCAGCCTAACCCTAAAGCATTTGGTTTTGGGGTGGGTGGTGAGAACCATGTTATTTCCTTATTTACCATTCTTCTGACATCCTGTTGATTTTATATATACGGATATTTGCATTCTCTTCTTAATTTACTCTTAGTTTACATTTTCCTGAGCAGCCCATGGAAAAATTTAAACCCAATGAAACCAATCACAATTGCACCTCAGATGCAACTAGCTCCCTCATTGGTTATTTTGTGAACCAAATGTGTCAATCTAACCAATGACAGCTGGTTACATCTGAGGAGCAGCAGTGATTTCTCTGTTTCTGTTACTAACTGGATGTGATCTCTTCATCCTCTGACATGGGAGCTGGCTCGGAGCTCGTCTGCCTGGCTGTGTGTTTCCTGGACGGAGCCGCCTGTGGAGCTGGTTGACAGTTGCCTTTTGTATCCCTGCTTCTTCCTTGTAAAAGGGAGTTTTTCCTCTCCACTGTTGCTACAAGCATGCTTAGTGTGAGTGATTGCCTTCGATTCAATGAGTCGACGCAATCAACTGGTTTTCCTTAGATAGAAAACTTTGAATCAATATGACTGGATGATCTGGTGAACTGTAAAGTGCCTTCAGATGATGTGTGTTTTAAATTGGCGCTATAGAAATAAACTGAATTGAATTGTTTTTGAGATATGAATCAACCATTTATACACGCATTCACACATTAACATATGCCCAGCTGTGTTGTAAAAATCTTTTTTTACATGACAAATTACCAAACATTATCCTCTTTGTGGCTAACATGTACTTAAGTATTAAAATTCTAAAATCCTAGCACATCTGTATATGCTCCTCTATGTCATAACCATGCATTCCCCCCCTCACTCTCAGATGCAACTTTTTGTACTTGGAGGCTAAAAAGCATAGTAGCTTTGAAAGATCTGTACGTTGACAAACATTTTGCCTCATTTGCTCAACTAAAAGAAAAGTTTTCCCTTCTGTCAATACACTTCTTTAGATATCTTCAAGCTAGAAACTACGCCCGCCAAAACCTGCCTAACTTTAAATCCCTTCCAGAAGAAAGCAGGGTTTACAGTCTTTTGCTTGGCCCACCAGATTCAAAACACTTGATCTCAGATTTTGTCAAAACATTTTCTGAACAGCTGAACTGTGCCACCCACTCTTTGAGGAAAGCTTGGGAAGAGGAACTGGGACTCCAGATTAATTATACTGTCTGGGAGGAGAGTCTAAGTAGAATCCAATACTGTTCTGTTAATGCCAGACATCACTTAATCCAGTTTAAGGTCATGCACAGACTTCATTATTTAAAAACTAAATTGCATAGAATTTACCCTACTGTCTCACCTTTATGTGATCGATGTAAATTAGCTGATGGTTCCTTCACCCACCTATTTTGGACATGTCCGAAATTGTATGCCTTCTGGTGTGGAGTATTCCATTGGTTTTCTGAAATGTATGGTTGTGTGCTCAAGCCCGAGCCAGAGATGGCACTGTTTGGATATTCCCTGTCTCTACTGTCTCACAGTCCTCTTGTACAGCACACCATTATGTATGGAATGTTAATTGCAAAGAGACTGATTTTAAAGCTTTGGAAGTCAGAAGCAGTGCCACTCTTCAAGACATGGCTAAAAGATCTTACCTCTGTATTGCACATGGAGAAAATCCGATATGCCATGATGGACAATCTTAAAAAATTCTACAAGATTTGGCAACCATTCTTGGACCATCTTGCTCAATTTGATGGAGACCTTGAACAATTTTGAGACTCATAATGAGCCATTCACCTCTTCCTTGATAAAGTCTGTTTTGATTTAAAGTATCAGTGTTGCAGCAGCATATGTCATCATCTTGAATAATACGCCCTTTATCTCTGTTATTTTGTTTTGTGTCTGTTTATTTGTTTTCTCTTTTCTTTTCTTTTTTTATTACATAGACATGTGTTACTCCTAACTTATTTTAATAAAGTATTAAAATTCAGAAACTCCAAATTACTGAGAAACAAATTCATTCTGATAGTCTGTGGACCCCCCCCCCCCCCTCCCCTTTCTGTTATTTTTCCAATTAAATAAGATCATGCAATCGATCACTGTTATTTTATGTTTTAAGAATATTTTTTAACGTAGGCTCTCAAAAAATAACAAATGATTTGCTTTAAAGGGGTCATAGAATGATTCTATAGGGTATTTGGTCCTTAAGGTCTCTGAATAGGGTGTGTAACATTGTTTGGGCTGAAAATTGTATATTTGCTGTTCTATGAGCCCTAATGAAAGCCTGGTTAAAAACCCCAGAACTAAACAACAGGTTTTCTTCCTTTTATGGTATGATCATGAATATTTAGATGAGCTGTGCTCTGATTGGTTGGTTTACAACAAGTGAAGCTGCTGAGCAAAGACGCATCATAGCAACAAGCACTCACTCACTGATACATCAAATTGTTGATATGGTAGGGTGACCAGACGTCCTCTTTTTCCCAGACATGTCCTACTTTTCATACCTAAAAGAATGTCCGGGTGGGAATTTCAAAATCTTCCGGGATTTTGGTCGACTACAGTGCAGCACGTAGTTGAAACACACCGGGCACTGGAACTGAGCCAGCGGGGGACGGAGCGGTGCTTCCCCCCGCCTGCCCTACCAGCCCCCACCCCCCCTCCTCTGGCTGAAGACGGGCGGCTCATGGCTCTCTGCTGAGGTCCGGACCAGTCAGCGGCGGGGTGTGACAAAAGTACAGGCCAGAACCAAATAAGGCAACATCCCCAAATTTACGTCAATTCGGTGCTTCGTTCGGATTCGCCCGTTTATGGTGGAAAGTTTAGAATTGTGAGATTTGCGTAGAAAGGAAGTGCCGATAGGTTTGAACTTCTCTGTACGTCCATTTAAGCTCCTGAACTATCATTATTCATCTATGACAAAGGAAACTCAGTTTTGCATTCTATCAGTAGTTTATTTTTGTCTGATATTCCAACTTAATTTATTGAAATCTTCCAGTGTCAAACTAATCAAAGAAGGGGGAAATATGTTTTCCTTGCCTTACATGATCTCTGTAAACGCAAACCAACATGGGGGAGTGGGTTTGACTAACTAAAAATAATACTTTATAACCACAGAGGGCTTTTGCAGGGAATTTCCCATATCTCAGGTGGTTCCTGCAGTAAGTCAAGAAAACTTTGACTCTGCCGTCAAAAGTACATTTAAAAGAATATAATGAAAACATTAAAAATTTCGTTAAGTTTCTGTATCGATATTTTAAATTATATTTTTATAAACAGGATCATAAGCTGATCAACTTAGATACATTGTTTCTGAAGATTGAAAACCTCCACTTTGGGTTCATTGCAAGGGCGTAGGTTTGATTTCAACTTTGGTAGGGACACTATTCTTCAGTTTCATTGGTCCTTTGCAAAAAATATGCATGCTCTTTTTTATGTTTAATGTGAGCTTCAGGGCTCATTTTGTTTAAAGAGAACAGCAGCATTTCTTGCTACATTAATACAAATCTTATAAGCACTACATGCACTAGATGCTGTTTATCAATATTTAAAGCGTAACTTGCTCTGATGAAAGTGGAATTAGGACTTTTTCCACTTTGAAAAGGATTGCATTTAAATTTACCTGCTACTAAGACAGTGTCTGTTTAACCAAATATAGTCTAGAATATGTGGATTTATCCTGTGTTTTCTTCTGAAAATATAGAATTGTGCAGAGGTAAAACCCACTCTTATTTTTATTTATTTTTTTTATCTAATATGCTCTCTCTGGATCATGCAAAATAATACATTCAAGGGACGCTAAATAAATGTATTGTATTTACATGTGCACTGGAACTAGAAGAGGAACTGACACTGAGCATTTAAAGTATTTATATTAGAAGTTGTACATCTGGGCTGTAGTTACTCTGTGTAGCTAATTTCATGTATTTTATCTATGGCTGAAACAATCATATTAACAAATTATTTAAATAATCGTGAACTAATTTAGTAATTGATTAATCGTAAACTGGAGTATAGGGCCACTAAAATGTGCCTTTAGCTGACAAGAGCGACCCACTTAGAGCAGGAATTATACCAAGATTGTAAAAAATATGTAAACATTTTGCAATTAAGAAGTAAAAAAAAAAAAAAGTTGTCTGTCAATATTCTCCATCCAGAACTCCTCCAAAGGAAACGTTTAAACGTTTCTGTTTCACCTGGTTTCATTTCATAAAAGATCTTTAAGGAGCCTTTGGCTATCTGATTAAAAGATAAAATAAAAGAAATCCTAACATTGTTAACTTACATTTCTCAAGTTCCACAAATCAAAAAACTCTCTCCTGCTTCTTTACAGAACTCCAATCAGAAGCTTTCGCCTGTTTTAGCGTAGATACTAAGTTTTTAATTTGGACTAGTTTCGTAGCCCAATATTACGACGGAGTATTAGGGCCACACATATTTTTTCTCTTCATGTGTGGCCCTAATACTCCGTCGTAGTCGTACAATATTAATTTATTTTAGCGTCTTTTTTTTCGCGCTCCAAGCACCCGCGCGCGCACATACAGACTAGAAAGCACGCAATCAGACAGATAGAAGGCGGAACTTAAGGCAGAATTATCACTGAGTTAAACCGTGCAGCACAGTTGATGCGCGGCTATGTGAAAGGGACAGGAAAGAGCAGGCAGCTGCAGCTACCAGGCAGAGAAGCTGCGAGAGGAAAAGAAGCGGCTGCTGTATAGTAAATTATAAACATGTTTTTCACATCCAATTATTGGTAGGGACAAACAGGTCCGTCCAAAATTTTGGTAGGGACATGTCCCTATGGTCCCTATGCAAACCTACGCCCATGGTTCATTGGCCACTCTTGTGTTTTTCTCCAAGGAGTTCAGAATGACTGTTTATGTGTCAGCAGGTAAACCAGAACCTTTTCATGTGTGAGGGAACCAATGAGCATCTAGAGCACAGCAGTAAAAAAAAAAAAAAAAAAAAAAACAGAATGAAGCTACTGATGTGGGGATGCTCATGTCTTTGATATGGGGAACCCAGTTTCCAATCCAGGCTGCGTCAGAAAGGGCATCCGGTGTAAGACTCTGCAAGCTTCTTCTGACGTTCTGTCGTAACCTAAAGAAAAAGATGCTTTCAAAAATACCCACAACCACAGAACCGATTGTCATCTGTTAAAATGAAGAGGTGGTGATTGATGCCACAGATTTTCCAGAATGACTCTTTAAGACACTTTGAACCACTGGAGCTACAATCTTATTTTAGACTTTATTTGATAGACCAACCTAAACCACTGCCTATGTGCAAAGCAAAAGAAAGAAATGTCTTCTATTCAACAGATTTTTTATTAAAAAATACTTGATCTGTTGCCTTTTTTATGTCTGCATCTGACTCCTTGACTTAGACATTATTGTCATTTTGTATACACAGAGTGAATATAAAAAGAGGGGGGCTCAGGACGCAGCCCTGAGGGGAGCCTGTGCTTAGACTGATGACATCAGAGGTGTTCTGTCCGACCCGGACTGACTGAGGTCTGTTGGTAATAAAATTGAACCCCAGTCGGCCTCAGCAGATAGCCGCTCACACTGAGCCTGGTTCTGCTGGAGGTTTCTTCGTGTTAAAAGGGAGTTTTTCCTCTCCACTGTCGCTACAAGCATGCTTAGTGTGAGGGATTGCCTTCAATGACTCGATGCAATCAACTGGTTTTCCTTAGATAGAAAACTTTGAATCAATCTGACTGGATGATCTGGTGAACTGTAACGTGCCTTGAGACGACATGTTGTGAATTGGCGCTATATAAATAAACTAAATTGAATCGATCCTAAATAAAAAAAGTGTTAAGATAAGTTCAAATGCTGGTATTAATCTTAAGTAAAATATAGACCTTATAAATAAATTTTTTAACATGAATTGTATTTAATCAATACTTACACTGTTAGAAGAGTCCCAGTGAAACATCTACTGTAGGTTTACCTGCAAATGGCTTAATGGGCTCAGCAGCTAGGAAATAAAGATATTGTACAAACAGGATGTCTTTCTCTGGTACTTTTTGCATTAAACAAATCTCTTCCATATTCAGTGAAGTTTTTCATGGTGGGTAGAGCAGCTGAATATTTTCCTTAAGTTAGAGTGATGATACTTCCTAATATTTTTCAATATAACTACTTCTAAAAGTACATTTCATTCTGCTAACCTTTGGCTGGTTAATTGTAATAAAGGTCTTAGAATTTATAGAGCTTATTTTTTGCTGCAGTTACTGCCTATTCTTTGCAGAAAAACTCAGTCACCCGAGATTTTGATTTAAATTGATGCATTTACTTTGACTAGGCCATTTCTTTTTCCAAATATGAGTTATGTTTATAGTTCTTATCCTCACTCCTCACGTCACTTCTCCTGTTAATACGGTAAAGCCCTCCGGAGCGTCCGGCTCCAGGCTACATGTGATCCAAATGATCCAATGAGCTGCTGTCAGTCTGGGTTGCTGCTGCTGCTACTTTTAGACACAGCAGGCAAACCTGTGGCAAGCCGGGCGATGGAAAAGAAGGAGAAGACGATGAGAAAAAGAGAGCAGAGAAAGTGTTGACTGCTGGAAGAACTGTGGTGAACTGGTGAAAGAAAAGTGAAATGGTGCTCAAAGATGACCCTGAACATTTAGAGGATGTTTGGCTCAACCTGCTGCTGTGAAGCAGGATTCTCCACCATGAACAGAATCAAAAATAAATATGAATCCAGGCTCAAAATCAGCACCTTGATATGTGCTTTAGAATGGCTTAGTCTCCATTCAAACCCAGGTTTAAAGCCTTGCAGGGCAGCCTAGAGTTCAGGTGTTTTATGAAATATGTAAATCAGGAAATTGCAATTGAATTAAAAAGTAAATGTATAACATTGATGCATAAACATCTCATTTTATTTCAGTGTTAAATGCAGTATGAAGTAACAGATTATAATTAAAAATGTCTGCAGCCCTTTACTGGTTGCTGATTTTGTTTATCTGGACCCCTGCTCTAATGTCCTCCAACTGCAGGTTGGCTGAATCTAGTTGTTCAGGCTGACGTAGAACTAACTGGCCGGCATAAGAAAATGGAAAAAAAAAACACAGATTTTAGGACAGGATTTTTTTTAAAATAGATATTTTCTAAATTTTGGGACAATATGGTCTGATAAAGAGTTCATTTATATACATGTTTAAGCCAGAATGATTTCCCTACGGCTTGGAAATGTCTTGAGAGCTGTACTGAATGAAAATTCGTTTGGTATACACTGTGTGTGTACAAAATGACAATAAGTTGTTCAAGTCTTATATAGAAAACAGAAGGTATTGTGTTAAAACTGACTTTTTTTTTTCTTTTCCACCATAAATTACAAAAGCATTCTTTAAAAATCCTAAAATGTAATTTCCTGGATTTTTTCCGCCCACAGTTTAAATCATACCTTTGATGAAAACTAAAGACTCTTTCCTCGTTCTAAGAAGTTTTCATTTGAGTTTTGAGTTTCACTTTGATCCATGTTTTCTTTATTTTCTACCTTTATTGGTTTAATTCCTTTTTTGTGGTGTTTTCTGGATGTATTTGAGTTCTTAGGTTTTTCTTGGTTGCACTCTTGTGTCGGTCTCCCTTTTCCTTAGCTCCCTTCTAGAATCCTCTGTTCGCACCTGCTCCCAATCAGCTAATTAGTCCTGTCTTTGTTCAGTCAGCCATAAATATTCTCCCTGAATGGTTCCTCATCTTTTCCTGGCTCCTCATGTAAGTTTTTCCTGATGTCTCCAAGGTTCTGTTTTTTTCTGTATCTTTTATGTTGGATTTTTTGGATTCCTGCCTCAGTTGCCAGTGAGAACTTCATTAAATCTACCAAACTCACCTCTGAATTTTGGTCCTCAAAACCTCAACCCAACCGTGACAAGAAGAACTTACAATCTAAAAACGAAATTGTTCTTTTTCTCGACTCTTGCTGTAGGCTGGAAGGATCCGGTCGCAAACGGTTTAAAATAAAACAATTCTACACACATCTCCAAAAAAAAAAAATTTTACCTTTTTTTTGTCTGAGTGGGAAGAAAAATAAACAAAGACAACAGTGAGCCTTTTAGAATAGAACCGGGTTTATTTCCTAAGAAAGAACTGAAGGAGTTGAACACAGTCAAGCCTCGATGGACCCAAATCCAACAGCATTCTCAAAAAGAAAGCAAATCAAACAAATCTTTAACTCAGACATGAAGAGGGATTATCTGAAACTTCTCTTATGGTAACAGTGTTAGCAAAAAAACAAACAAAAAAACGACATCATGAACATGAGATGATATCTAGCTCTCTACATCGTCCTCCCTCCCACTCATTTCTACAATTCTCTGAAATGTTATCTTTCAACATTCAGTCTTTAAAGTAATTAAAAAACTTTTTTTTTTTTACAACAGAATCATAAACAGGCGGAAATTATTTACTCAGAAATGATGTTAGAAAATAAAAGAATCACATGTGATCTGTTAATATGTAATAACACTGGATCCAGGTCGCATAGAGTAAAAATACAAGGAGGCAAATTGTGCGAATGTAACGAGGCTGCAGCAGAGTGAAGCTCTGAATGAAGCTCTACTGATCAGTGTCTGCATCAGCCAGGCTGCAGAGAGACTCTAAATCATCCAGCAGGCTTAGAATGATTGATTGGTTTGTTTATGTCAAGTTCTTCCTCAACGTGCTTCAGCTAGACTGAGCGGCGTGGGAGAGGAAACCCATGGTACTCTTCTTCTGAGCAGAACTTGTATGGAGGGAATTTTTCTCCATTATAGTTGCAAGCAAAGAACACATTTGGTAAATGGAAATTTGAAGCGAATGCAATCCATAAAATTAAACTTCACAAAACATCGTTATGTAGAAAAGGTTTTTAGACTAACTCTGCTGTTTTGGGAGAATTTATTTTTTTTTTTCTGGTTTTCATTTTTGCTCCCGAGGAGAACCCGCCGACAGACGTTAGGAGAATATGATCTGTAAAATGTAATTTCAAAAGAATTCAATTTGTAAAACTTAATCTGAAAAGGACAATTTTGCAAATAAAATGCAAATATATCAAAATAAAAAAATTAAATCTAAAAAAAAAAGTTACTTTCTCTCTTGTGATTAAAGAGTTGGTCAATGTTTCTTTCCTGGATTATATATACAGATTTTTTTTCTTTCCAAATATTAGTTAACAAAACATTTTATTGCAATAATAACGAATCGAAAATTACTCCATAAACTTGTCTGGGTACTTCTTATTGATTTAAAAAGCATCTTAAAAGTTGGGGTCCTGGTTTGTCTAATTCAGTCTAATTAGTCTTCCTCTGAGATTTCAATAACTCCATTCAAAGCAGCTGCCAAAGTCATTTTCTAATGATTAAAAAATGATCCATTAACTAGTAATATTGTAGCATATACAATACCAGCCTGTGGAATAAGCAAAATAATAAAAAAAGATTTTTTATATCGAAGCCTTTTAAGTTCACACTGTGCGTTAACGAGTGCAATAAAAACCACAGCCTTGATCCTAATATACATGAACTCTTTAGAACGGACACGCATTAAAAGACAAAGCTGTATTAAAGATGTCACGTTTGTACAGAAGAGGATTAGAGCCACTGGAAAAAAACTTATTGATTTTAAAATCTTATTTCAATTTAGTATGGGAAAAAAGCCAGAATTCTGACTTTTTTCTCAGAATTCTGACTTTTTTCTCAGAATCTCATTCTGACTTGGTGGAGCACTCAGCTTCACTGACAAAGATGTGAGTTGTTTGAGGTGGCCAGTGACACATTGGTGAAAATGAAGGAATTAGGCAACTTTTTACGTGCCCGAGGTGTCCCCTCATTAATAGAGGAGCAGAAGGTCATTAAAACAAGAGAGCTAGTCTCTAAAACAGACATGGCTATGGCTTGATGCTAACATGTTTGTTAGCTGTCAGAATTCTCAGAAAAAAGGCTGAATTCTGACTTTTTTCCCGCACTAAACTGAAATAAAATGTAAAAATCAGTGAACTTTTTTTTTTCAGTGGCCCTAATCCTCTTCCGTACGTTTGGACCCAGATAAAAAGGTTTTTATTTTTTGGAATTGCTAAGCACACATAGCGAGATATGAAACATCAGCAGCAGCTTTACTGCTACGTTTCCCCAATGAGCAGATGGGCATAAACTACATTGAGATTTCTCAAACAGAATCTGTATTCATGTATTTTAAAGTTCACTAATATGAAAAAGAATTTCCTTTTTTTGAAGATTCATTTTTTTCCTGGTGCATTAGACATCCAGGTCTATTAACAGCCACAGAGTTATCAAACACCGACTCCCCAATTTACATTGTGCATCAGATTTATTTTGTTTTACTGCATTTTGAGCAAAAGAAGTAGTATTGAGAATTTTATTTTTGTACAATTTATTTTTTCAAATGTAATTTTAAAGATTTACTTCATTTCCTAGCCCCAATATTTACAGGCTTTATATTTTCACATTTCAGATTTCTCTATGTCAGGTTGAGCTTTACGAATTGCATTCTTTTTATTTTGCGTTTTTGGATCACTCCTGGGGCGCGCTAACCTGCCAGTAGCCAGATTGATATGTGTAGAACTGAGTGACTTCTACGTTATCAACCTGGGATGGCTGCCGTTCAGTCTGTCCGTAAAAAGGAGGGGCGTTTGGAACAATACTTCGAACTGATTGGGTGACGTGCCAGCTAGTACCCGCCTTCCATAATATGCTTTCCACAAATCGTGGCAGCGAATCGTGACGCTTCAGACGTGCGGAGTGACAGGTAGGACGTGTTTACAGAAATGTAGACCATTGTTGGATGTCTACGGAGAAGTTATGATGTCATCGTGCGACAATTTTTGTAGAACTTGCAAGACAAATTTGCACAGAAAAGGCGTTTTAAGCAACAATTAGATTTTTGAACAGATTCAACCATTGAAAAAAATTTGCAAGGATGATTGATGATTGATTAACAGGTGAATCCTGTTAATCAATCCTGCTACGCTATGTTGGTAATGCCCCGGCAAGGCCCTTCAGAGTGACATCTTTCCTACATGTCCCGCCCCAAAAATCACTGCTGGCATGTCATTGGTACGATCCACTGGTTGTTACGGGACTGACGTATTAGCGGGAGTCTTTGAAGATGCATTTATTGTGAGACTGAAAACTCAGATCTTGCGACAATCCAGCTTGCAGCGCAGGCTTAGGGGCGGGCTTGAGGAAAGAAGCATTCCTATTGGTCTGCACAGACGACAGCAACATTTTTACTGGTTTAGAGCGAGCGTTTGTGTCTGGCTTAAGGTGAAGAGAATCTGGTTGGTAAAATGCAATGAAAAGAAAGAAAATCATAACAATCAATCTAAAGAAAGAGAAAATAGAAAAAATAAAATATGTCACAATTGCTTGCAACAATAATGGCACAAAATTCACTTCATAGTTACTGAACATCCTGTTTTTCTGTCTGTTGTCTTTCCTTTCCGTTGCCCCTAAAGACGAAACGCATCATTATGAGGCAGCCTGTCATGCTTAAAGCATCATAAGAACCTCCTTCCTTCATCTACAGACACAAAAATCCGCCTCCTTTCACAATATTGTCTATTTTTAGTCGCAGCAGAAATGCTACATGACTTGGAATCGGTTTTTAGACGACTAAATCAATTTTACCAGAACCTTTGAGCGTCTGATCATGTCAGCGATTTTAAACAGCTTTAAAGAACGGTTCTGTCGCCTCGCCCCTCGTTACATCAGTTCAATCAAACCTTGAAAACAGGACTCCAGCTGCAGTGCAGTAAACATCCAACCTGCACTGATGACTAATGTACAACTTTTATTTAAACCAATTTGTCAACAAAAATCTATTTTAGCATATATATCCTATTCTTATTTAGGACTTAAAGCTCTTATTAGCCACTAACATTCAATATCTTTTTGTTTCGCTTCACAAATCAGTTTTATGGGACTATTAAAATAAAATAAAAACGAAGATAAAACACATTGAATACTTCTCATGGTGGACATGAAACATTATTAGCGACTAGTTTTAACCAGCTGCATAAACACTTTGGCACCCAGGGCTATACAAGAGAAATGATGACACAGCAAATTAGTGCAATGAGCTAAACCTGGAAGAAGGAAGGCACTGCCTAAATTAAATCCAACCAATTTCTCTACAGTGACCTGCATCTTTTTAGTACCATCAGGAACCCTTCCCGCTAAATATCTGTCCTAGTTTGTGAAGCCTGATATTAAGACATTAGCACAAGCTAAGTGGATTTATGTTAATTGTCGTTACATAAGGCGGAAAAAGATAATAAAATTATTTATAAATGTGACCCTTTGAGTGTCGTGTCTGTCGTCAAGGTAAGGGGAAGTTCACAGAGATTGCCGTAAGTAAGATAAGAAAAAAAACCAGAGTGTCCAACAAGAGGTTCTGGTGATAAACCAGGACTTTGTGTTTAAATCTGGTTCTTTATTAATCCCCGATCCTTCATCTCCTGCTTTTTAAATTTCTGTAAATCACCCCATTCGTTAGAGGCAAAAACAAAACTACTTTCTACGACATCCAGATGTGTTTTCTGGCTGCAAGAGAGCGAGAGAGATCAAGACTTTCAGAGGATCGTTTTTAATTTTCTTCTCTTTTAGTGTTCAAAACACACAAAAATAAATACAATAAATAATCCGCTCATTTGTAGGCCTAAATTGGGGACATTTTTAGTTATTAAAAGATATCTGGATGCAGAAATCTGAATATTAGGAGGAAGGAACTACGTTTCACTGATACTAGCTCACAAGCTAACTTAGTAGTTAGCTTCACTGAAGCTAACTTAGTAGTTAGCTTCACTAGGTTTAGTAAATCTGAATATGAGGAGGAAGGATCTACGTTTCACTGATACTAGCTCACAAGCTAACTTAGTAGTTAGCTTCACTAGGTTTAGTAAAGCTAACTACTAAGTAGTTGGCTTTAGTTAGTGAACTAACTAAAGCTAACTACGGTACTAAGTAGTTAGCTTTAGTGAAGCTAACTACTATGTAGGTAGCTTTAGTGAAGCTAACTTAGTAGTTAGCTTTAGTAAAGAGTTTCAAAAACCCAAGATCCAGATCCAGGCAAATAAGAGTGACCGACTGGGTGTATAAATGGAGCAGGAATCAGTGTTTATAAGCTCAGCTAAGATCAGAAAGTAGCCATTTAAAAACAAACCACAGGATATGCTAGATGAGAGCAAACTCACACTTTTGACTGTTTTTAGCTATATATATTTATCGTCATGGTAATAAAAAAAAAATTATACTGCAAAGACCTGCTTTGATGGCGATGGCTATTAGATAATCATATAAATGCAACTGGAGGCACTAAACCTGAAGCAAACTGATGGCGACTGTCGTTTTGTGGAGCAGATGAAAACAGAAAGTCCTTCCTACTGGTTCATCTCTGGAAGCTTCTGGATGGAGGTGTTACTTTGACTGACATTGGACAACATCTCAGGGAAGGTTTGACCATGGAAAGTTCCGGAGAAGACAAAAATACTGTGACATAGTGTAATATGAAGGAAGACAGAGTTTATAACCACCTGAATAACCCCCATTCACCCCGGGAATAGCGTTGATAACCCGACATCCTCTGAACGAGTTCAGTCGAAGCAAAAATCTGACCTGCAGCCTCTTTGGATATTATTTATCCAATCTAAAATTAGGATATTTTTGTGTTTTTAACAGGACAGAAACATAATTTTTGTCTTCCGATGCAATTCAGACAAAACACAGCTTTAAATCTGCTTCTTTCAAAGCATTCAGCGGCTCTCGGCCTGAATGAGAGGGAATCCGGTCTACATGTTTACATGGCAATACACAGGAACATGAACTCTAGGTAAAATGTCTACCATGTACCCAATGAACAACTTCGTCTACTGAAACGGAACATCATCTTCTTCAGGAATCAGACACAGTAGATGAGGACCGGTGAAAGCAGAGGAAGGGTGTTGACTTTTTCTCCAGAACATCATTGGATGAAACAGTTACCATCTCATAAGTTCACTTACTTTTCCAGCAAACGGTGTTATTTTTGGTTGCTATGCAGCATTAAATGTTAAAACAAGGGTCCTTTTTAATGAAACAGTTCAGATCACAGAAAGAAACCAATCAATGCAGAAAACTAAATTATCCCAAGGTACACACATCTTCTCATGTCACTCTCTCTCTGTTTATATATATATATATATATATATATATATATATATATATATATATATATATATATATATATATATATATATATATATATATATGCATCTATACAGACATATGTACACATATGTATAAAATAATGACTGACTTGGATCACATAAAGGAATGTAGATGAACATGAGAAGTGCGAGCAGTGGATCTACTTAAATAAAAACCTCTCTTTCTCCAGTCTGGTCCAATAACTAACATCCAATGACGAAGATTCATCAGTAAAAACTATCAAGATGGTTGAAATGTTCTCTGTGTTACCCATGAGCCTCCTCTTCTGTCGAGCTCTCCTGCGCTCTGCTGCTACCTGTGGAACCCGACCAATGAGAGGAGAGCTGAGGTGAGGTGAGAGGTTTAAAACAAGAAGGACAGCCCTTACACTTAGAGGGGTGCTTCGGGTCAGGAGGGTGAAGGATATGAAGGAGGACAGAATGGGGATTTACTTTGTAGAGCATCTATTCTGTCTGCTTCTAAGCGTCCCTGAGGTGATGCCACATGGTGACTTAGTGAACATGTTGGACGTTATCAGCTCTTTTCGGTAATGGATCCTTCTTGTTTGGAGGTCCAAAGCAGAGCTGTGTTTTTTTCAGTTAGTTTATAGGAGGAAGAGAAAAAGAAAATTGATATGTCTTGGCAGGATAGAGCCAAACTGCATAGAATATATGGCTCAGTATGAGCGCAACACTAGGACTATTGTGAACCCAACAGTGGCTACGGAGGCAATAGTAAAACGAAAATCAACTACTGATCTGAATAATGGCAGGTCAACACTGATAACAGAGCCGCTGGCAAAGAACAAGGAGGGTTCAAACCTGAATTGGCTTTGTAGATATTTCATGTGTTAGGCTGGCCAAGCCCTGCTTTGGCTACTTCCTTTGCCTTCTATAAGCTTGGCTGCCATTGTTCTTTGGACAGAATGGCATTGGCCTCAAATAGGTTTGCTTTAGCCACAAGCCTCAGGCTGGCTGGCGTTCGCCTCAGGCTGGCTGGCGTTAGCCTCAGGCTGGATGGCGTTAGCCTCAGGCTGGATGGCGTTAGCCTCAGGCTGGCTGGCGTTAGCCTCAGGCTGGATGGCGTTAGCCTCAGGCTGGATGGCGTTAGCCTCAGGCTGGATGGCGTTAGCCTCAGGCTGGCTGGCGTTAGCCTCAGGCTGGATGGCGTTAGCCTCAGGCTGGATGGCGTTAGCCTCGGAGTGGCCGCCGTTTGCCACATACTGGCTCCAGTTAGACTCAAGCTGGCTGGCATAAGACTCAGGCTGGATGGTGTTAGCCTCCGGCTGGATGGCATTAGCCTCAGAGTGGCTGCCGTTTGCCACATACTGGCTCCAGTTAGACTCAAGCTGGATGGTTTTAGCCTCAGGCTGGATGGCATTAGCCTCAGAGTGGCTGCCGTTTGCCACATACTGGCTCCCGTTAGACTCAAGCTGGCTGGCGTAAGACTCAGGCTGGCTGGCGTTAGCCTCAGACTGGATGGCGTTAGCCTCAGACTGGAATGTGTTTGCCACATACTGGCTCCGGTTAGCCTAAGACTGGATGGCGTTAGCCTAAGGCCGGATGGTGTTAGCCTCAGATTGGCTGACGTTAGGCTAGGATAGGCAGGTCTTAACACTAGAGGGTTGTGACCACGCCTAGCTTGGACCAACACTTTTAAATAAAAATTGAAATAAACACAAAAACAAACAGAAAACGTATCAAGAAATATGGCTGACAGACTAAATCTTAAAAGAATCAGAAAATGCTTTATTACCGAGTCGTGTTTTTACTAGATATGGAAAAGCAAACTCACTCTTCACATAAATAAATATGGGAGAAAATATTAGATTAAAATTGCATGATAAGAAAACCCTGGCAATTATGGAAATTAGGTCCCATTTTATTATTTTTTCGTTTTTGTTTTTCCCTTAAAAGAGAAAAGCATCAGTTGCTGACTCAGGGTGTTTATTTCATTAATTTTACTGTTCAAAATGTAGAGAGGGGAACCAACTTTAAGTTAATCCCTATAAAAAAAACAACCAAATACAAAGGAAACTCCACAACAACAAACTGCAATGAAAATTTCACCAGCAGGTAGATGGGCCCAATATTCATAGCAACATATTAACAATTTAACTCAAGATATAAAATAGGCATGTGCATGTTTTTGCATTTTAATCAATCTTTTCTTTGACCCTTTCAGCCCCATTTTTCATGGATAATTGTGCTTTTTGGTCTTTCCTTTTTCTACAGTTTGTAATTGGTTTTTTATGAAGATGAAAAAAAATGGTGCACTGCCTACAAATCCATGAACAGTAAATTCAGTGAAAGACACATGTAGATGTTTGAACATCAGCCATATCTCTTTATATTCTGTTTTCCAAAAGTTTGCATCTATTCCAGCCCAGGCATGCTAGCTTCTTTCAATATCTAATTAGCCAGAATCGGCCGCCGTTGCCCCTGTCACACCAGCATTTGCCTGACGTACAAAAAATCGGGCAAAAATGCAGGCATACAATGGATTGTAGCGTTTTGGTATAAAGGGGGTTCACAGGAGGAAACCATCAGTTTTCCTCCAGGCTTCATCACCATCATAGGGTGACGGAGAAGGTGAGTGTGATGGATCCTTCCTGTGTTCACGCCAACGACCAGCAAACTTCCTACCAGACATGATGCTGAATCTACTGCGACTGTAAACCTTCTTTCTTTCTTTTTATTCATTCAGAGACATCTTTTCATGCAGGCTGGGTGCCTCCGGTGTAGGTACCAGATTGACTCGGGCTGCCAGATTGACTCGGGGGCCTGCGCCTTTTGATGACGTCACAATACATAATTGTTTTAACGTTTGCACAATTGCGCAACACATTTTGATTGGTCTGGACAGCTTACTAAAGTAATTATAGCGGGGTGTAGGTTTTATTCGAAAGCGGGATTGCGGTTTGTAAACGGACAATTTTACGAAGAAATTCTCCATGGTCCCTGCGCCTTCCGATGACATCACCGAATTCGCCATGGGCCTTGCGCCTCCCGATGACGTCACATTATGGCAACGCCACTCAAACAAACTACATTGAGCCCGCGGTCTGCATTTGTAACGAGAATAGATTTGTGACAAATAGAGACCGCGGGTGCAATGTAGTTTGTTTGAGTGGAGTTGCCATATCGTTACGAGTGGCGTTGCCATATAGTGACGGGCGGAGTTGCCATATTATGACGTCATCAAAAGGCGCAGGCCCCCGAGTCAATCTGGTACCTACACCGGGCGCATCGCTACCCATCAGGACACTGACTTGTGACATTTCCTGGGCATTATGCTGCCGTGCGTTTTGCATTATTTAGGCTCTCGTTGGACATAAGTTATAAATACGCAATATACACGCCCCAAATTGAAAAAATACATAAAAAGTTCAGCTATGCCAGTGTTTTAGGAGATTCTGGAACGTCAGGCATACACTGGCTAAACTGGGAAGGTGTGACAGGGCCCTCAATAACTAGGGGTGTAAATCACACTCACCATGGTGATTCGATTCAGTATCGATTTCCTGACCCAACAATTCGTGGTGTACTCAAGAATACACCACGATACGATTTGTGGTCAGTTTTTTTTCTACCTTACAGCCAGACAATGTTTCAAATTTGAAATAAATCAATGAAAGCTATAATATCGTCGTGCATTTCATTTGAGAAACAACAGAAAATAACAGAAATACTTCCGCACAAATGACTTGAACCCGCAATGGGTGCGAAAGTCATCCTCTTTTTTTCTCCGCCATTTTTTCCGTGCAAGCGGAAAGATGGTAGCGGCTAAAGGAAGAGAGGTAGGGCGAAATATGTCAGAATTACGTCCAGGAGCAAATGGATAAAAATAGACTGGAGGATAAAAAAACATGAATGGATGCTCTTGCGGACGTGTCGATGCATCGGATCGTCGGCTGTTGCATCGATACAAAATGATTATTATTTATCAGTAACCTATGACTAATCAGATCAGTAGAAGCCTCGATGGCGGAACTCATACAGACTGTGCCTGTTAGTCAATCCCACAATGCCACCCACCCTACAGACCTGCTGACGCCTCCAATATGGACACCAGAGAACCAGGGCATCACCTTCTGTGGACTTTTTTTTTTGTTAAGACAATGCATTACCGTCACATCTTTGTTTTGTGGAAACAAAGGCTGAACAGCATGAAGCAAAATATCAACAGTAGCAGGAGGAGGACAGCAAAGAGAACGGTTGATATAAAGAAAAGGTAAAAATACAGTTCAGGGGGTAAAAAAAAGCCTTCAGACATCCACAAACATCCTAAGATGAATAAAGAAAAGCTCGTCGGGGACGGGTGTTATGAGCAGGTAAAGGTGTCAGCGTTGGAGCTGGACAGTCAGCGTCTAGGCTGGCCTGGATTTACCTCATGCATAAAACCCTCTAACAGTAGTTCTCAATGGTATCAAAGAATGAAAAGTTTACGGGGAACTCTGGGAGGGCCAGAGACAAGAGGAGGCACGCAAGGAGGGGGAAAAGAAAGAGAAAGAGAAAATTAATTCAGTTCCGCTGAAGGAAAACAGGAAAGCACATTCCTAAAAACGAAAACACAGCAAAAGGCATCAGAAAGAAGAGGGAAAGATTTGAAAAAAATAAAATGTTTGCAGGTTTGGCGAGGCAGCAGACCCGGCAGGTCAGACAGCGTTGGGAGGAAAGCTACCTGGCGTGGTGTTTCTGTCATTGAGCAGCTTCGTCTGACTGTTGGGCAGGATCTTGATCTCTGGAGGATCTGGACTCTGGCCCGACCGCGACGCCATCAGAGCGTTCAGGTACTGCAGACGAGTCACCTGCAACACAATGATCCACGGTGACATCATCAGCTGCCTCAAGTCTATCGGTTAAAACTACACATTCCCTATGGAGTGAATCGTGTTCCATTATTGTTGCAAGAAAATGAACCGATGCAATTATCGGGTTTTCCTTAGATAGAAAACTTTTTATCAATCTGACTGGATGATCTGGTTGAATTGTCTCTGTAAAGAGCCTTGGATGAGGTGTTGTAAATTGGCGCTTATGGAAGTAAATCTGTGTCGCTGGGATTTGAATTAAAAATGCCACTGAAATTTAAATGTTATATGTTTGTACTTACTGTTTTAGTGTTAAAATATATTCAGAAAACAAATTTTTGACCTAAAAAAATGCATTGTCATTATTTCTACACAGTTGAAATTTCATTTATTTTCTCTTCAAGCTAAAAATTCACATTACTATTTCAAAGTGATTACATTTTCAATACTTATTTTTCAGTTAAATTTTTGAGTGTTAAAAAAATCTGCATATAAAAAAATTCAACCTTTCAAAATTCAAAGTCAATATTTTCAGCCTCCTGAGATTCAACTGGCTCTATTTCACTGTCTTAAATTCGGCGTCTAAATTCAGTGTAAAAAAGGGAAGGGTTACTTCAGGTCACAGACATTAGCAATGGATTTGGTGTGTCCAACACCCAGCCAATCCCGTTACGTTTTCTTGGCCACGTGACGTGACGCATGTGGCCCTCATACTGAAGGAAAACCAGCATTACGGAGCCGGTCATGCAAGCTAACACTGCCTCAACTACAGAAAAATGAAAGTAATAAACTCACCGTTGAGTTAGCGTTAGCTTGCATGACCGGCTCCGTGATGCTGGTTTACCTACAGTCTGAGCGCCATATGCGTCACGTCATGTGACCAATTTTTAATTCAAATCCCAGCGACACAGATTTACTTCCATAGGCGCTACATAAATAAACTGAATTCAAATGGAATTGAAAATGTGATAAAAGCATAAACCAGAAATAAAACTTTGAAATTTAGAGTAAAATCAATTTGTTTTTACATTTATATTTTAAATGGCATCTTTTCTATATATTTTTACAGATTTTATATATATATTTTTCAGTTTGTTTTGCAGATTCAGTTTTTAAAACTCCATTATTTTCAAACTGCCTTTCACAGATCACATTTCCTCTTCATGCCCAATATAAACACTCGCCATTGACCAATAAAAAGGTTGTTGCTAATGTCAACGCTAACCAATAGAAATGTGTCTTCACTCTTCCCTCCAAAGAAAAGCCCGCCCCCAGAGGTTAAGAGAAAGTGATCTGGAAACGCAATTTAAAAAGAATGCAATTCGTAAAACTCTAAACAACTGAAGAAAATCTGTAAAAAAAAAAAATTAATGCAAAAAAAAATGTTTTTATAAACTGTTATTTATAAATTTTAAATAACAAAACATAAAAAAATATAAAGAAAATACCAAGGCTTAGTCTTAAAACCTTTTTGATTAAAATATTTTCATTTTAGGATTCAGGATTTTTTCTTTAAATTCCCATTTACAAAATATTTTTTTCTTTCAACAATATTGACCCAGAATTCACTCCATAACTCCCCACCTTACAGACCAATCTTATCTAAGCTTTCCTTTATATACCTTCCAGACCCCAGTTTTAAATGCCAGGGAAGGTCCCAGTGGACAGACCCACTCCTGCATGATCCACTCACCCGTATGAGCTGCAGGTCAGTGAGCGCTCGCACCGTGTAGTCTGGACAGTAGCTGGAGGGGCTGGTGGCGTCCGTCGACTCAAAGGGATCCCTGGGAGAGTGCCGCTGGCTCGACACCGGAGACTGATGAACTGTATGTTATAAACAGAAACACAAAGTCTGAATGAACATCAGCCGCCTAAAGAAAGGACTCCCTGCACAAATAGAAATAATAAAAAGAAGGCAGAAAACAGGGTTTATACAGGAATGAGTAACTCTAATTTAATGCTCTATTAATGCTCTTAGAAATAATTTCAATTACATAAACAATAGGGGTGGAACGGTTCACAAAATCCACGGTTCGGTTCGGTTCACGGTTTAGTGGTCACGGTTTTCGGTTCGGTTCGGTATATGTTGATTGTTAGCCCAAAATCCCATAAAAATTAATGAATTGTAATTATTTTTAATCATCTGCGGAAACCCTGGATCATTTCCGCATGTTTTGCTGCTTTGAATTTAATCATCTGGCGCATGCTCTCTACCATTTCCAAGGAACTCAGAGCGGAGCGGACGGGAGCCACAGCGGGTCTGGAGCGCAGCGGGGCGGAGCGCTGACGGAGTATGAGGGATTTCGGGGTTAGCATGACATGTTGGTCATGTTGCTGTTAGCGTAAACAAAACGTGTTACACAATGCTTGCACACTGTTGCACTTTTATCCACAACTTTCTTTCCGCCGTCATCGTAGGTCACTCTAAATGCAAAGCGCTCCCATACAGCAGACCTATAAAGTGCTGCTGGTGCGTCTTCCAACTCCTGTTCTTTCCCACTCGCCAGTCCGACACAATTCTCCACAACAACTGATTTTTTTCTGCTACACCCGGCTAAGCTGCTTCGCTTCTTCTTCTTCTTGTTTACTACTGGTGGTTGGCTTTGGTCGCAGTACCGCCACCTTCTGCTCTGGAGTGTAAACGCTTCGCCTATGAGAAAAAGGAGCAGCGCTTGAACCGAACGAAACACACGCGAACCGAGCAGAGACAGTAGAACCGAACGGTTCGGACGCTTTTCATAAACCGTTCCATCCCTAATATATATATAAACATATATATGTATAAATAACATGACAAAATCATTTGTGATCTTTAACGTCGACAGGCTGCAGCCATGTCCCTGTGCCTCAGCCAGAGACAGAGCTCTGGCTGAGGCAAGCTCAGTACATATATTTACATAACTGCCAATACACACACTCTCCCTTGGAACTATCCCACCCGTACATAAAGAACTTTCTCACAGACGAACATTTGGGGGAAAACAACTCGAATTTGATCAAGCCCATTCCCTGTTAGGTTAATATATCTTTCACTGGCTAGATGGATCTCCTCAAAACAACAGTCCTCTCCTTCATGCCATGAAGGAGGCTGTGTGAACTCATTCTCATGACTAGGGTTGGGAGATTTTCATGATTCTGATTATCTTATTGATTCTGTGCAGGGTGACATTCATCTACCTTTGCCTGGGACATTTTATTTCTGCCTGCCTTGGCAAAAACAGAAGGCAGTGAACGGGAGCTGCCAGCCTCTGAGCAGCCAGGCTACCCGTCTCATCACAGTCATCTAAATCTAATGGAGAAGGCATCTGTTTAATGAAAAAACATTACTGTACAATAAACCCATCTCCCCCTGATTTAAATAAACAAGCGTCACCTTTCACTCGCCCCCTGACCTGCGGAGCAACTTTGTAACATGTTTAATAACCCCAAAGAGAGGTAGGAAATGGTTTTATTTCCAGAAATGGCATCTGATTCACTAGGAACCACATTAAGCACAGCCAGTGATATAAAATTAGCTACTAACCACCAGAGTTCCTTCCATGCTGTCGTAACTTTAGATTCAATCCGGAAGCATCAAAAACACGGCATTCGTTAAAATGTATGCCATGTTGTGTGCGCAGGTGTTTCTGCATGTTGGATGTATTTCCTCCCGCGGATTTATTGCCACTTTGCAATGATTGTAAAGCGCCTTGTTGCCATCTTTCTCTTCCTTAAAATTAAACCAATCTTTCAGTCGCTTTGACCGCTTTTGTTTTGCTTTTCTAGACTTAGGCCTGGTCACGTCGTACTTACTGAATGCCGTGTGCGTAAAAAACGTGACGCAAGTCATGCTGCCCAGCGCTAGGCTCTGATGCTGCCTGGAATTGTTAAGAGAATCGTTAAGCGAGCTGCCAAACGGAGCCATGGAACTGGAACACGGAACCGTTTCTGAACAGGAACCGGTTTTCGATTCCCATCCCTGTTCCAACCTTCGTTTGGAGCCTGTGAAGCTAAGAACAGACACATCTCAACATTTTTTACTCCACAACAATCAACCGGAACCAGTTATATCTGATATATCTGACCAAATTGTTTTTAAAAATGTTTTTTTTTCTTTAATAAAGCACTTTAAATGCCAGGATAATCAAATTTAATGAGTTTTAATGCCAATTAAGGCCTTAATAAAAAAAACAAACAATTTAATGACTTTTAATAATTTTTAAAGTCGTAGGGAAGCGGCCGTTCCAACCGTTGCATTTCCGAATTTTCACGACTGGTGCACGACTTCACACGAGTGGATAAAGTGAATGTGATTGGTCGATTATCAGGGGGGCAGGATTGTTGTGGCAGAAGGTTCGCCAGCAACTCAATGGGAAAGGAAATTATTCTTATTTCAACCATTGCGTATATTAGCTGCGACATATGAATCAACGAGCGAAAAAATTTGATTGACAGATGACCGTTGATATATGATTGGCTGTGTTCAGGCTGAAGTATAACTAACTGGCCTGCATAAGATAATGGGGAAAAAAACGATCTGACAAAGAGTACATTTATAAACATTTTCAAGACAGAATAGTTTGACATTGAAATATGATTTTCCTACGACTCTAATGACACGCAGAAACCCTGAAAAACTACATCTTTTCCACTGCAATCAGGTGGCCCTGCTGCTCCCAGGGCTGAAGACAGAGAGCAATAGCAGGTTTTATAAAGAACTGGCTTGCATCTGAGTTGTAGTGACGACATCTCACCTGAAGAGGGCAGCGTCAGAGCAGACACGCCGTAGTAAGTAAAGGCCCCATTCTCAAACTTAAGCCCCTCTTTGCCAATTTCCACCTCGACGCGGCCCTGAAAAACAAATGGAAAACATTCAGCGAGACCCAACAAGACCGCTGGAATGATAAAAAAGGGATTTTTATTTTATGCCAATTGCTTAAAATGAAAATGAATGAATAAATGTCTCCAGCTTGGTTTTCTCAGGCAAAATTAAAAAGGAACTGTTGTAGAGTAAAGGAACCTCCAGTTGGCTAAATAATGACGTAGAACTCAAAGATCTGCCCCTCATGTTTCCACTGGTTTTCAGACCTAATAAAGTAGCCTGCTGGCGCTTCCTACCTGCAGCAGGAGGATGAAGTAGTCCACCGGGTGGTTGCGGGTGTACAGGTAGTGGCTGGGGCTCAGCCGGTTGCTGTGGTCGAAGGGGACCTCCTGGTTGACGCTGGGGTGGCGGAGCAGGTGGAACAGCACCTTCTCTGAGACTCGAGCTGGACTGAAGTGCTCTACTTCTGAAGGTGGAAACAGAAGCACAGAACTTCAGTGGGTTTACCTCCATTTCTATGGAGGCAATTTTGTCCCATTATTGTTAGAAGTGTTAGGTTTATTATTTATACATCATGTGCATTGTTATTCTGTTAGTCAGATTAGACAGAGCAGAAGGCCTTCCTTCACACTGTGGATGTCACGGTGTGTACGGAGGTCATCTAATCAGGACAGCCTTCGTGTCTTTAAGAATACACAGGATATGCGCACATCTTGGAGCTGGTCTGATAGGAGAGCTATCTGTAACCCTGAGGCATAGAAGCAAGCTGCATACAGGTCAGGGCATTGATGGCGTGTCAGTTTCTGATACGGACAGCTAAGCATCCAAAAAAAGAAGCAGGAGATGACCTTGTCCGGGGCTCAATCTTCGCCGGACGCTCGCGGACGTGACTTTTGAGACCACAGCTGTGCAAGCTCCAAGCATTTTCTCTGTCCTGTAACGACCTGATCTGGAATAAACTCTGTTATTTTTTACTCCAGTTTTATAGTCCTTTTTATATGTTTTACCCAGCTTGAGTTAAGAGTAGTAAATAACTTGCTCCCAGGAAAAGGACCGTGGGGAAGCCCCCAAGGCGCAACGGCTTTTTTAGGGGACATGACTTCCTCATTTTAACAGAAGCAAAGAGCATAGAAAAAGTGAATTTGTAGAAAAAAGGCAATCCAGAAATACAACTTACAGATGCTGTTTTCTCAGATTTTTATTTTTATTTAACTTCTTCTTTTTTACAGATTTCTCATATTTTATTTATAACAGATATTTTTTTTTTTTTTTTTTTTTTTCAAGCTTTCTTTTCAGATTGAGTTTTATGAATTGCTTTCTTTTCAATTCAACCTTCTTGTCTGGGGGCGGGTTTTCCTCTGGGCTGACACAGGAAGCCACATTTCTATTGGTCTGCTGGACGTAAGCAACAATATTTCTATTGGTCGAACATGAGGAATTGCATTTGGCTTCAAGTGATGCAAATGTGATGTTTTAAAACACAGTTTCACAAGAATGTGATTTGTACAATTCAATCTACAAAAAGCACACTTTTTTTAAATATATAATAAGTTAAAATAAAGTTACACTGAAAACCTTTTTTTAAAGAAAAGATTTTTAAAAGTAATTTCTATGGAGAGATATTTGTGCCATCGGTTTGAGCGCGCAGGAACCAATCCGAGCGCGCAGTGAGACAACAAGCGCACGCGCAAAGCCGGTCTGGCGCGCGCTCAACTCTGAAAAACCCTCTCAACACACTGTTCTCGCGCTCAGTTTCATCTCTGCGCGTGCTCGAATCCGTCTCTGCTCGCGCTCGACCTGCTCTCTCTCCGCGCTCAACACCTATGGCAAGCCAAGAAGGTCATATTTCGCATTGAATTGTCGCGTTAAGATTGAAGTTAACCCGCAAAAAACGCGCGTTCTCCCGAGATTACGTCGCTTTTTACGCCGTCTTTTACCAACGAGCGCCGCCTTTTACGCGCGTCATGATAGTACCGCAAGACGCGCGTTAAATACGCGCGTTGTGTCGGTCAGAACGCGCGTATTTAACGCGCGTTTTCCTAATATGATAATGATGTCCTTCCTTCTTTTCCCACAGCCAATGCATTTGAACTGGTTGCATCCAATCTCTGATCAAGGCAGCCAGACCAAGAAAGTTCAGCGCAGATCTGCTTTGTGGAAAACTGCACAGAGCTCAATGTTGCAGCATTGCCAGAATTCACTGCATTGCCGTTTCACAAAGCCTTAACTTTAGGAATATATCCACTACTTACACTTTGCTGTTATTTTGAATCCATTCCATGCCTATTTTCACGTAAAAATGTTTTGCATCAACATTCATCGCCAACAAATGTTTTGTATTCACAGGTATCAGTAGGAATGTCTCACCACTTAATACTACCGAGAGGTGGCGTGGTGGCTTAAGTGACCGCCTTCAATGCGATTCTTTTGCTTCGTGGCGGGTTCGAATCCGGCAGAGGCCGTCCGACTTTTCCCTTTATATTCTGTCTTGTCTCCAACCAAGCCCATTTATTTATTTATTTTTTTTCTGAGAATATAATCATAAATGTAGCCTACTTCACTGTTTTTGATCCATCGCCATGCATTCTGTCATGTAAAAACTTTTTACATTGTACTAATAAAATGACAATAAAGGGGACACTTGTCTTCCAGAAAATTTGTCGGTCTGACTTGTTTTCTGTATATTTTCCTGCATATCACCAACCTTTTTCCATAATGCTTTATACAGCCATGGAGCAACTGCTGTTAAAATTAAATTAACAGGAAGATTTCTTATTAAAAGTGTTATTAGTGCAATGAGAAAAAACTTGCTTAGTTGAGCCAGTGGAGGTTTGATGATCCCCATAGCTCATGTTCTCTGTCTCCTACATATACATATAAATATATATATATTATATAATATATATATATATATATATATATATATTAACCACGTCACATAAATGTTCTTTCAGTCTGCAGATGGCGCCATATAACGAGTAGGCTACTGGCAGAGCAGCAAACAGGTGTTTGCACCAAAGCTGTACAACAATATAGGCAAGGTGTGTCTCTTTTTCCAGAGAGAACTGGATACTGGATTCTTTCATCTTTTTTATTTATTATGAACTATTATCTATTTCCCACTACCTTTGACCACTAGTCAATACCTTTACTTATGTGTACTAGAACAAGATCCAAATGTGCAAGAGTCTAATTACATTTTCATTGTGGAGTAGGAGACAAGGTATGGGTGCAGCACCTTCCATTGGGGGTGTATCCAGAAAACAGGTACTACGTTATTTAGATGTTACATTTAATTTTAACAGCAGTTGTTCCGTGGCTGCAGAAAGCATTATGAGCTTGGGAAAAGGTTAGTGATATGCAGGAAACATACAGAAAACAAGTCAGACAGACACATTTTCTGGAGGATAAGTGGCCCCTTTAATGTCATTTTATTAGCACAATGTAAAAAGTTGTTACATGACAGAATGAATGGCGATGGATCAAAAACAACAGAGAAGTGGGCTACATATATGGATTATATTCTTGGTTAGAGGCAAGAGAGAATATCAAAGGCATAGGTTTGATTTCAGCTTTGGCAGGGACACTATTGGTCTTCAGTTTCATTGGTCTAATGTCATTGGTCCTTTGCAAAAAGATGCATACTCTTTTTTTTAATGCTTAATGTGAGCATCAGGCTTTGATGTGTTTAAAGAGAACAGCATAATTTCTTCCTAGATTAATACAAATCTTATAAGCACTACACTCACTAGATGCTGTTTAGCAATGTTTGAAGCATCACTGGCTCTGATCAATGTGCAATTAGGACTTTTTTCCACTTTGAAAATGTTTGCATTTAAACTTACCAGTAAGACAGAAGGTAAATACATTCCTATTTAACCAAATATAGTCTAAATATGCCTGTTATATGTTGACGTATCGTGTTTTCTTTTGAAGATGTATAATTGTGCAGAGGTAAACAGGTGAAACCCACTCTTATTTTTTTATGTAATATGCTCTCTCTGTGTCATGCAAAATAATACATTCAACGGACGGCAAATAAATGTATTGTATTTACATGTGCACTGGAACTATAAGAGGAACTGACACTGAGGATTTTGAAATATTAACTTCACTATACAAGTTGTACATCTGGGCTGTAGTTAGTCTATGTAGCCCATTTCATAAATTTGTTCTATGGCTAAAACAATTAATCACATCTATCAATAATTTAAATAATCGTCAACTGATTTAGTAATTGATTAATCAATAACTGGAGTATAGAGCCACTAAAATGTGCCTTTAAGCCAATAGAGCGACCCACTTAGAGCAGGAATTATACCAAGATTATGAAAAAATATGTAAACATTTTGCATTTAGGACAAAAAAAAAGTTTTAGTCTGTCAATATTCTCCATCCAGAACTCCTCAAGAGGAAACGTTTCTGTTTCACCTGGGGTCATTTCGTAAAAAAATCTACTTTAAGGAACATTTGGGTGATCTGATTATTAATCAATTCATCAAAAAAATAATCAACAGATTAATCAATTTGCAGAATAATCATTAGTTTCAACCCTTATTTTATGGTAACGTTCCAAACACATTTCTTCCATCATGCAGCAGTGAAGGGCAGCTGCTTCACCATGAGGCTGCCCTGCATCATTATATCTGTTTCCTACAATCATATAATGTTTCTATTATACAAGTGCGTTTATAATAGTAAAGGATTAAATGTAACAGCCTTTTATCATCATCCTATATTGCTTGCTGTTTAAATAGCTCCTTATGTCTATTTTCTTTTTTAGTGGCATCATCTATAAACACAACACTAAGAATCAGCCAAAGTTTATTCAAATATAAAATCACTTTTAACAATTATAAAAGACAATATAACACTATCTTATCTGTAATGTAATAGTATCCAAAATAAACAGCCAGATTGAAGCATTATTTACCAGACATTAATGTACTAATTTACTTATGGACTGTGTGGAAATCTAGAAAAATAGAATCAGTGTAAATAGAGTTCCTCTGTTTGTCTTCATCCTATTTCTAGAAGTAGAATCAATTAAATAGAACTATTTTTATGTGGAAAACAAAAAAATAGAAGAACGTCAGCATCCTTCTCGTGTTATGTTCTACAAAATAAATTAACAGCTTTTATATACACCTGAACTGCCGTCAAAAAACAGAAAACAGTAATAGAAAAGAAATATTGGTGAAAGGGAATCAGAAATGTTGATAGATTACAGACTGCTCATTTCAACAGCAGTTTTCAGAACTCCTGTCTGACTCAGAATATTTTGTTTTATAAAAGAAATCCTAACTTTGGTTACTTTCATTTCTCAAGTTCCAAAAATCCAAACTATCTCCTGCTTCTTCACAGAACTGCAGTCAGAAGCTTTCGCCTGTTTTAGCCTAGAATAAGAGTGGGTTTCACCTGTTTACCTCTGCACAATTATACATCTTCAAAAGAAAACACGATACGTCAACATATAACAGGCATATTTAGACTATATTTGGTTAAATAGGAATGTATTTACCTTCTGTCTTACTGGTAAGTTTAAATGCAAACATTTTCAAAGTGGAAAAAGTCCTAATTGCACATTGATCAGAGCCAGTGATGCTTCAAACATTGCTAAATAGCATCTAGTGAGTGTAGTGCTTATAAGATTTGTATTAATCTAGGAAGAAATTATGCTGTTCTCTTTAAACACATCAAAGCCTGATGCTCACATTAAGCATTAAAAAAAAGAGTATGCATCTTTTTGCAAAGGACCAATGACATTAGACCAATGAAACTGAAGACCAATAGTGTTCCTGCCAAAGCTGAAATCAAACCTATGCCTTTGATATTCTCTCTTGCCTTTAACCAAGAATATAATCCATATATGTAGCCCACTTCTCTGTTGTTTTTGATCCATCGCCATTCATTCTGTCATGTAACAACTTTTTACATTGTGCTAATAAAATGACATTAAAGGGGCCACTTATCCTCCAGAAAATGTCTGTCTGACTTGTTTTCTGTATGTTTCCTGCATATCGCTAACCTTTTCCCAAGCTCATAATGCTTTCTGCAGCCACGGAACAACTGCTGTTAAAATTAAATGTAACATCTAAGTAACGTAGTACCTGTTTTCTGGATACACCCCCAATGGAAGGTGCTGCACCCATACCTTGTCTCCTACTCCACAATGAAAATGTAATTAGACTCTTGCACATTTGGATCTTGTTCTAGTACACATAAGTAAAGGTATTGACTAGTGGTCAAAGGTAGTGGGAAATAGATAATAGTTCATAATAAATAAAAAAGATGAAAGAATCCAGTATCCAGTTCTCTCTTGAAAAAGAGACACACCTTGCCTATATTGTTGTACAGCTTTGGTGCAAACACCTGTTTGCTGCTCTGCCAGTAGCCTACTCGTTATATGGCGCCATCTGCAGACTGAAAGAACATTTATGTGACGTGGTTAATATATACATATATATATATATATATTATATAATATATATATATTTATATGTATATGTAGGAGACAGAGAACATGAGCTATGGGGATTATCAAACCTCCACTGGCTCAACTAAGCAAGTTTTTTCTCATTGCACTAATAACACTTTTAATAAGAAATGTTCCTGTTAATTTAATTTTAACAGCAGTTGCTCCATGGCTGTATAAAGCATTATGGAAAAAGGTTGGTGATATGCAGGAAAATATACAGAAAACAAGTCAGACCGACAAATTTTCTGGAAGACAAGTGTCCCCTTTATTGTCATTTTATTAGTACAATGTAAAAAGTTTTTACATGACAGAATGCATGGCGATGGATCAAAAACAGTGAAGTAGGCTACATTTATGATTATATTCTCAGAAAAAAAAATAAATAAATAAATGGGCTTGGTTGGAGACAAGACAGAATATAAAGGGAAAAGTCGGACGGCCTCTGCCGGATTCGAACCCGCCACGAAGCAAAAGAATCGCATTGAAGGCGGTCACTTAAGCCACCACGCCACCTCTCGGTAGTATTAAGTGGTGAGACATTCCTACTGATACCTGTGAATACAAAACATTTGTTGGCGATGAATGTTGATGCAAAACATTTTTACGTGAAAATAGGCATGGAATGGATTCAAAATAACAGCAAAGTGTAAGTAGTGGATATATTCCTAAAATTAAGGCTTTGTGAAACGGCAATGCAGTGAATTCTGGCAATGCTGCAACATTGAGCTCTGTGCAGTTTTCCACAAAGCAGATCTGCGCTGAACTTTCTTGGTCTGGCTGCCTTGATCAGAGATTGGATGCAACCAGTTCAAATGCATTGGCTGTAGGAAAAGAAGGAAGGACATCATTATCATATTAGGAAAACGCGCGTTAAATACGCGCGTTCTGACCGACACGACGCGCGTATTTAACGCGCGTTCTGACCGACACAACGCGCGTATTTAACGCGCGTCTTGCGGTACTATCATGACGCGCGTAAAAGGCGGCGCTCGTTGGTAAAAGACGGCGTAAAAAGCGACGTAATCTCGGGAGAACGCGCGTTTTTTGCGGGTTAACTTCAATCTTAACGCGACAATTCAATGTGAAATATGACTTTCTTGGCTTGCCATAAACACCAGCTGTGCGCTCGGCTGTTTCTCCGCTCGCTCGACTCTCTGCGCTCGCAACTTCAGCAATGTATGTAAATGAACCATACCATCAGCCAATCACACTCAGCTTCTTTTCATCCAATGAAAGCATTCGTTCCTTCTTCTTCTTCTTTTTTATCATGGCGGATCGCAAGCAACTTTAAGGTGCATACCGCCACCTACTGTTCATGATTGTGTAGCAACATTGTTTTACATCTATTAAATTCTATTTTTTAATTTTGTATTCTGAAGATAACTAATTAATGCTTTCCTTAATCTATAAATATCCTTTATATTTCCTTTATTTCCCAATAATCCTTTAAGACTCCATTCTTGGCCTGTCCTTTCAACTACTCTTCTCAATTTTTCCCTTTCAGGTTCATATGTTTTACAGTTCATTAATACGTAAGCATTCGTTCCAAATACTACACCGGGTTAAATGAAAAAATAAAAATAAAAACACAATCAGGAAAATCAAACAACTCTTACAGTTATTTTGTCAACATTCCTAAGATAGTACTATAAAATATCTTGAATTATCTCAAATAAACTTCAGTAAAACAGTTATTAGATCATTGCCTCATCCATCTCTTTTACCTGCTATTGACATGGATTTAAATTTGCTGTTTTAAAAGAAAAATAAGGAGGATATTTCAGGTTCAAGTATGGTTCAACAGTATATAGATAATGTTTTGGATCATATTGGCCTTACTCTTAGCTTTTGTGGCGGGTGTTTCTTCTTTTTGTTGTTTTTTATGGAGGTTGGCAAACAACAATTACCGCCACCAACTGAAAAATCCTGTTTATCAAATTATTCTTTTTAATATATATAATAAAGAATAACCCTCTTATTTAGAGTCCATCTGTAAAAGGTCTTCTAAATAATAATTGTTAAATTTCAGATCAGGTCTGCTGTCTGAATAATTGTGTTTAAATTAATATAACGCTGATCTAGAATCAGAGCAAACTAAACTTCTTAATGGAACGATTTCTTCAATCCATTGTAAGGCCAATATGATCCAAAACCTTTCTCCTTTGTAGGCTGAATTCCATCACTGATTCTTTTACCCGATTTAAAAAAAAATTCTGGAACTAAAACAAAACACCATTCCTAATATTGGAATATTTTGAAGCATCCATAAAAAATTTAACATATCCATAATATTTTTTATCTATATATTGTTGAACCATACTTGAACCTGAAATATCCTCCTTATTTTTCTTTTAAAACAGCAAATTTAAATCCATGTCAATAGCAGGTAAAAGAGATGGATGAGGCAATGATCTAATAACTGTTTTACTGAAGTTTATTTGAGATAATTCAAGATATTTTATAGTACCATCTTAGGAATGTTGACAAAATAACTGTAAGAGTTGTTTGATTTTCCTGATTGTGTTTTATTTTAATTTTTTTCATTTAACCCGGTGTAGTATTTGGAACGAATGCTTACGTATTAATGAACTGTAAAACATATGAACCTGAAAGGGAGAAATTGAGAAGAGTAGTTGAAAGGACAGGCCAAGAATGGAGTCTTAAAGGATTATTGGGAAATAAAGGAAATATAAAGGATATTTATAGATTAAGGAAAGCATTAATTAGTTATCTGCAGAATACAAAATAAAAAAATAGAATTTAATAGATGTAAAACAATGTTGCTACACACTCATGAACAGTAGGTGGCGGTATGCACCTTAAAGTTGCTTGCGATCCGCCATGATAAAAAAGAAGAAGAAGAAGGAAGGAATGCTTTCATTAGATGAAAAGAAGCTGAGTGTGATTGGCTGATGGTATGGTTCATTTACATACATTGCTGAAGTTGCGAGCGCAGAGTCGAGCTTGCCATAGCCGAGCGCACAGCTGGTGTTGAGCGCGGAGAGAGAGCAGGTCGAGCGCGAGCAGAGACGGATTCGAGCACGCGCAGAGATGAAACTGAGCGCGAGAACAGTGTGTTGAGAGGGTTTTACAGAGTTGAGCGCGCGCCAGACCGGCTTTGCGCGTGCGCTTGTTGTCTCACTGCGCGCTCGGATTGGTTCCTGCGCGCTCAAACCGATGGCACAAATATCTCTCCATAAATTTCTGGATTGCATTTTTTTTTTCTTTCAAATTTCAATCCACAGAATGACTGTTTTTTTTAAGGATCATATTTCCTTTTAACTTTTGTCTTTTTTATCATTCATGTCAGCTTCTGCAGAACATTTTGAAAGTTATTATTTAGCTTCATTGAGCTCAAAGCTGGGATTTCGCTGCTCTGATCATGAACAAACCACAGTAGCAATTCCTTTTACTGAGATTATTTACTTCTACTTCTAACTGGTTTTAAGACCATTTTAAAACCAGTAAAATTAATCAATAAAGAACATTCTATCCTTTAGAACAAGTGCAGGTTTTCCTTTAATCGCTTCGGACTCGTTCAGATGCTCTGTGATCTCAGGATCTGTTTCGATCCTAATAAAAGCAAATGGATATTTGGATCAGAAGGTTTTTTGTTAGGATACTTTTTTTATTCCAACTGCAGCCTCAAAAACTCCCAAATTCCTCCAACCAATTGGAGAGCCTGTTCATCTGCACAATTTGGAGGTGTGTGAAGATGGAACATGCCAGAGCTTATTGGTTGGAAATGGGCAGAACAATTCTCTGGTGGCCAATCACAACACACATGGTACCCAGCTGATGGTTTGAGGAATCTCAGCATGACATCAAGGATCCAAACATGCAGCATTAAAAATGTCTTCATCTCCTGCTAAATCTTTTACACCTCATCTCATTTTTGGTCATTTCTTTTTTTCCGTCTGCTTTATAAATGACAGATTGTGCTGCTAAGTTTTAATTGGTCATTTTTACCGTGTTGTATTGATGAGAATTTCATGGCTACAAATAGGAACCATGTCCCATGTGTTTAGTGACTTTCTAACCAGAAAACGGTCTCTATAGATTTTTTTCCACACTGACCTCTAGACAGGAAGCGGTGCGTGGCCAGCAGGAGCTGCGGCGACGTGCGGATCTTGGGTTCTCCCTCTGGAGGCTTGAAAAGGGAAAACTCCTCGTGTGCGCCGCGGGGCTCCAGAGGGATCTCCAGAGGAGGCATCGGACGCTTCACCTTCCTGTCCACTGTGTGGCGACACCAGAAACAGGTTTGAACAGACATGTGGGAAGCAGAGGTGGTATGGAGAGAAATCTGTGCCAATATTATTGACAGCAAAGAAGAGCTTCAGAACTGGGAGTTCTTAATTTAAAGAAAAATAGTTTCGAGGAGCAATTCATAATGTTTATACAAAAGTTTAACCTAAATTCTAACGGTATTCCCTTTTTTAGATTCTGTTTTCCAAATGTCATGTTTTCAAATGCTTTTATTTTTACTTTTATAGACTTTATTCAGATATAATCTTTTCTATGTTATTTTTTTTTTTTTTTTTAAGATTTTATCCAAATATTACATATTATATTATATATTGCTTTTCATTTTTTTTATATTATTCTCCAACATTTTATTAATTTATTTGAAATTTATTTACATATCTTTTCAGTTCCTTTGAGATTTTTTTGTTTGTCAACACTTTTATTCTACTTTTATCTTTTCAAAGTTTATTATTATTATTGTGTTTACAAACATTTTTCAGATATTATCTTTCCCCAAAAAATTCAGTTTTTGTTTTAAGATTTAATTTTTTCAGTTTGTCTTTATATATAAAAAAAAATGTAATCTGAAAAAAGAAAAAGATAGAATCTTAAAAAAATATTTGGAAGGAATAAGAATTCAGAAAAAAAGTAGAGCAAAGAAAAGCTATAAAATCAGCAAACTGTCAAGTAAATGTCAAACATTTGCAAGTACATCATTAATAACTCAAAACTTTTGAGTGATTCAGAAGGTTTTTGAAGTTTCCTTTAAAAGAAAAAAAAAGTTCTTCAAATTAGGCTTTTTTTTTTTACATATTCCTTTCTTTTAATAGTAAAGGAACTAATTTCTCCCCATACAGCAGAAGAAAAAGCGAGCCGTCAGACACTCACAGTAGCCGTCAGACTCGTCCAGGATCTCTGACTTGATGACCTCCTCGATGACGTCCTCTAAGGTGACCAGTCCCAGAACCTCGTAGAAAGGGTCCCCCTCCCCCTCGTTGTTCACCTTCTGGACGATGGCCATGTGAGAGTTACCTACATGAACATCAGAGGTTAGAATAAGAAGAAAGAGAAGAAAACCAACCACACTATCACCTCCAACCTCATCGCCACGGCAAGCTGTCAAATATTGCTCCTGTAAGCCAGGCCAACAATGACCTCAACTACCCCCCATTACTAAGGGCTGGACCCATTTCGGTTAAATTTGCATTTTTCTCTTTAAACCTGTGGATAACAAACTGGGTGTTTGTAAAATCAGCAATGAAATCCAGCACATTTCAAACCAAACAAGAGCCTTAAACAGAGATTAGTGCATCCTAAAGACAAAACCCCCGAAACCTAAGATGAGCAGAGTGGTGTCTACAATTCAATGCAGTGAGGAATGCTCTGATCTTTATATTGGAGAAAACAAAAAACTTCTCCACAGACGCATGGCTCAAAACAGAAGAGCGCCCTCCTCTGGACAAGACTCTGCAGTACATCTACATCTTATTGACAGAGGACATTCTTTGGAGGACCAGAATGGTCACATTTTGGGCAAAGAAGACATGTGGTTTGAGAGGGGAGTGAAGGAAACCATTTATGTTAAGAAAGAAAAGACAACCTTAAACGGGATGAACTCAGATTTCAGCTTTAAAAAACCTACAACCTGCCATCATCGCAGCCCCAACCCCATTACAGGGGAACAGATAACCTCACCTGTTCAGCCAGGCCAACAATCCCATCTAACGACCCTCCTTTCAGAGACATAGACAGGTATGGGGCGTTGCAGGCTAACCAAAGAAGCCAAACGACCCCCATTCCAAATGGCAGGACCTGTTTGTTTTTTTCAATTTGCATGTTTTCTACAGGCCTTTTTGGGCTACTGTATAAAACCTCAAGCTCAACACTATTTCTGACATTTTGAATTGAAAAAGCGTCCTGGGCGGGACGGGAAATGTCTTCAAAATACGAAACAAAGTCCAGTGGATTTTTTATTTTTTTACTTTTTAGGCATATTTTCAAAGCAATTCCAAGGCTTTTGTTGGGCTACTTTATAAAGTTTGGAGCTCAACGCTATTCCAGACATTTTGAATAGAGAATGCTTTCTGGGTGGGAAGCGAAACGTCTTCAAAATTTGAAGAAAAAAAGAAGAAGAAAAAAAAGTCCAGTTGTTCTTAACCTTTTTTGGAATTATAATGAGCACCAATTTGCTGGCTTGACTTAAAGACCTTAAAATACACAGAAAAAATGTAAGAACTGATCCATTAAATGCAACAAAAGCGTTTTGAGAATGGAAAAAAAAAAACAAACAGGTGAAATTGTTTAATCATAAATTTCTTTAAAGTTAAACTTAATCTCTAAAGCTGACATAAAGTCAACCAGAGCACCGAGCGGCTGATAGTGGCCCCGTCCACATGAAGCCAAACCCTGGCCTAAACGCACAAATTTTTCACCAAACCAGCCTCTCATCCACACGAAGCCGGCGTTTCGGGGGCCTGTAAACGATCTTTTTTTTATTCAGCCTTCAGAGTGGGAAGATTTTGAAACGCCGTTTTCGCGTTTCCATCTTTACGCTCTAACCGCATATTTTTTTCATTACACGCATGCGTCATAGCGTCGCCTCTAAACACGCATGCGCGACACAATATCACAACAACAATGGCGTCGTACTGTGTTGAATGGTTGCTGCTCATGCTACTCACCCTGCTGTCGGGCTTACAACAGAATCTTCTTCTTCTGGAATATCTCCAGGAAGAACAGAGCAATATAGACGACATAGTTCAGCACCTGAATTTGACTGAACCACGAAAATGGACCCGCAGGGCAACCATGTATAAATATTAGTGCGCATGCCCAACATTTCGTCGCCTATTTTTGCTTTGGCACCACAGCGCCACTTACAGGCCTGGCATACATTTTGCAGCGTTTTCATGCATTCATGTGGACGATCACATTTGTTCTACGTCTCCGTCTTTACGGCAAACGTTTTGGAAAATATTAGCGTTTCGTGTTCATTTTGACTTCGTGTGGACGGGGCCAGAGACACCTGCTTTGGGGTTGATGGCGAGGCAGCGTGCTTTGATTGCTAACATGAAAGAGCTCCACTCTAACTATGAATGAATAAATGTCCATTGTTAAGCACAGTAGAGGATCTGTGATGCTCTGGGCCACTTCCTTATCTAATCCTGATGGAAAGATTGACTCAAAGTCTTTAAAAAAACATGAACATAAAAAACAGAGTTAACTCTAAAAGAGTCGTTATATTTTGTTTTTTCACTTTAGTTAAAATTCCATCAAATTTGATTGCTTTTAATGGTTTTTGATGCTAAATGATTTATTATAAGAGATAGAAGAAATATTTCCCTGATGTTTGATGTCTTTGCAAAATAAAATAAAAACTGATCTTAAATGATGTTGCAGGTAATTCTAACACCTAAAAAATATATACATGGTTAAATTTTATACAAGTAATATTGAGATTAAAAAGTTTTGGGGTTTCGGTCAATAGAAAGAGTTTATATTGGGGGAAGAAAATGTAATCTGTGAAATGCAATTTATAAAACTCAATCTAAGAAACAGAAAAAAAATGTATTTCAAACCTAAAATCTGAAAAATAAATAAATAAATAAACTCTAGGAAAACAGCAAAGTTATTCTTAAAAACTTTCTTTTATTATTATTAAAAAGTTTTTTTTTTTTTAAGTTTCATTTCTGGATTACATTTTAGTCAAATTTCCTTTTACAAAACGTTTTCATTCCTTGTTGAAATAATGGACCAAAATTCCCTCCATAAGCTCCTAGTATAGAGGGCTAGTCTTCTAGTTACACATAATTAATTTGTTTATCTATAAACAATCTTTTTTATTATTAAAACTGTTTCTAAATATCTATAATGATCAATAATAAACCCCTGAGAAAAAGCACAAATCCTAATAGGATGAGAAAAACAAGAAAAAATGTACTTCCTGCTTTTTTTTTTTGCTAAAAGAAAACCTCTTTGGTGTTAAAACATTTTTATATCTATTTATAATGTTGAGGACTGAAGCGAGAAAAACAAAACGACAATAAAAGTGCAGGAAATGAACATTAAGGTAGAGCACAAATAGAGACGGTGACGCAGATGTTTACGGTTAGAGAGACGACGGGGCGAGCCCACCTTTCTTGAACTCCTCCAGCATGGCGTCCAGCTTGGTGTCGTTAAAGACGAAATGCAGCGGGTGATTGTAGAACTTGGTGATGGTCGTCATGGGGGTGCAGTCCTCCGGGTCCACCAGCGCCAAATCTTTCACATAAAGGATTTCCACGATGTTGGACCTGCAGGAAACCAAACATCAGGAACAGTTCTCAGATTGGTGGCATTCAGACACCAACCTGTCTCTCTGTTTTAGAAAAAAAAAAAAAGAAAAAAAAAAAAGCATTTTTTCCAAAAAATGATAGATCTGGAACTTGATTTTATTTAAGGCAGGTTATTTTGACATAAGTCAAACGGAGCTGCAGATGGTTTTGGACTAATCCTTGTTGCCTTTTCCTTTCTCCCTTTACATAATTAAAATTAGGGATGCACGATATTGGGATTTTGGCCGATATCCCATATGCCGATATTTTAAAACTCGTGTAGCCGATAACCGATATCGATACCGATGTTGAAGCTGGACAAAAATAAGTAGTCATTGAAAATAGCAGTTTTGTTATCCATTTCTGACACTTTGAAAAATAATATACTCAAATATATTTTCATATGCTGATATCAAATTGATTTTTAAAAACGCGGTATCGATCTATTTTACTTTCAAAATCTCGTGAAATTTCATCGTTCTGTTACAAACTCTCGTGATATTTTGCAAATTCTTGTGAGATTTTGTTAGTAAAATAGGTCGATACCGCGTCAATATATCAACATATAAAAATATGACAAAATTTTGTGAATTTTCGGGGGATTTCGTAGCATAACGATGACATATAGCAATATTTCATCAGTAAAAGAGATTGATATGGTGTTTTTAAATGGCAATATATCAGCATATGAAGATATTGTGATATTTTAATGTATCAATATTTTTTCCCTCGTCTTTAGAAGTTTTTAAGTCTGTAAAAAAGAAGTTTTTGATGAAGAAGAAGAGGTATTTTTTTTTTTAGACTTTAGAAACTCAGAAGCTGATCAAATATCGGGTTAAATATCGGTGGGGTGGCCGATGTCCGATATTCAGTTTTAAGGCAGATACCGATAGGGGGCCGATTATATCGTGCATCCCTAATAAAAATAGAAAATAATGAACAAATGTTGCACAAACTGAATTCAATTTAAACATAAAAGAGACATCTATTAGCAAATCAACCAAAACGTTAGCAATTTATAACGATGGAGGAAGCAGCAACGCATGCCGTCCATGTGATGTCGGGGCACGGCTGCTAAATGCGTTAATGAATCAGTGAACACAGGCACGTATCACGAGATACTGATATGAGGAGAAAGGCATAAACGCTGATACCAACATTTATATAATATTTGCAACATTAATGGGCACAGATTCACCCCATAGACCACAGCTGTTTGCTTTTTAAAGTCGTAGCGAAGCGGCTGTTTCAACCGTTGCATTTCCGAATTCTCCTGAGTGGTGCACGAATTTACACGAGTGAATAAAGTGAATGTTGTTGGTCGTTTATCAAGGGGGCGGGATTGTTGTGGCGGAAGGTTCTCAAGCATGTTTGATTGTGGCAGATTTGTCGGAAGCATCTTGCTAACCAGTTAGCAACTTAGTGCTAGCAGGTTCCCAATGGGAAATTCCATTGGGACCAAGTAGCACTAAATTGGTGACTTAGAAACGACACTGTCAAGGAACGCTATGGACAGAGGAAACATGCAAGAGGAGGAGAGTTTAGTGTCGGAGGTCGTGGATGAGTCTCCTCCGTCATCCATTTTTTATTTAGAGAAGGAAAGCGGGGATGAAGATGTTGTGGAAGAGGACGCCAGGGCAGCAAAAGCTTGGTTTGGTGTAGAAGGCTTCCAGCCGTACATGTTTGAGCCCTTGCCTCACAACGATGCCAGTTCTGTTAGCTCTACGCCTGCTGAAGACACAGACGTCCATCCCCGTGAACACTGGGACGGAACTCAATGGGAAAGGAAAGGATTCTTATTTCTTATTTCAACCGTTGCGTATATTAGCTGTGACATATGAATCAAGATGCTATGACCAAAAAATTTGATTGACAGATGACCTTTGATATATGATTGGCCGAATTTAGGTGTTCAGGCTGACGTAGAACTAACTGTCCTGCATAAGATAAAACACGGATTTTAGGACAGGCTTTTTTTTAATAGAAATGTTCTAAATTTTGACACAGTATCTTCTGATAAAGAGTACATTTATATACATGTTTAAGCAAGAATGATTTGACATTTAAATATGATTTCCCTACAACTTTAATGTTATCATAGTTTTAAGAGGCTGTCATAGACTCCTCTACACAAGAAAAGTCTGTGTATAAATAGATGAAGGCATTCATCTTTATCACAACAGGCAACTTTAATTAGTATAAGAGATAAAAGGAAGTTAGAAATACTGTAAATCATGTTGCTGGTGAAGGAGGTTCCTGTCATCCAGGTCATAGTCATTGCAAAAAAAGAAAATTACAAACAACTTTGGAACTGAAAAAGAAAAGCTTCCTGGATGGGAAGCGAAATGTCTTCAAACTTGGAAACTAAGTCCAGTGAATAGATTTTAATTTTCTTTTCTTTTTTTTGGAGTAAATCATGTTAACAGGACAAACTACATCCTGAAAACAAATATCCAACAGTACGGGTTCAAACTGAGAAAGAGATTTCTAAAATAACTGAACTTTATTATAGAAATAGACTGAGTAGATCTATATCATGGATCAGGCAGAGAACATTCTAAAAACAAAACAAAACAAACTAAAAACAGGATCCTAAACATATATAGTTCTGCAGGATTTTATAAAACCTTTATGTTTTTGTGACCTTTGCCTAAATTTTGTTTTGTTTTTGCATCCTAAAGGGCTGCTTATCCTCCCGCAGCAGTGTGTCGCAGTGAGCTTGTCGCAGATATTTTTTGATCTATGTCCAATATTGAAGCGTGGTCTTCGCTATGTTATTCCACGCCACAACACAAGAGGGACAATCAGGATCTAGGGGGTCTAGATACGACCAAAGCGGTGAGGAAATGGGGGGAAGTTTGTGCGACAACGGAGGGAACTGATTGGCAAAAAAGAGCGGGGATCCAGGTGGAGAAACGGTCCAAGCATTCTCGCTCCTCGCTCTTCTAGCTGGTCCATCTTCAAAAGTCGTTTTCCATAATGGCGGTCATACAAACAAAGCAAGCCGCTAAGGTGCCAAACAGCATAGTGCAGAGTGAATGTAGATTTGACCAATCAGAGGCCTCTTGTCTGCGGTACTGTCTGCGGTCACCTACAATTGGGGAGAGGTGCAGCAGAGTGTCTGCAGAAGGGGTGGGTGCATATCTGTGTTCACTGCAACACACAGACGACCTGGTTTCTGAGTATAAACCTGCCTTAGGAGGGGAGTGGTATTCTAGTGGTTAGAGGACTCGGCTTGGAAACCTGAGTTCAAGCCCCACTCCCACAGTCTGCCACAGTGGCGCCCACTGCTCCCCAAGGTGGATGGGTTAAATGCACAGAGTGAATATCATTGCTCTGTATTTGTGATGCAGGGTATAGATACGACCTCCCTGAATGATTAAAGTAAAATAAATGGAAACAACAGGTTCTTTGAATTGAACATGACATCGGCTAATTTATAGCTTTTCATTGGTCTTTCTTTCTGTTTTGAAGGTTTTATTGCTAAAGTTAAGATGTGACCATCAGTTACCCTTCAGACCAGCGTTCATTAATGTTTCAACGAGAAGTGATTCATTTCAGAGGGAAACATTTTCCATCACAGATTATTCATTTCAGCTGAAACCTTTCAGCAGGTTTGGGTGAAAACAGAACAGGATTAACAGACTTTATCTTCTGGAGGAAAATAATGGAATTTACTTTCTAGATTTTTACCATTATTACGAGACAAACGATTATTTTTACGATGAAAGTTTTTTCTACTACTAATTCATGATTTTTGGCCCTTTAAAGATTAAGAAAAGGCAAAAAATATTTTAAAATTTGAGTATTAATGTTAGCCAAAACATTGATAGCACTTCTTTGGAGAGATGGACAGTGGCCTGATAGAGGAATCAGAGGAATCAAAACACATCAATCATGAACAATAAAAAAAAAAAGCTAGAAATTTGGGGAGCCATTAAAGGTATAGAGGACGATCTTTTATTTGTTGGTGGATCATTTAAATAAAACCCACTACAGTAACAGCCATTCAAAAGGGCCCTTCCAGCCGATGGCCTTCCTCAGGGCGTGCATATTTTTTATTCTGACTCCAACCTTTCACTGAACTACAGGGTCTGACCAGAAGATGAAGCTTCTCTTTAGATCTTAATGTCCACAAATCATCACAGAAAGAAGATTTTACCACAAAGATTGATGTTTAAAGAAGAAATTGTAGAGAACCAGCCAAGGATCCATCGAGGAAAGTGGGGAAAATTTGTAAGGCTACAACTGTATATAATCCCTGCTCTATATAGTGAAGAGAAACTTTTAATGGAGCGCGCACGAGGAGAAACGGGCTCACATTTTTTTTAAATTGGAGAGGGCGGGTCTTTAAAAAACATTCGAGAAAAATCTCAACAATACCTTCAATTAAACAGTCAGCAAGAAAGGATTAAACAAACATGAAAGGATATACTGAATTATCTTTTACATTTTCCATAATTATGTTATTTGTATTTAACATATTTTAATTGTGTGTAACTGATTTCTTTAAATGAAATGTAGTATATGGTTGGAAAAAATGTTTTAACAAGGTAAAACTAGGATTCTGTTGGTGTTTATGGCACCCTCTGGTGTTAGAGTAAAGCTACTGCAGATTGTTTACATGTGAAGCTGGAGGCTCCTGGCACTAACATATTGAATCCAGTTGGTCACAGATAAAAGCTAAAGATGGCTCATATCTATTCTTAAAACGAGGTAATGGCCCAACCCTGATGTGGAAAGATGTTGACAGCGCTTACGCTCCGCTCTCACCTCTCCTCCTCATAAATGGGCACCCGGGTGTATCCGCTCTGCATGATCTCCGACATGGTGGAGAAGTCGAGGACGGCCGAGCTGGGCAGCATGAAGCAGTCCTTCAGAGGGGTCAGGATGTCCTCCACCGTCTTGGTACGCAGCATCCCGCGGCTGAACTCCTCCTTCACAAACTCACTGCCAGGAAAACACACATTTACAGCAAACATTTGGTTTCTCTCAAAGAAGTTCTAGATCTTTCCAAGATCAAGTGTGAACCTTCCAGTGATTTAATTAAATTCAAATGTTTCACTATTTTCAAAGACAAATACAATTTTGTGTTCTCTCTGTGTCACTGAAATGTACTTTTCTTTTTTTGTTCTCATATAAAACACCTTTTCCATTGTGGTGCCACTAATTTGTGATATACAATCTAACCAAATTTAGGTTTGTAAAGGGCAGGAGGCAGTATTATGTTAATATGATTAAAAGCAATTACCACATTACAACTATAAAGCACGCCCCACTATGAGCCAAACCCACAATTTTAGTTTTATTAAACTGGAAACATACATATATTAACTACGACGGAGTATTAGGGCCAGGTTAGAGATATTTTCAGAATAAAGTCGTAACATTAGGAGAATACAGTTGTATTATTACGACAATGAAGTCATCATACCACAACCTGTTTCAGAAGGAAAGCTTCGAGCTCCGACCAGCATATGGCGGCCGACCAGCTCCACCAATCAGCAACCTGAGTCCTTTGACCTGCTGCCCAGTTTGATGCTGCTGCTAAAAGTCCAGAGAAGTATAACTTCACATAATGCTCCACATTCCTCATTTTAGGGAAGAAAGTGCTTCTTGTAGGAGCTGTCATAAAATACACATTGTTTCTCGTAATTTACTAACTATTCACTTAATATTACGACTTTATTCTTGTAATTTTATTCTCATAATGTTACGACTTTATTCTTGTAATTTTATGACTATTCTAGTTACGACTTCATTCTCGTAATGTTACGACTTCATTCTCGTAATGTTATGGCTTCATTCTCGTAATGTTCCGACTTTATTCTCGTAATGTTACGGCTTTATTCTCGTAATGTTCCGACTTTATTCTCGTAATGTTACGGCTTTATTCTCTAATGTTCCGACTTCATTTTCGTAATGTTACGGCTTTATTCTCGTAATGTTACGGCTTCATTCTCGTAATGTTACGGCTCCATTCTCTAATGTTCCGACTTCATTTTCGTAATGTTCCGACTTTATTCTCGTAATGTTACGGCTTTATTCTCGTAATGTTACGGCTTCATTCTCGTAATGTTACGGCTTTATTCTCTAATGTTACGGCTTTATTCTCTAATGTTCCGACTTCATTTTCGTAAAGTTCCGACTTCATTTTCGTAATGTTACAACTTCATTCTCATAATTTTATTGCTTTATTCTCATAATGTTTTGACTTTATTCTCATAATGTTATGACTTTATTCTCTTAATTTTATGACTATTCCCGTTGCGGCTTTATTCTCGTAATGTTACGACTTTATTCTCGTAATGTTATGACTTTATTCTCTTAATTTTATGACTATTCCCGTTGCGACTTTATTCTCGTACTGTTACGACTTTATTCTCGTACTGTTACAACCTCATTCTCGTAATATTACGACCTTATTCTTGTAAGGTTACAAGTTATAATAAAAGAAAAAAAATCTTGAGCCTGGCCCTTATACTCCACCATAACTAACCACACTGGGCTACAAGCTGCTGATATCTACTGAACTGTCCCCACCAAACCTGTAGGGGGAGCTCTAGATATCACCCCTGGAGTAAGGACGAAGAAGAATGCTAGCTCCCGTTAGCTTGTTGACTCGCAGCAGTAAGAGCTTCTAATGAAATATGGGGCTTTTTCAGCTATTTATTTCAGCTCTGCAGGAGTTGAGCCCAGTCTCTTCATTAGTTCAGCAGCTTTAACGCGGAAAATATATGTCAAAATGTGTAAATTTGGGACATTTGTTCTCTACAATGAGAAGATATTTGATTCCAAGAATGATAAAACTGGAGTTTCTCGGGGAAAAAAGCTGGAGTTCACTAAAGCTGGAGATGAAGCTTATACATGTATACATGTATTTTATTAATACCACTGAAAGGAAAAAAACGTTACAACTTACCCAAACAAAAATTAGCATTACAACAACAGCGAATGAATAAAAATATTCCACCCAAAAGAAATGTATATACTGGTAAATTCAAGCTGAAAGTAATTGAATATGCAGTGGAAAATGGCAATAGGGCAGCTGAACGACAGTTTGGATGCAGTGAAAAACTGGAGAAAAGCAGAGGAATGATAGTATTATTGATAGTAGTGGTGATATTTAAAACAAGCAGAGCAGGCGACAGGGTAACTGGCGCGTTATCACTGCTTCTCACACGCTCGTTCATGAGATGAAACAATGCGGTCTTCCAGCAGTAGCCTACCACACTCCAGTCATCAGAACACGGATTCCATCGATAGCCTTGGAAAAAAAGTGAGACTTTTAGTCAGATGAGACGTATACATGTTTTTTTTTTCCGTCTTCATAATGCATTTTACGGCTGATGCGACTTAAACTCCAGAGCGACGTATAGTCATAGATTAATCGTGATAAATGGATCATTGAAATAATCAGCTAATTTGGAATTTAAATGACTTAATTGTTAAGCAGTCTCAAAAAACATGCCTTTAGCAGAATGAGGAACCTGCTCAAAACAGTTATTAGAGCAAAAGGGGCATAGTTTTAGCTTCTCCTGGTTCAAAATCTGAGTAAAATGATCTTATAAAAAAATTAAAACTATCATCAGGTTAATTCTTTAGCAAAATAGGTGTTAGTTGAAGCCCCACTTTTAAAGCATATTATCAAAGTTGTATATTTTCCGTTCCAGGCATTCCAGGCCATCATCTAGCTTTCTGGTAGTTAGGCAGTACTTCCAGTGGATGGCGCCACGTCTGTTTATAGCTTCTCATCAGGATCGGCGCTTGAATTCTATTTAGGCTCGAAAAAGACAGTCTAAACACCATCAGGACAGAAGCTTTGGGTATATAGCCGTATGTTATCATCATTAACTGGATTTTTGTCTATAGGTATAGGCAGGTAATGCAACCTTACACCTTTTAAAAGCCTATTTTTGAAATAACTAAAGCCTAAAGCAATGGACTTGGTGCAAAACACACTGAAACTTTTCAACTAAAGCTTTAGTCCTGTGCTGTGACGTAGCTCTAGGTGTTAGCCTAGATGTACTATCCATGTTGGAAACTTTACTGGGTTAAATATATTATGGGGTAATTTTTCCTCCAAGAAAACTCCCTGGTTCCTGGAAAATGTTCCTGCCTTGGAAGGATGCACTCAGTCTGTGGATGACGAGTTCAAACGTGTCTCTGATCGACTGAAACGGGTTCAAGTTCACCTCTGCACAAAGTCACACAAAAACATTCTCATTTTCACAATGTGGGTCAACACGTCCCTCTGACCCAGGAGTCATAGTTACGTGTTAAATCTGTTGTTAAACTTTAAAAAGGTAGAAGTCTGTGTGGCGACATCTTGAAATGGTTAGCTTCCCAATCGAGGTCAGGTGTGCTACATAAGAAACTTCAGCTCAGCTTATTAATCATCCCCCAAGGTGACATTTCCACTTCAGGCTTAAAGCAAACTCTGAGTCAAAGATTAAGTCATTAAGGCTGTCAAATAAAAACTAGCTTTCAGCTGAAATCAGTTAGAGGACTGTATCCACCTAAAGTGTCAATGCCAAAGAAGAGCTGAGACACAGCTTCCTCCAGACCTTCAGAATAAGAGTCCTAAATACCACAGCTGACCTACAAATATGTTCGTTGAACAGCTGTTCAACATCACCATTAATAAGTGAACTCCATCATATTTGTTTATTTGATAAATGCACATTTTCAAAGTAGAAGCTTCGAATTAAAAAAATAAATAAATTGATCTTTATTGATCTCACAATGCAGAAATTAACTCTCTGCATTTAACCCATCCCTTGGGGAGCAGTGGGCTGCCGCTGTGCAGCGCCCGGGGAGCAGTGTGGGGTTAAGGGTCTTGCTCAGAGAGCCAGAGTGGCAGTCTGTGGGAGTGGGTTTCAAACTCACAACCTCAGGATTCCACGCCCTATGCCCTAACCACTAGGATGCACTCCCCATTTCAATCAGTTAACTGGGACGGAGCATCGTGTGCAACAAAAACACTGACAGAAAACGCATTGACAGACAGAAAACAGACAGAAAACAGACAGAGAAAAAAAGACAGATAGAAAACAGACAGACAGTAAACACACTGACAGAAAGTCATTTCAATGGTTCACTTGCTGATTATTTACCACTTTGTTTCAATCAAGTGGACACTAACTGTGACATTGCACTCTAATTTAGCGTAATCTTGCATTCAGTGCTGGGAAATGTGCCTCCATCAAGTGCATTAAATTACAAAAGCCTACCATGCTAACTACTAGCATGTCTTTTTCTATCACGCTTCAAACGTTTATTTATTATACAATTATTTGTAACTTGATTACTTGTTTACATCCCCATGTCAAAAAGCAGCCACCCTGCTGACATTGCTACCCTGCTGTAGTTTAACATCCACCCCCCCCCCTGCTGCATCACTGCCACATGCCCAAAACACCAAATGATCACTCGTCCCCCCTTCTGAGACACATGTTGGTTGATATCAGCCTAGTTTTAGTTAGCAGACTATTTTTAAAAAGGGGCTAACATTGGCTGAGAATGTTTATAACTATAGAAAGCCTGAAATGATTGGGTTAATGCAGGTTTAGCTAGCACTGGACTAGCTAACCACCATCATCCCATTGGCAAAAAAGGCTGCATGTCTGCTGAAGCATCACATTAGCTTTGATGATGTCACCACTATGACTGATATCAGGAAAGTAAACAATGGAGAGTAACATGGACGGGACCCGGGGCGTAGTAAGTATGCTTTCATTGTTCCGTTTAGATGTTTAGTTTAAAACTGCCTTTAAAAGATTTGATTTCTTACAGGAATTTTATTATCTTATCGTCATAGTGACTGAAATGAGAATTATCCTCCTTCCGTGTCCCACACAGACAGTTTTATGACACACAATAGCCCCGTTTACTCTACCCTCTGAAAACCGATCCGTGACTAGCTTGGTTCCTTACGACCATTTACACATGACACTAGCATGGTTCATCACCTTCTAGTGGCGATCGACGGTACTACTGCCCTCTGGAAAGAAACAAGCAAACCAACATGGCGGTGCCTGTAACATTTAGGAAGTTTGCAGAGAGTCAGGCGAAGAAAGCAGCCTTTGGTGGATTTACTTGACAGAGTCGGCTTTTGGGAAGTGGATACGACTAACGCTAGTATATCAGGGCTTCCAGATGCAGGAAACAAGGATAGACATTGAGGTTCATCACACTGATAAGCAGAAGCATCACTGGACATCTTGTGGCTCGATAGGGAAGCTAGGATTTTTATGAATGTCTGAAATGTCATGTTAATAGGGCTTGGGATACGGGTTGCATTTTGGGACGTGGCGGCCATGTGGATGGCTACGCGAACGTAAACATAGCTCTGATACAACGTTGTTGTTGAACGAAGAGACGTAGAAGTTGAGAGAAAAAAGATGTTAAAATCCCAAAAAGGATCTGGAATTTACTTGGACACATTAAATAGAGCTAGCCAACGACTCTTTATCTCTGACACTCTCCGTGGTTACGCCTCCAGGCAGGAAAAAGGTGGAAAGTTAACCCATTTTCTATGTTGTTCCCATGGCAATCATGTGTTGCGCTGTTACAGCCCACAATACAGCAACGGTTTACCATGGTGGAAATCAAGTTAAGGTGAAATTAATCAAATTAAAACACGGCTGAGAGGGAGTACAGTACGCGGTAGTCATGGGCAGTAGTCTGAGCCTTGGTAAAAGAGGCCATCAACATGGCGGCCACGCAAAGTAATTACGTCATGACGCCCAAGCCCTGTTGAGGCTCACTGTAAGGAGATGAAGCGGTCTGCTCATGCGGTCTTTGTTTATGAAAACTGAGCTAGAACTGAACCGCGCTGAGACCTACTGATGAACTAGTACCATGTTAGCACGGTTCGGTTGTGTCTGGCGCGGTCCGATTCAGTTTTGTCTCCCATTTACACTCAACAGTTATCTCGGTTCCGTGCTCAGACCGATCTCAGCACAGTTTCTAAAGGTTAGTAGAAATGGAGCTATAGTGGTCTCCGACCCTTACATTGGGAACCACTGGTGTTGGTGCCTGAGTTTCTAATAAATATCCCCGATCTATACTACCTGTAGGGATCGTTGACGCTGGCACGGATCATCTCCATAGCCCTCTCTCGTATCCCACAGGTGCTGATGTCTCTCCCCAGGCCCAGGTCCAGGATGAGCCCCAGAGGGCAGGACAGGGGACAGGTGAGCACCATGCAGACCTGGGCCAGCCAGGTGAGTCCAGGCGCCAGCTGGAAGCCGTACCCGGAGCACAGGATGTGAGGAGCCAGCTCAGCCAGGAAGAAGATCAGAAAGCCGCTGGTAAACGCCGCCGAGAAGATGGAGTCCAGCGCCCAGTAGAGAAGCACCGCCAGGAAGGAGTGGCCCAGGACGCAGAGGAACAGCAGCGAGCACGTCTGGATGGGAGAGAGAGGATTGTTAGCAAGAAGGAAAGAAAACAGCCAATGGAAAAACCTCTCTGCTGGTGCTTCTCTGCTCTCTATGGAAGCCCCTCCCACCACTCTTATTAAAAAAAAAACCTGAATATTTTATAATTATGACTTAGCTATCCATTACTAGGAGATATCTGTTGTTTTCCCTCCTGGCCGTGGAACACTGGATCTGCTCTACACCCTCAGCAGGATCCTGGAGGGTGCATGGGAGTTTGCGGTGTCAGAGCCTGGTCTGCATTGCTGGTAGTAAGTCTGACTCATTTCAGCTGAGGGTTGGACTCCACCAAGGGTAGGGTGCCTTCTCCAGGTTGGGGAGGATGTACTGCCCCCTAGTGGAGCAGTTTAAAGTATCTTGGGGTCTTGTTCACGAATGAGTGGAAGATGGTGGGAGATCAACAGCACGGCATTATCTGCTGTGAAGCCTGCCCTGTAGTGGTCCGCTGTAGAGAAGAGAGTCCTGAGCCAAAAAGCAAAGCTCTTGATTTACCGGTCGATCTATGTTCCTACCCTCATCTATGGTCATGAGCTTTGCATCATGCTGCAAGAACTGGATCCCCTTAACCAGAGGTCACAGATTAGCAGACCGCGGTCAGGATCCGGACCCAACCTGATTTAAAACAATCAATTACTGCATGTTGTCCAACGACAGTGTCTAAATTCACTTGCGCTGCTTCTCCTGCTAATACGGTAAAGCCCTCCAGAGCGTCCGGCTCCAGGCTACGCGTAATCCAAATGAGCCAATGAGCTGCTGTCAGTCTGAGTTGCTGCTGCTGCTACTTTTAGACACAGCAGGCAAACCTGTGGCAAGCCGGGCGATGGGAAAGAAGGAGAAGATGATGAGAAAAAGAGAGCAGAGAAAGTGTGGACTGCTGGAAGAACTGTGGTGAACTGGTGAAAGAAAAGTGAAATGGTGCTCAAAGATGATCCTGAGGATGTTTGGCTCAACCGGCTGCTGTGAAGCAGGATTCTCCACCATGAACAGAATAAAAAAAAAATATGGATCCATCCTGGAGAGAATCAACACCTTTGTTAGATGTTGGAGATCTGCCTGTTTTCCAGTGTAGTCCTGTTTCTCTGACTGTGACTGGCCGGATGTGCTCTCTTCATCCTCTGACATGGGAGCTGGCTCGGAGCTCGTCTGCATGGCTGTTGTTTTCTTTACCGGGCCGCCTTTTACAGCCGCTTTTTGTATCTCTGCTTCTGTCTTCTTGAACCCCAGTCGGGCTCGGTAGATGGCCGCTCACACTGAGCCTGGTTCCGCTGGAGGTTTATTCCTGTTAAAAGGGAGTTTTTCCTCTCCACTGTCGCTACAAGCATGCATAGTGTGAGGGATTGCATTCAATTCAATGAGTCGATGCAATCAACTGGTTTTCCTTAGATAGAAAACTTTGAATCGATTTGACTGGATGATCTGGTGACCTGTAAAGTGCTTTGAAATGACGTGTGTTGTGAATTGGCGCTACAGAAATAAACTGAATTGAAACAGAATTACTGGTTGTTGATTTTCTTTATACGGACCCGCTGATTTTTTTTTTATTAGTTACCCCTGCTCTAGCGGGACTATGTTTCTCTGCTGGCCTGGAAGCGCCTTGGGATCTCCCCAGAGGAGCTGACCCAGGCAGCTGGGGAGGGGGACGCCTGGCCTCCCTACCAAAGCTGCTACCCCTGAGATCCAACTCGGGATAAGCGGAGAAGATGGATGGAGATATGTCATAATTTTGCAATAGTATCTTATTATTATGAGATATGTTTTTTTTTAGAATGGCATAAACGGGCTTCCATAGATTCCAACTGCTCTCAGAAACTCACCAGGAAGTTCCCTCTCCTCCTGATCGGCTCCAGGCGCTTAGCGGCTCGTTTCTCCTCCTCGGATCCGCAGCTGTGGAGAACATAGAGCTCTGCGGGGTCCAGCCACAGCAGGCTGAGGTTCACGGTCCTCAGCAGCCCGCACACCACCAGCATCAGCACCACCAGCAGAGCCAGAGCCCACGGCGGGATGTCCGCCGGGAACCCCGGGCTGACCTCCAGTCTGTCGGAGCCCACGGACTCCCAGCCGCCGTGGCTCTGCAGACACAGGTGATGCAAACCCTCGGGGATGCTCCCACCCTCCACCTCCACCCTCAGCAGCCTGCTGTGCTGCTCATCCTGCTCCAGGTACTCCGCTACCTTAAAGGCGGATTTCTTGCGGCGGGACTCGTCTTCGCACGGGTCGGGGGCATCACCCAGCGCCCCCGCGGCTGCCCCGGCCCCCAAAGCGAAGCCGACCCTCGGCCAGCTTCCATTCAGATTAGCCCCAAACAGACGAAGCTTGAACGTGGCTGCTTGCGGCGCATAGATGGTCCGACCCTTCATCCACACCGAGCCGGTGGAGTCTTCCAGTCGCAGCCCTACGACCGTTGGAGCTTCTTCGCTGCAGGCGCCGAACCTGATCCCGCAGAGCAGCAACACCATCAACAGGAACCGTAGACCTGCCAAGCTGGCCACCATATTGGATTTGCTCAGCTTGGCTCTGTGTGGATCATGTGACCCCCCCAGCCTCCCATAGGTCCCGCCCACTTTCACCCTGCAACTGAGCAACGTGGTCGGCCATGTTGGCTCAGGACATGCTTGACTTTAAGCGGTATTAGCTAATATGGCGGCCATGTTGGCGCTGGAATCTTTAGTGTTTTTGTTTTAAAGCTCCGCCCCTTCAGTGTGTTTGTTCCCAGCCACGGGAGACGAAGAGGAGCTCACGCCCATCTTTGTTGGAGCTCTTCAAAACAAACCACTCATGGTTCTGCACCTCTGCATAACACATGTCCTATTATTGTTACTTACCTTTTATCACTGTTCTATGGAAGCCCATTTCCGCCACTGGACATAAAAAAAAATGCCAAATAGAAAGTCATAAATATCAATTTGAAAGTCATTTATGAGATATAGTCATTATCACGACTTTCAAAGTTTTAATTATAAGATATAAAGACATTATTACGACTTTCAAAGTCATTAAAATATATAGTCATAATTATGAGATATAAAGTCCTAATTTCGACTTTCAAAGTCATTGTGAGATATATAAAGTCATAATTATAAGATATAAAGTCAAAATTGTTACTTTTTATCTTTGAAAGTCATAATTGTGAGATATAAAATCATAATTATAAGATTCAAAGTCATTATTTTGAGATACAAAGTCATTGTTATGAGATATAAAGTCATAATTTCGTCTTTGAAAGTCATAATTTTGAGATATAAAGTCATGATTATGAGATTCAAAGTCATAATTTCGACTATTTGGACAAAGACATGGCTGAGCAAACGTGGCTACTACGCTCTGTCAATTTTACAGAAAGAACTCCATTTCACTCATTGCATCCCTGCCTTACTGCTGTGTTTACATCTGAGAGGAAAAATAAAAATCCTTCTTTGCACATGCACCCTGAGCGATCTGCCCACGACGGTCGGGAGAATATCAAACATGTTTGATTTGACCTCACAATTCCTGAGCGGGAGGTGATCATGAGAGGCTGATCGCCCCTTGTAACCCCCTGTACACTACACCAGTGGTCCCCAACCACCGGGCCGTGGACCGGTACCGCTCAGTCGGTCATTTGGTACCGGGCTGAGTGATATTTTATTTTGAAAAATATAAAAAAAAATGTGGTATTCTGTCCCAATTACATCAGTAAGTGCCTCTTGACACAGGTTAAGACTCATCCTGTCTATAACATCCTATCTTTGTGAAGCGGGATTTTCTGCGGTTACAGCGACCAAAACAAAGCTACAGAGCAGACTGGACATCAGGAGCACACTTCGTCTGTCATTTTCTCCGATTACGCCTAGATGGGACCGGCTTGCTTTATTTTTATGCTGTTTGTATTTGATTTTATGCCAGTCATACAGTATCATTTTACTTGATTGTATTTACCCGCCCGGCCGGTCCGTGCAGGGGCGGGGGGGTGGATTTGAATACGATCAAGTGAACCCCCCCCCCCCCGGTCCGCGAAAATATGCCATATAGCGGTCTGTGGTGCAAAAAAGGTTGGGGACCGCTGCACTACACGACTCACGACACAGGCTGAAAGTCGGCCCGATCAAAAGATTCTGGCACGACTGGAAAATCGCCCCGAAAATCGCACAGTGTACACCCGGCTTAAAAATTTTGTTTTTCCTCTCCACTGTCGCTACAAGCATGCATAGTGTGAGGGATTGCATTCAAGTCAATGAGTCGATGCAATCAACTGGTTTTCCTTTTACTTATAATCAATCTGACTGGATGATCTGGTGAACTTTGATGATGTGTTGTGAATTGGTGCTATAGAAATAAACTGAATTGAATTGAATCTATACGTTAACAGCTGTTTCTGTGTGCAGCATGCAAGTTTATATGCAACATTTCCGGGGACAGGTGGTCGAAAATGGGTCCAGGGCAGGAATTACTGCTGCCAACCAAATGCCCCCCTTAGGTTACCTGATTCTTATGTCAGTAATCTAAGGGAGTGGTGTTCTGTCAGGTGAGCATACCCGATCAGGCCAGCATACCCATAGTCAATACCCATTTATCCCTTTAGTTTTGTACGAAAAATACTCTTAAAGCTCCCTCAACGGATGTGTCTCCCTTTAGTCATGTTCAAAAAAAAAATTTAATGACTTACTTTTTGGTGTATTATTGAAGGATATGGCAATCTGACCTTAAATTGTTTTTTTCTTTTTTTTTGTACATGAATAAATGGACACACGCCCAGAAGGGGAGAATAGAGATAAAATGAATGAACATAACATGTCCTGCTTTCTTCATATAAGACGCACCCCAAATCCATCTGCTATATATTGTTAAGTGAAGGAAGAGCTATAACATTCAAACAACACACTGTAAATTGTAGAAATCATGCTTTGATCTTCTATATTCTATCTCTTGCAAATGGGGGTACGCGTACCCCTAGTGGTCCACCAGGGCATTGCAAGAGGCAAATATTTTATTTCTTAGGTAGTAAAATAAAGCAGGGCTGGGATTTGTTTTGCTTTGTGAGGACCCAGTTGAAAAAAAAATAAGCAAGCATTTATCAAACAATAATTAAGTTTTTATTACATGTTTGAGTCTTCAGCTTTGACCCACATCAAACCAAGCAGAGGAAAAGGCTGGATGTAGAGAACATCCTGGGATCTGCTGTTTCTCACGCTGAGCTATCGGAGCTCATCAAAGCAGCTCAGGTGTTTTGATAAAAACAAAGTCAAACTAATCAAGTCCGTCTGACTATGGTTTTTGTTCCATCTTTTTATTCCCAGTTCATAAAGTTTAAATGCGATTATAAAGGAATTACTCAGAGGAGCTCTAGTTTTATAAATATTCAGGGTTTCCGTCGGTCAGAAAAAATAATTAAAAGTCATTAAATTTTTTCTTTTTAATTAAGGCCTTAACTGGCATTAAAATTCATTATTAATTTCACAGAACCCTCATCTATCCTCCTTTTGTTTGTTTATTGCCTGCAACTCTTCTTACCGGTTTCTGCCTGTATGTTTATGCCCCCACTCCCCCAGACCAGCAGGGGGTCATAGCACTGGACTTAATTTTTTCTAGTTTATCTTCATAATTATATTTCTATTAACACAACATGGTTTTGCCTGCAACAATAATGGAATATAAATTCACTCCATACAGGGTTTGCTTTTTCAGCCATGGTATTAGGTTGCTTTTTATTTAATCCAGTGTAACTCCAAAGTGAAATTCCACATGAACCAGCAGAGAAGTTTGTGAGTTGATGACAGTGCAGAAAATGATAACTTTATAACATATTGTTTTGGGTATTAATGACAATCATTAACTAAAGTTTTTATCTCAGTGAGAAATAGAACATTGCTAAATATGATAACACAAACCTGGAGCAGTAAAACAGCAGACTATTAATGAGGGTCACCCTCCTAGATTTAACCACATCCTCCAGGCTCTCTCTCCTGCAGTTGGTTGCTGCTTTAGCTTTATGTTTTTGCTGAGTTGGTAAGTTCCTTTTTCATTACAGCATGCTTTAGTGTGGAATAAAATTAGTTTATTTAGTAAAGTTGAATTACATTGTCTGAGTTCAATCTCCTTAAAAAAAAAAAAGTTAACTGATTTTTACATATTATTTCAGTTCAATATGGGGGAAAAAAAGTCAGAATTCTGATCTTTAATCTCAGAATTCTGACTTTTTTCTCAGAAGTTTGACTTTAATCTCAGAATTTTTGTCTTTACTCTTTGAATTCTGACTTAAATCTCAGAATTTTGGATCTTAATGTAGATGGGCACCATGAAGGAAGAGATGTGGGAGCACTCAGCTTCACTGACAAACATGTGAGTTGTTTGGGAGAGCCAGTGACACATTGGTGGAAAGTATGGAATTAGGAAACTTTTTACGTGCCCGAAGGGTCCCTGGTGATGCTATTTCATTCATGGAAGAGCAGAAGGTCATTAAAACAAGAGAGCTACTTTAGTCTCTCGAACAGACATGGCTGTTGACAACAAAGATTAAAGTCAGATTTTTGAGATTAAAGTCAGTATTCTGACTTTTTTCCCATATTAAACTGAAATGTTTAAAAATCAGTTGACCTTTTTTTTTCCAGTGGCCCTAATCCTCTTCCATACCTTTGTCATCCAGTCTATTGTGTGTTTTTTTTTTTTTTTTGCATGTTGCATTAATACACCTTTGCATTATAAATTATATTAAGGAATGATGTTTACTCTGAATGTGAGTCATGCTCATTTCCAGAAATTATCGGAGTTTTTGTTAAATACAATATTTTGTTCCATCACCGTCTGTCGTTGAGTTTAAAGTCCAGGACCTTTGATATTTTCAAGCTTCATTATGTTTTTCTCCTCAAAAAAACACCCATAAAACTGTTTGTTATTTTTTGAGCAAAGTATTAGAATTGGTAGTTTATAGAACAGAGTGTTTTTGTCAAATATTATAAATATTATATATAATATTATAAAATAATAAAAAAAGGAAGAAATCTGAACCTGATTCTTCACCATGTTTGAGCAACATACCTTCTGCCACATATTTCTGGTCTCTAATGCATTCATGATAAGAGAAGCAATAAACAATACCTCAATGAATTTTAGTGTTTTATAGCATAAATATTTATCTGCATGGAGCTGAGCCACATAAACACAAACTCTGCTCATAAGATAAAACCTCAAAACGTTTGACTTCACTATCTTGACTCCAGTTATGCAATCATGCAACAACAGAGTTCTTTAAAACAACTCCAATCTGAGAGCATTTTTATTTATGCTCTGATAAGAGTAGAAAATAACCGATACAAATACTGATGACCTAAAGGATATGGAGTGAATTTTGTTCCATTATTGTTCTGAGCAACAAACATGTTTCGTAAATTGAAATCTGAAAAATTGTCATCGAGATATGAAACTGTAAGAAAGTTTTGAATAAAAAAAAGATTTTGAGAGGAACTTTGTTTCATTAATTGATTTTTTTTTTTATGTTTAATTTTTTCAATTATTTTTTACAGGTTTTGAACGTTCAAATTACTTCTTTACCCAAAAAAATTAGTTGTTTTTTTTTTTTTACAAAAGAAATAGAGATTTTATATTTTCAAATTATTATTCTTTTATTTTTAGTTTTTTTTTTTTAGATTGATTTTTACAAATTTTACTTCTGGCTTTCCTCTGGGGTAAGGAGCGGAGTTTTACTGCTTAATGTACATCGATAGTGATTGTTTTGCGCTTGAAGGGAGAGAATGGGATCGGTGAAATACAATTTGAGAGCAAGGCAATTCATAAAACTCAATCTGAAAAAAGAAAATCAAAAGAAAAATGAAAGTAAAACCTTATTTTTTATTATTTAAGGCAAAAACTTTATATTAAAGCTACAGTGTGTAATTTTCAGCGACATCTAACGTCCAGACTGCAGACTGCAGCAACATGAACATCTCCCCCCCACCGCTTCTCCCCCCCAACAGTACGGCGAGCGTTACGGGACAAAATGTCTTCCACGACGTCCGCATCACCTACCTTCTCAAGTGATGAGGTTTGTTTACATAGATAGTTTTAATACTTCCATCTATTGTTCAGTACCGTCTCAGTTCATCTCTCTCAACTTGCCGTAGTTACTTTCGAGCGTAATGGCCGATCTCGCAATCGCTAGTTTGTTGGCTCTGCTCTGCCGTAGCGCAAAGATGTCTGCCTCCATGGCTGCGAGACCCGCTCCTATGTAATTATAAATAACGAATTCTAAGGCAACGTAAATATTAAGGTTAAGAGGCTGAGCTCGTAGATGATGATAAATAACATAGTTATGTATAATATATTACATTTCTGACTGTATATCCCTGTAATTATTACACACTGTAGCTTTAATTTTGTACTTAAATTCAATAAACAACCTGTAATTTTTATATTTACCTAAGTAAAGGAGTTCAGTCAGTACTTTTGACCATAAGCTATTACTAGATAGACTAATTAACATTGGCATAGGAAACACAGCTATTACTTGGTTCAAAAACTATCTTACAGAGCGAACGCAATGTGTTTCCATAGATGGTCTTAAATCAGACTTTTTAGAAATTTCTATGGGTATTCCTCAAGGTTTGATTTTAGCCCCCATCTTATTTTCTATATTCATAAACAACATTGGAAAGGACGTGCAAACTGCTAAACTGCATCTTTATGCAGATGACACTGTGATTGCAGACACACTATGATGACAAATCTTCCACATGCTCACAGGTTACCTGTGGAGTACCACAGGGATCAGTGCTAGGACCAATTCTCTTTACTTTATACATGCTCCCAATTGGTAGAGTTATTAGACAGCATGGGATTAATTTCCACTGTTATGCTGATGATACCCAGCTATATCTGTCTATAAATCCAGATGAAGCTAACCCATTACATAGATTACAGGCATGTCTTGAAGACATAAAAACCTGGATGACTCTTAACTTTCGGCTTCTGAATGCAGACAAAACAGAAGTTATAGTCTTTGGACCAGAGTCTCTGAAAAAGAAGCTGATTAGCCAGTCACTTCATTTGGATGGGATTAAACTGATTTCAGATAATAAAGTAAAACATCTTGGTGTTATTTTCGATCAGGACCTGTCATTTAAATCCCATATCAAAGAGGTTTCTAGAATTTCCTTCTTTCATCTGAGGAACATTGCAACAATTAGAAATATCCTGTCCAGGGGTGATGCTGAGAAACTAGTCCATGCATTTGTTACTTCAAGGCTGGACTATTGTAATTCTTTACTATCAGGAAGTCCACAAACTGTAGTTAAAAGCCTTCAGCTGATCCAAAAATGCTGCAGCCAGAGTTCTGATGAAAATTAAAAAGAGAGATCATATCTCGCCTATCCTGGCTTCTCTTCATTGGCTTCCTGTTAAATCAAGAATAGAATTTAAAATCCTCCTCCTCACATATAAAGGCTTAAATGGCCAAGCTCCATCTTATATCAGAGATCTGATTGTTCCTTATGTTCCTAACAGAGCACTTCGCTCTCAATCTGCAGGTTTACTAGTGGTTCCTAGAATTTCTAAAAGTAGAATGGGAGGCAGATCTTTTAGTTATCAGGCTCCTCTCCTGTGGAACCAACTACCAGTTTTAGTCCGTGAGGCAGACACCCTGTCTACTTTTAAGGCTAGGCTTAAAACTTTCCTTTTTGATAACGCTTATAGTTAGAGTGGCTCAGGTTATCCTGAGCTATCTCTATAGTTATGCTGCTATAGGCTTAGACTGCTGGAGGACATAGGGACCCCCATTTCATCATTCTGCTTCATTCTCTCTCTGTTCTCCTATTCTGCAGAATCTGTTAGTTCAATCTCTAACCTTCTGCTCTCTCTGCTTTTCCTCAGAGTAGCTTTGCCTCGTCTGTTCCTGTTTGGCTGTGACTCCATCCTGGAAAGAAACATCAGCTGTGCTGCTTCCATCAACACCCTTGTTTATAGATGTTGGAGATCGGCTTGTTTTCCAGTGTGGTCCTGTTTCTCTGACCGTGACTGAGTGGATGTGCTCTCTTCGTCCTCTGGAATGGGAGCTGCCTTGGAGCTCGTCTGCCTGGCTGTGTGTTTCCTGGACGGGGCCGCCTTTTACAGCTGCTTTTTGTGTCTCTGCTTCTGTCTCATTGAACCCCAGTCGGCCTCAGCAGATGGCCGCTCACACTGAGCCTGGTCCTGCTGGAGGTTTCTTCCTGTTAAAAGGGAGTTTTTCCTCTCCACTGTCGCTACAAGCATGCTTAGTGTGAGGGATTGTATTTGAGTCAATGAGTCAATGCAATCAACTGGTTTTCCTTAGACAGAAAACTTTGTATCAATTTGACTGTATGATCTGGTTGAACTGTAAAGTGCCTTGAGATGACATGTGTTGTGAATTTGGCGCTATATAAATAAACTGAATTGAATTGAATTGATTTATTCAGTTGCCTCTTCACTGAACCAAGCCATGCATGACCTTCAGTTGGCATTTCAGCAGCTTCAAGTTTCTCTACATGGCCTTAAATTAGTGCTAAATAGTAAGAAAACCAAATTTATGACGTTTTCAAGGGCTCGTTCCCAATCCCCAGATAATATAACTATTAACACATTAAATGGAGACTTAATTGAAAATGTTTCTTCATAGAAGTATTTAGGTTTTTGGCTGGACAACAAACTTTCTTTCAAAGTTCATGTTGAAAAACTTGTAAAAAAGCTGAAACTACGGCTGGGGTTTTATTTTAGAAATAAAACTTGTTTTAACATGTCAGCCAGAAAAAAAACTTATGCAGGCTACTTTTTTAAGTGTTTTGGACTATGGTGATGTTGTCTACATGCATGCTGCCTCTAGTACTCTCCACCTGTTAGATTCTGTGTACCATAGTGCTTTGCGCTTCTTAACTAACTCCTATTCCCGTACTCATCATTGTACGCTGTATGAACTGGTAGGCTGGCCGTCACTAAGTCTACGTAGACAACTTCATTTGTATATTTTTCTATACAAGGCCATGTTGGGTAAACTGCCGGCATATTTATGCAATCTCCTCAAGCTAAATTCCAGCCATTTTCATCTCCGTTCCACCAGGTGGCACTCTTACCAGGTTCCAATGGTTTTTACTGAGCTGGGGAAGAAATCCTTCTCTTACTTTGCTCCATTGAACCTGGAATAATTTGCAAAACCTGCTCCATTTAAATGATCTAGTCCCATTAAATGAATTTAAGGCCATGTTAAAATGTCATGTAATTCAAAAATGTAACTTCCCTATGTGACCTGTCTTTTCCTCTATGTGAGATTTTGTCTATGTTGTATTTCTGTTTGTATTTTAACTGGTGCGCCGTCTTGGCCAGGTCTCCCTCGAAAAAGAGATTTCAATCTCAAGGGACTTCCTGGTTAAATAAAGGTTAAATAAAATAAAAAACTTTTTAACAGAGGTGTTTTTTTACTGTAGTATCTTTAATTTTACTTAAGTAAAGATTATGAGAACTTTTAACACCTCTGACCAAAGCAAAGAGGGAAATCAAAACACCTTAAACTTGAAATCCAAATTATACGCTGAACACAAAAGAAACTAGAGAATTTTTCTCTAGAAGTAGTCAGTGAAACAGTCCAATAATTTCTGTTTATGCTGCTTTGCACTCCGGCTGCCATCTTTGTTAGGGGAAAACTACCAGGAAAACAATATTTAATAATGATCACAAACCAAAATGAGAAGAGGGAGGATAGAAATATGAAAAAAATCGGTACAATTACCAAAAAAAAAAAAAAAAACCAACAACAAATGCATAGAATAGAATAGAATAGAATAGAATAGAATACAATAGAAAATCACTTTATTTTCCCCCAGTGGGGAAATTCTGGTGTTTAACTCAATCATGTATCATTGTGCCCAAATGAATAAATAAATGTAAGTGAATCAAAAAGTACCCCTGATCAGGTGTGGCCATGGGTTCGGTTGAAGAGTGGTCTAGTCAAAGTAAATACAAAACCACAACAGCTTTCATTTTGACGTAGAATACATTTCCACAAACAGGTGTGATTAATTTACATTTCATTCCAAAGTAGAGGCCTGTCCATGATGATGCAAAGCGGTTCGACAGACATGCTTCTAACAATACGAAAGGTCTAATTTAGGTGAATAAAGCACTGGGACACCTGTGATGGATGTGCAGCAACTGTCGCTGGAGTCAGAAAATCTGAGATTTAGGGCCGGATCTATCAAAGGTTTGCGCGTATAAAAACGTGAGCTATTTCACTGTGCACGCAAAAAAATGTACAAACTGATCTATCAACAGCGTGCTAAAAGGATTTGGTCTTTAAAACGTGCTAAATAGCGCCTCTTATCCATTTAGTACTTTTTCTGCAATGAATATGCAATATGGGGGGTTTACACGCTAAAGTGCGTCTTGTGGGAGGAGAACATGTAAATATATTAATTTAGCACTCGCAAAGTGATTTATTAAACCTGAAAGCAATTTTGCTAACGGTATCTGACTCTATATTTAACACGTTTCAAAAGAAGGTGCAAATGGTCTGTATGCATAATTGCGCACACATGGCAGCGGTTATTGTCGCAAGAAGGAGACATGGAAATGAAGCAAGGAGACGCAGAGAACACATTTTTTCACTCCGTGTGAATATTTTTGGAATGAAAGAGGAAACGATCATCAAAACATATCGTTTATCCTGCATTGCCATTTTGGAGCTGTTGGGGGAACTCCGAATGGATTTGGAGCCAGCCACAAGGAGGACCCACGCAATACCAGATATCACAAAACTCCTTGCAACATTGCACTTTTTTGCATCTGGGTCATTCCAGCGTACGGTTGCAGCGAGAGCTGGGATCTCCCAATCTCGTTTTTTCAGAAGTGCTGTCCGACGTTCTAAATGCCATGTCGCCCTGACGCCCTACCGTAGAACCCTGACCTCCCCCCTGCGCCTGTGGAGCAACATGCCAATGCTGCGGGGATGCGTACGCGCAGTAATCTCATCCACAGTCACTTCTCGTGAGCCATTTGGGATGTGCATTTTTCTACAGGCCAATACAAAACACCTGTTTTTTTTTTTTTGGTTTTTACTGCAGTGAAGTAGAAATTCAGCCACATACCACCTTAGGGAATAAAGGTTGCCAAAGTTTATATATATATATATATATATATATATATATATATATATATATATATATATATATATATATATATATATATATATATATATATATATATATATGTATAATTAATTTTTTTTCGAGGGGGGGTCACTGTAAGATTTAAATTTCTTAATGCACTAGTTTGTACAAACTACAAACTACTTTGCCTCAAACCACAAAACGCGCAAAACCATCATTTAAATAGGGCGTCTCCAACTGTTTTGCACCTGCCACCAGTTATGCAATCTCTCTTGTCAAATCACCCGCAAACCATGGTTCAGCCCCTCGCGCAAAATTCCAGATTGCGAGCGCAAATTACTGCACGCAAAATTGGATCTTGATAAATCCGGCCCTTAGTGTTTTGTCGCGTTGCGACTACCAATCAGGGACTTGAAGTGGCCTAGAGGTACGGTGAAGGAGCTCAGGTGAGATAAAGGTTTTCTCAATCAAAATAGAAGATAGGGACAATTATATTGATGTAGGATAAAGTGCATAGTGTTCCTCAAAAGTTTGCTTGTGGTCTTTAAAGAAGCTGTTTATTTAGCCCTAGAAGGACCGTTCCCATGTCAGAGGATGACATCATTTTATCCTTAAAACCAACCACATAAAGTGGATTTGAGCAGAAATCTTTGGATCCATGTTTCAAATCAGCAGTCGAGGATCTACTGAGGATTTCAGTTCAAACGAATCTCACTTTGGCCTCTTTACCTGAAGCAGACAAACCGTTAATGATACTGCCAAGATTGTTTCTGGTTGACAAGTTCCTTTTATATCTCTGCTTCTGTCTCCTTGAACCCCAGTCGGCCTCAGCAGATGGCCGCTCACACTGAGCCAGATTCTGCTGGAGGTTTCTTCCTGTTTAAAGAGAGTTTTTCCTCTCCACTGTCGCTACAAGCATGCTTAGTGTGAATGATTGCCTTTGAGTCAATGAGTTAAAGCAATCAACTGGTTTTCCTTAGACAGAAAACTTTGAATCAATCTGACTGGATGATCTGGTTAAACTGTAAAGTGCATTGAGATGAAATGTGTTGTGAATTGGTGCTATAGAAATAAACTGAACTGAATTTGGTTAAATTATCCAGTTTATAGGATTTATTAGCCGGTTTGTTCGCCGCTGACCGACCACACACACAGACAGTGTCCTAGTGTTTCATTTATGATTCTTTAGAGTCTAGATATTTCACCCATTACTGATATGATAAGCTGTGGATCTTATCTACATGCCCGCCCCTTTTCTTGCCCTTTATTCTAGATAATCACACTAAAGCTAACTGCATCGTACTTTAACCTTGTTTTCCTATAACCAAGGCATCTTATTATAGCACTTATTGCTTGTCTTTCCTGTTGTAAAGTCTCCTCCCTTACAGTAGCAGGACTTTGCCTGATAAAATATACTGTTCGATCGTTTTGTCCACAGGTGAAAATCATGGACAGGAAAGCGTTTGGGACTTATGAGCAGCGGAGCACCGTCTTTCTCTCCAACAACGATGAGGTGTACAGGATTCCTGCTCTGTTCTATCACCCAGAAAAAAAGGTTCTGCTGGCCTTTGCAGAGAAGAGGAGAACCTCGAACGATGCCAGCACAGAGGATCTGGTTATGAATACAGGAACACTGATGAAAGAGGAACTCACTCATGAAATAAGTGTTCAGGTAATCCTCTAAAGCCTGCATACTGTTTCATTGCTGTATCAACTGTTTCAACTTGGCATTGTCTCTTTGCAGTGGTCCGAGTCCAGAAAGGTGGTGGAGAAGGTCCATCTCGGTGGACGTCGTCCCATGAATCCCTGCCCGGTCTACGACAAGACAACCAAAACCCTCTTTCTGTTTTTCATTTGTGTTGAAGACAGTGCTTCTGAAACATGGCAGAGGTTCTGGGGCATCAACAAGGCCCGCCTCTGCTACATCACAACCAGAGACGCCGGTGACACCTGGAGCCCGGTCATCGATTTGACAGAAAATTTCCCTCAAACCAAGAAGTGGGCGACGTTTGCCGTGGGTCCGGGTCACGGCCTCCAAACAGAGAGCGGTAGATTGATCGTCCCCGCCTACGCTTACGTTTCCCGCTTCCCCTCCTGCATCTGCATCTCGTGTGGCTTGGCCGTTTCACGCGCGTTCTGCTTCTACAGCGACGACCGAGGCGTCACGTGGCAGTTGGGCGACCTGCTGGATGATAAATCGGTTGAATGTGAAATGGCTGAGGTGTTGGATAGCAAAGGTGCCGCTTACGTTTACTGCAATGCTCGCAATGAGGGAGGTTATCGAGTGGAGGCAGTCAGCGACAATGGAGGAGAGGACTTCATCACCCTACCGTCCGCTGAGCAGCTCGTGGAAACAGGTCGAGGCTGTCAGGGGAGTGTGGTCTCCTTTCCGGCTCAACCTGGTTCGAATCCGGAGCCTCGGTGGCTGCTTTACTCCCATCCAACCAGTCAGTCCAAAAGAGTGGATTTAGGGGTGTATATTAACAAATCCCCACCGGATCCAAATGCGTGGAGCAGCCCTTGGATCCTTAACGAGGGTCCCAGTGGTTATTCAGACCAGGCGTACATTGATGATGGCTGGTTTGCCTGTTTGATGGAGCGTGGAGAGGTGTCTGAAATTGAAGAGATAGCATGCAAAGTCTACAGCTACGTTCAACTAAACAAAGCCATTGGAAACTGACAGTGCAGTTTTAGTAACGACAGAGGTTTGATGGGTCCTTGGAGCTTTCTCTCACATTTTATTTCATTGAATATTAGAAAACAACAGTTTAAGTGATGCTTCTGAACTTCTTAAATGAGGTTCTGTTAAACTTGTAGAAAAGTCATATTTAAACGTCAAATCATTCTGGCTTAAACATGTATATAAATGTACTTTTTATCAGACAATATTGTCCCAAAAGTAAAATTTCTATTTTTAAAAAAATCTGTCTTAAAATCATTTTTTTTTTTTTTTAATCTTATGCAGGAAAAGATGTTTTTGCTCTTCCCCCGACTGGTTTCGGCAAGAGTAGCCTGGCTTGTGGTTGTGTTTTTGTCGTCGTTCTGTTAGTACGTCATATGCTTCGTTGATCTGATTGGTTTATTTGGCCCGTCTATCACCAACATAGGCCAATCAGCTAACCAGTATTTTCGCCCCTTCCCAAAATTACTTCAACGGAAGGTTTCCAGATGGATATGCGGAGCAAATCCATCTGGCGGAGTCAGGTTAATATCAACGGTCATCTGTCAATCTAATTTTTTCGGTCATAGCATCTTGATTCATATGTCGCAGCTAATATACGCAACGGTTGAAATCAGAATCCTTTCCTCTCCCATTGAGTTGCATCCCAGTGTTCACGGGGATGGACGTCTGTGTCTTCTGCAGGCGTAGAGCTAACAGAACTGGCAGCGTTGCGAGGCAAGGGCTCAAACATGTACGGCTGTAAGCCTTCTACACCAAACCAAGCTTCTGCCGCCCTGGCGTCCTCTTCCACAACATCTTCATCCCGCTTTCCTCCTCTAAATAAAAAAATGGATGATGGAGAAGACACCAAGCTATCTGTTAGCTTAGGGAGCTGAAAATCCAGCCAATCAGATTCAGCAGAATAGAAACTCCCCCTGACTGAAAGAAACGCCCCCCAAACAGAGCAAGGGAGCGTAGATTTTTCTACTAGACTAGACAGCTGAGGCACGCGGTGCTGCGTTCAAGAGCGCTTGAATAACCATATACGCCCGCTATCATTGCTATGCGCTTTAGGTTATTAAACGCGTAGTTCTGATTAATAATTGCACTATTGTGATTGTTTAATACGCTCGTCTGATTTTTGTCAGCAATTTAACACCATAGTTTCTGGGACTGACAGTGATCACAGCACCGAACCTAAAACTCCACTCCCTCTACCTGTTGTGGTTCATGTTGCTTTCTGGGCTGACTGACAGGTTGTAATAGAATGTCATCTCGCTGGCTGGACCCAGTAGACCCTACTTGATGACATGTATCTACAAACCGGATTCCAAAAAATTTGGGACACTAAACAACTTGTGAATAAAAACTGAATGCAATGATGTGAAGATGGCAAATGTCTATATTTTATTCGTAATAGAACATAGATTATAGCTCAAAAGTTTAATCTGAGTAAATGTAACATTTTAAAGGAAAAGTATGTTGATTCAAAATTTCACAGTGTCTACAGATACCAAAAAAAGTTGGGACAAGTAGCAATAAGTGGCTTGGAAAAGGATATTGAGCATATAACCAACAGCTGGAAGACCAACCAACACTCATTAGGTCAATTGACAACAGGATTGGGTATAAAAAGAGCCTCTCAGAGTGTCAGTGTCTCTCTGAAGCCTAGATGGCCAACCATAGTTGCGCAGAAAGATATTGCAGCAATACCAGAATGATGTTGCCCAGCGTAAAATAGCAAAGACTTTTAAGTTATCATCATCAACCCTGCATAACATCATCAAAAGATTCAGAGAATCTGGAACAATCACTGTGAGTAAGGATCAAGGCTGTAAAACTTTACTGGATGCTCGTGATCTCCGGGCCCTTAAACGTCACGGCACCTCAAACAGGAATGCTTCTGTCAAGGAAATAACGGAAAGGGCTCAGGAATACTTCTAGAAAGCATCGTCAGTGAACACAATCCGCCGTTGCCAGCTGAAACTCTACAGTGCAAAGAGCATTGAAAAAGTTGTTTTAAGTTGAAGTATTTATTTTCCCTTGATTTGAGCAGATAAGACAATTTGCCAATGCAATATCATTTATGTTTTAGTTATTAAAGTTTCCTTAAGTATCATTTTTCAAGTTTTGTACTATCTAAATGATCTTATTTTAAAGGCAAAAACACTAATTTCACTGTTGATCATCTTGTTTACCTTCTCCAATTAAAGGCAAATACTTAATTTAAAAACTGTTTAAGTATTTTCAGTTATTGAAGCATGCACACTTATGTATTTAAACAGATTGTTTCAATGCTTTCCTGAAAAAAACGTATATACAATGAAAAAAATGTAAATATAGATAAGTCATTTTTCTTAACCCCTAGAACCCTACGGACCCACCGGTGGGTCCAGCTGCTACATGACCTCGTAGTTTTACCAAACCCCCAGTATTGATGTAAAAAACACATTTGGCACAGTTTGGTGACATTTTTGGATAAATGTGCCAAAATGGCCTCTCCGCCTAAGAAATTTCTCACTAATACCATTCTAAAATAAATATGATTCATCTGATTGAGTCCAAATTTGGTATATTTTTACACAACATTTAGATTTAAAAGTCTGTACTACTTTTTTGTGCTATAAATAATATTTTGGAAGTGTTTTGCAATGTTAATTTCAAAGAAAATTTTGGCGAGGTTCAAAACATGCAAAATATTTTGTATTTTGTCCCTAATATTTCAGGCAGGGTCAAAGCTACAATGGTGCTGACACCAGAAAACCATTCTATGACATCTTACCTTTACAGAGGTACCAAAAGTTTCTTCTTAAATCTAATAGCTTTGAGGCTATAAGTTATTTACTTTTGTGTGTTTTTGTCAGGCAGAAATTTATTTAAATCCCCTTAGGGTGTAAGAGGTTAAAATAGGCGCATTTGTTCTTGAATTGAGGAGGTAAGTGGAAAACTTTGCCAACGGAACAAGATAATGTACATTTAAAGTAAGAAAAAAAATGCTTTGTCTTATTTCATGTGCATATTATCTGATTATATTATTTTGAGAGAAACAAGATACTCATTCAATTGGCAAATCATCCTACTTACCTAATTAAAGTAAAGGTAAATAAACTTAATTTAACACATTTTGACTTATTTCTAGATCGTTTTTTTTAGTGTATAAGTCAGTTTTTCTTGAAACTTAAGTATTTTCTTTTGATTTGAGCAGTAAACTAAGACAGTTTACTAAAGTAATATGATTTTCATTTAAAATTAAGTAAAACATCTCCATTATCTTTTTTTTTTCTTTCAAATGCATAATATTGAATGATCTTTTTTTAAGGGAAAAATATTTATTCCGTTTGCAGATCATCTTATTTACCTGCTTATATTTAGGATAAATACACTTATTGCTAGAGTCTTTCACTTATTTTAGATGTTTTGAAGTGTTGCAGCTGAAACATACAAAATGAATATAAAATTATTGAAATTGAATACTTGTTATTATCAGGGGCGGATTTAGGAAATTTAGGGCCCTAGGCAAAAACATGCATAGGGCCCTCTGAATTGAAAAGACAACACATAAAACAGGACCCATTATACAGATACGGAATTTTATCTTAAATTTTATCATTTATAAATAAGCATTTAAAAAAAAAAGTGATAGAGGGATCTGAAAAGTTGCTAAATAAAGAGACAAAAGCGCATAGGGCAAAGCTGGCAACAGTACTCTCTGCACCATTTGTTTTCAAATGCTTTGCTGCACTTGTGCAGAAAATGGACTGATCCAATGTAGTGGACACTAAGGGGTTGTTGGGGGGTGGCACTTACTATTACAAGCATTCTGATGGCATTTTAGAGAAAGGATTTGCATCAAAAACATAATTAATGCGCACAAATGAGTAATACCTGTATTAACCATACATGTAAAAAGGAGGTTTATGGGACCCCCACGAACTTGGGGCCCTAGGCAGCCGCCTAGTTTTGCCTAATGGTAAATCCGCCCCTGCTTAGTATATTTCTTATGATTTAAACGATTTTCACTCACTGTAAAACAACATTTTATCTACATAAGTTTAGTCAGCTCTTTTCCTCTGCACTGAATCCACACTGCTAAAACAATCCAGATACACTGGAAAAAATCCAAATCTAGATAAGTAATTTTTTCTTAAAATAAGTGCATTTGTTCTTGGATTGAGGAGGTAAAGGAAACATTTTGCCAATGGAACAAGACAATTTACACTTAAAATTAGAAAACGCAATTGCATTGTCTTATTTCAAGTGCATATCATCTAAATATCTTATTTTAAGAGTAACATTGCTCATTCTGTTGGCAAACCATCTAATTTACCTGCTCAAATTAAGGCTAAATACACTTAATTTAAGACATTTCTTAAATTAAGTGTATTTAGCCTTAATTTGAGCAGGTAAATAAGATGATCTGCCAACAGAATGAGGATTCTTCAATTGTTTTTTTCTTGTTTTTAATGTCATTGTCTTGTTCAATTGGCAAAGTGTCTCACTTAGCTCTTCAATTGAAGAAAAAAATCACTTAATTTAGGGGGGAAAAAAGTGGCTTAGTAAGATTAGCATTCTTTGCAGTGCAACAGAACTGAACAGAAAGTTGAAAATGTTCGATCTGTATACGAGATAATGTGGAAAAATCTCTGCTCTGGGAAAATATTTAACCTTCACGAGAACACTAATCATCACACCACTGCAAGGGCAAAAACAACAGCGCTGGGGTCGCCGATAAGCTCGGCTCTGAAAGCGTCTCGGATCCCGAGCCGGAGGAATTTCAATACTCCGACCCGGCGGGAGACGAGTGGAAATTAGAACAGCAAGAAGAAAGTAAGCTTTGCTGTGATGGTAAATTAAAAAAAAAAGCAACAAAAGACAAGAGTGAGTCATTAGTTGAGGTCAACTCTGTGCAATATTTATTGCTATGCAATGCCTTCCAAACTTGGAAATAAAACTTCATCTCAGAATAAATACATACATTTTTTTTTTCTCTACATGTCTCTAAGCATTTTTCCATATACATATTATTTACATTAAATATATAACCCAAACATAAATAAGGGAACCGAACACAGTGTTTCTGGGCAAAGTAACCCAATAATAGCTGTGGTTACAGCTGGAAGCCCCGTTTCACAGATCCATAAACACAAAAAAATTTATAAATATGTTCATCATAAATACATCCCTACTAAGTTTTCACTTTTTTTTTCCCAGCACATAAACTGGAGCTCCTGCAGCCAACCAGTGACTTCACCAGAAATCAGTTAAACCTAAAGCTACATGAGAACCAACAAGGAGGTCCACCTAAAAACACAGAGTAAGGCTAATGTCGTTGCATTTATTGTGCGGGTTTTACACTTCTGGTCTGGAGGATGCTGACAAATAAAAAAATCAAAGCACAGCACAGCTTTACCAGGTTTGGATTTTTAAATTTAGGAGAGTGGACAAAATGATCTATGCTCTGTTTGAAATTCCCACCATGCACTGGAAGAAATTAAAATCTAGATAAGTCATTTTTTCTTAAAAAAAAGGGGAATTGTTCTTAGATTAAGGAGGTAAAAGAGACATTTTGCAAATAGAACAAGACAATTTACATTTAAAATAAGAAAACACAATTGCATTGTCTTATTTCAAGTGCATATTATCTAAGTAACTTATTTTAAGAATATAAATACTCATTCTATTGGCAAACTATCTCATTTACCTACTCAAATTAAGGGTAAATACACTTAATTTAAGAAATGTTGACTTATATCTGCATTGTTTTTCCTGTGGAGGAGCAGCACACGGTTCTGTTGAGGATTAGATGTTGCCTTAATGTTTTCTTTCTTGCTATATGTTTAAATGCGTTTAAAAAAATCTGCTTTTAGCAACATAAAAGTGGGAAAAATCAAGTCTTCATGTTCCATATATTATTGTAGTTTTGCCACTTCCTGAGAAAAATATGAGCTCCTTCATTCTGTGGTGCTAAAATTTCAATATTTTATATTCATTCTTTAAAAGCCCCCCATGTGGTCAGATATTTGTGACTAGAATTAATAACGAAAGAAGTCTAATTTTGAGTAAATCTTCATCAGCGCAGACAGAGGTTCTGCATAGTGCATCATGATTATAGCACAGTGGAGCATATCAGTTTATGCTAGAGAGATTCTAAGACTCAATCCAAATACTTCAAATGTACTCCTGGCTCCCATCACTTCCACTTTTGTGAGGAACAGTAAGAACTCTATCCATGGTAGGAAAGGAGCTTCTGATGCTGTGTGAAACCACACAGCCTTCGACTTTACAGACGTCAACACGCGACGAACACGGGCATGAATGATGTTGCTCGAATTGTGACTACAGAATATCTTATTTTCCTACTCAAATTATGGGTAAATACACTTATTTAAAAATTTTTTTTGCTTATTTTCAGAAGTTTATTACAGTGTACGTGATAAAAAAGTAGGTCAGGCGGCTGTCGTTTGGACGCACTCCAATGGATCTTCATCAGTGCTGACAGAGCGTCCGCATGGTATAGCATGATAATCACATTATCAAAGCTGTGGAGCACCATCAGAGTGGCACTCTGGGGCATCTGGAGTTTCTATTTCCCTGTTTTCTGAGTAGAACTCCAATTATGTAAAAGGTAAGTGAGTAAATATTGGGGCATATTATTGAATTTTAAGACTTGCTTTAACAAAACTGGAAACAAAGTCAATCAGGGGGCCTTAAATAACTTGTTTGGAAACCGAAGGATGTACTGTTACACTGCTGAGTGAACTTTGTCGTTTGATCATTTCCGTATTAGGGTTAGGCTTTTTTTTTTTTTTTTTTAGAATAATGTCGTAACATTACGAGAATAAAGTCATTATATTAAGAGAATGAAGTCATCATACAACAACTTATTTCAGAAAGAAAGCTTCAAGCTCCGACCGGCAGATGACGGCCAACCAGCTCCACCAATCAGCAACCTGAGTCCACTTTGACCAATTTGATGCTGCTTCTAAAAGATTTCCTTATTTATCAAACCAGAGCCAAAATATAACTTCACATGATGCTTGAAATCCCCCATTTTAGGGAAGAAATTGCTTCTTGTAAGAGTTGTCATAAAATAGAACTTGTTTTTTGCAATTTTAGGATTTTATTCTCGTAATTTTATGACTTTATTCTCAAAATAGAAGAAGAAAAAAAATCTAGCCTGGCTCTAATACTCCGCCGTGGTACCACAGCAGGGAACGTTTTTTTTAAAAATCTGCATTTAAAGAACCAAATCTAATAAAATCAAATCCTGCTTTGGATTGATTCAAATGAGCACAGTGAAGCTGGAGCCTTTAAAGTTGATGGACCACGATACCAATTGGTCTTGTTATAAACTTAATATTCTAAAATCTTTTCCACTTTCATTAAAACGCTTTGGAATATCCACCACTTTTAGATTCATGCCACAAAACTCTAAACTGTACAGTTAGCTTATAAAACCTGCATTTTACCAAACTCATTTTCTTTCTGTTTGTCAGCAAAAATATTTATATATTTGCAAACAATTAAGAGCTGCAAACAAAAAACAAAATCTTCAATTAATGAGCATTTTTGACTCTTCTTTAGGTCCAAATAATCTAACCGTTGTTAGAGTAAATAGATAAGAGGAGCCTCCAAACCAAATCTTTAAATACACCGAAGGTAAATGAAAGAACAAAGTTTAGTTGAAGCTGGTAGGAAGTGACGTGTTTGGTTCCACTGCTGGTCGCTCTTCTTCCAAGCAGCATACAAAAATAAACTCAAACAAAATGTGAAATACAAAGTGGTGAAGAGGCAGAATGAGCCGATCATACTGAATACAGACAGCAGCTGTAGAAACACACTCACATACAGTAGGAAACACTGAGCATCGTCACTGTTTCCGTCCATTTAAATACAGTTACATGTTGCTGCGGTGCTTGATCTCCAAAACAATGGCGGCTCAGCAGCAGCGTCATTTCCAAACACATTAACACTTTCTCCCCAGGAGAGAATGAGGTAAACCCAGTCCTGCAGATCATGCCAGGTCAGCGGAGGGTTTTCAAGGTGACTGATTTCCACTGCCTTTAATAAATGCTAAAGTATTTTCCCTCTAATCCTAATTAGATTTTATACTTTCATGACCAAATGTTCAGGTCTGACTGTTTGCTTGATGCACTGCAAAAAATGTTAATCTAATTTAGTAATTATTTCTTAAAATATGTGGATTTCTTCTTAAATTGAGCAGGTAAGTGAGACACTTTGCCAATGGAATAAGACCATTAACATATAAAATAAGAAAAAACAACTGAAGTCTCTTATTTCAAGTGCATAATATCGAATTATCTTATTTCAAGGGTAAAAATGCTAATTCCATTGGCAGATCATCTTATTTTCCGGCTTAAATTAAGGGTGAAAACACTTATTTGAAGACATTTTTACTAATTTGTAGAAGGTTTTTGCAGTGTGGTCAATAGAGCTGCACTGCAAAAACAATCTAGAAATAAGTAAAAAGTCCTTAAATCAAGTGTATTTTAACGTAATTTTAGTAGGTAAATGGGATGATTTGCCAATGGAATTAGTAATTTTACTCTGCACTTGTAATAAGACAATGCAGTTGCTTTTTCTTATTTTAAATGTAAATTGTCTTGTTCCATTGGCAAAGTCTCACTTCCTTAATTCAAGAACAAGTACACTTAGTTTAGGAACAAATTACTTATTTAGATTTCAATTTTTGTGTGAGATGGACGCAGGTCTGGATCCAGCCAGTGCTGCGCCTCATTTCCTCATGCAGCTTTTTCATGCGTCTGGAATAACTTAGCAGAACAGAGATTATTTTTGCCCATTTGTGAAACATTTTTATAGTTAAACCCAGCTTGTTGATTTAACCAGACTGGGAACTTGGAAATACACGACTGGTTAGCTAAGATGTAAGCAGAGGTGGAAAGTAACGAAATACATTTACTCAAGTTACTGTATTGAGTAGGTTTTTTGTGTATTTTGTATTTTTCAAGTAGTTTTTAAAATCGGTAATTTAAATTTTTCTTGATTACGTTTTGAGTGAAGTATTGTATTTCGTCACATTACAAATCCCATCCGATACTGAGTAAAAAAACCGAAAAGGATCAGCATGTAGATCTAGGCTACCAGGCACCAAGTCTTTCTAGGAGATTGGGAACGAGATGGAGGTGGATCAGGAGAGCGATGACGGTTCAGAGAACGTTTCACTAGAAATGCGAGATAAAAACATCGAATTCTGCTGCCCAGAACGCCGAAAATCCTTGGCCTTAAATGGGTCTTAAATGTCTCGTGTGACATGTGTTATCTTGTCATTACATGTGTATAAATTTGTATAGATTTTTCTTTAATTAAAAACTAAATAGTTTTGGATTTATGACTCCTTGTCCTATTTTCACTACATGGGAGAGATCCCCTGCCCCGTTCAACTGTTTTTTTTTCAATTGTAACTAAGTAACTTTTACTTAAAATACATTTTAAATTAGCTACTTATAACTTTTACTTGAGTAATTTTTCTGATGGGTCATTTTACTTGTACTTGAGTAATATTTCATCCAAGTATTGGTACTTTTACTTGAGTATGATATTTTAGTGCTTTTTCCACCTCTGGATGTAAGTCAGTCTTTTGGTGTAAAGCTTATTCAAGGTGATTTTTGGAGTAGAGCAAACAGTCAGAGGGAGATTTTTATATTTGAAACAGATCAGGATCCTGAAAGCGGTTTGGAAACGTGGTTTTAACAGCGTTTTCACATTATAAGTGATTTATTATCCTTCCATCCCTGCTCCTCCGCTGTCCTTTGCACATTTAAACAAAACACATATGCTTAAACCTCTTTGTATGCATAAATAAATACATTTCCTGTAAAACTTCTATCTGTACAGTTCCTTATGTTGAAAAAAAAAGCATTTTAAGAGGCGATTTTAAATGGATCAAGGTATTTGCTGGATTTATTTTCGATTCTAAAAATGATGTTTTTCCATCTGGAAATGGTTGTGCTCAGAAATAAAAAACTTTTTTTGTAATTTGACAAGATCCTGGATTGGGCAATATGAAGAGAAAATCTCTGGTAACCATTAAGCTGTGACCACATGCCACAGCAATCGCCTCACAATGACAAAATACACAATGACAAATACCGTTTTTTAAAAAGAACCAAACTCAAATGTGCTTTATCAGGACACCTGCTACATAAAGTACAGAAGAGGATTAGGGCCACTAAAAAAAAAAAAAAAAAGTTAACTGATTTTAAAATATTCTTTCAGTTTAATATGGGAAAAAAGTCAGAATTCTGAATTTAATCTCAGCATTGTGGATCTTAATGTACATGGGCACCATGAAGGAAGAGATGTGGGAGCACTCGGCTTCACTGACAAAGACGTGAGTTGTTGGGGAGGGACAGTGATAACCTGACTCCGCCAGATGGATTTGGCGGAAAACCTTCGGTTGAAGTAATTTTGGGAAGGGGCGAAAATACTGGTTAGCTGATTGGCCTATGTTGGTGATAGACGGGCCAAATAAACCAATCAGATCAACGAAGCATCTGACGTACTAACAGCCAGGCTACTCTTGCCGAAACCAGTCGGGAGAAGAGCAAAAACATCTTTTCCTCTGAGAAAAGCCTCCAGAGCAGTGTTTTGCTCTTCTTTCAGTGAAGAAATACTCTGTAATTCCGATAAAACTTGCTCGATAGCCACGCTAATGCTAGTTTCATCGGCTGAAGCCGCCATGTTCTTTAGCCTGAACTGTCGCGCTTCTCGTTGCGTCAACCCGCCTCAAAGCCAACACTGATTGGACGTTCGTTTGGTGAACGGCTCCAAATTTTCTTTAACGGAGAGTCTCCAGACTGATTAGCGAGTGAAATCTTGAAAGCTCGCGAGATCAGGATGGTCTCACGAGGCTAGGACAGTGACACAATGGTGGAAAATGACGGGATTAGGCGACTTTTACGTGCCCGAGGGGTCAGTCCCCGGTGATGCTATTTCCTTTATGGAAGAGCAGAAGCTGATTAAAACAAGAGAGCCGAGATTAATGTCAGAATTCCAAGATTCGAGAAGAGAAGTATAATAATTCTCATATTATACTGAAATAAAATGTAAAAATGAGTTAACTTTTTCTTATTTTTTTTCTGTGGCCCTAATCCTCCTCCGTAATAAAGAGGTGTGAAAAAAACAAAAAATAGAAAATTCTGACAATTCAAATCATTCTTTGAAATGTTCTAACATCATTAATTGCATTTATTATTTAGTCGATAAATCCAAATTCTTACCATGACATAAACCGTATCGCGATAACAACACAATAAATGTTCCTCCCTATCCTGGAGCGAACAAAGTTATCTTAACTCAGTTTAGATGGAATCTACTTATTTAGAGACATATGTGGAATTAAATTCATAGTTGGAGGTCAGAGTTTCTGAGTTGGAATCCAGGAAATATGCTGTGAGAGCTTTTGGGACTTTACGAGTCAGAATGCTGACTCTGAATGTCCCTAAACCCAATATGGCCACCAAATGTATAAAAAGGAATGATAACTGTAGTAAAAAGTTTTGGAAAATTTTCCTAATTACAAGAGGAACAAAATCCACATTCCAACTTCCAGGGCGGCACACCGCTAGCTTGTTGCCCTGATTAATAATGATTGAGCTCCTGGGCTAACGCAAGTCAAACTTAGGCTGTGCCTAAAGGTATGACCCTTCAATCACTATATACTGACCGTTCGGACAGATCATCACAACCTTTCGCTCCCCGATGGTCACGTGACCCCGCCTCCCCACACCGTACCTGCGCCATCTTTGTTATCTGTCGCCACTGTCTGGTAGCAAAAGCTTATGGCTACAGCGGGCCGTTGTGACGGCAAATCCCATGATGCTTTGCGAGGAGAGCTCTCCTTATCTGACCATAGATGATCACTACTTTTCAAGGTGCATTGTGGGAAATTTCAAGTCCTCTACTTTTTCATCCACTAGATGTCCAGACACTCATCTAAAATGGCGTAACCACCACATAATAATAATAATACATTTTATTTCAAAGGCGCTTTTCTGGAGACTCACCGTACAAAAGATAAAAACAAAATGGCAGAAACAAAGTCAGAACACAGAATAAAAAAAACATGTAAAAAATACAAAGGCTGGTACAGGGAAGAGAATAGGCAATTTTAAACAGATGAGTGTTGAGTTGTGAATTGAAATTGACAAATGAGTTGATGTTTCTAAGTAGGGGTGGTAGAGAGTTCCAGAGGCGGGGGCCACTGTATAAATATACTGTATAAATATATATATATATATATAATCATGGCCGTTTCTATACAGGGGCCAACGTTATGGCCCCATAATACTCAAAGAAATTGTAATGATGATCTGCGCTGGAACAGACATGGTTACTGATAGGTCCTTTGGTTCCATTTCATTTTTTTTTCCTTCACAATTCTGTTTTACTAATTATTTAAAAACAATAAAGTGATAGTTTCAGTGGTGTGGAGCTAGGATCCCAGTTTTCATCTGCTAAATGTTTTTTTTTCAAAACAAATACATTTTTACAGCTGAATTTATCAGTTTTTCTTGAGTTCTAATTCAGATTTCATAGAAAACTGTAACTTTAACTTAAATTAAGTCAGAAATATGTACAATTCCTAAATCTACCTAATAAGACAGAGAATTTAAATTAAACCAAATTGAATAGAAAGTTAACTTCATGCAGCCATCTTAATATATTTAAAATACTTGCCTCTTTTGCCCGCCGTGAAAACACGTTGCCCCCCCTGGCCCTTTTGGTCTAGAACCGCCACTGTTTATAACGCCCTATATAGTGATTAGGGTAGACATTCAGACAAAGCCACAGCTTTGGAGCAGTTTGGTTACCCTCATGAGACCAAACTTGTTATTGGTTAATGCACCCCAGGAAGTGATGTCACATCCAATTTAAACTGGGTTAGTTATGGAAAACCTTTTCCTCACTGTAGACAATTTTTTGGTGTTAAAACAATATCGGGACGCCAAGGGCCGTCTTTTAGATTTAGCTTATTTCATCACATATTTCATCATATATATATCTATATATAAATATATATATATATATATATATATATATATATATATATATATATATATATATATATATATAGAACATTACTTAGGTATAGAGGTGAGTATTGGCATGAGTGTTTCGATTCGATACATGTCGCGATACTTGGGTCACGATACGATATTATCACGATATTGCAGTATCACTATATATTGCCATATTTTCCCCAGCTATCAAAATCTAATGATGAGATAAAACATCAAGTGCTGTATGTTTTCATCAGAAAATATTGATTAGGTATTATTGTCCATGTTGTTTGGGGTTTTCTTCCACTGTGACTGCCTCAAATACAGATTTGGTGCTGGACGCACAGTTAAAGGGCTCCACAGCGCTTTCTGCCAGAGTGGTGGTGCCCATTTTCCCATCAATGTTTTATGAAACCATTTTTTTTTTTAAATCGATACTAAGAAGTAAAAGATCGATATTATATTGGGCAGCCGAATATCACGATATATCGCCAAAACGATTATTTCCCACACCCCTACTTAGGTAACTAAAGATGTGCTAAGAATTATTACTTTTTTGTAAGCTTGGCGGCCATATTGAATTTTCAGGCTGGGTTGGAGGAACCGTGGCTAAAGACAAAACTATAAACTGGAAAAAAAAAATCGATATCTAGATGAGTAATTTTTTATTAAAATAAATGCATTTCTTCTTGAATTGACAAGGTAAAAGAGACACTTTGCCAATGGAATGAGACAATTTTCATTTACAATAAGAAAACACAATTGCATTGTCTTATTTCTAGTGCATGTTATCTAATTATCTTAAGATGAAAAAATACTCATTCCATTGGCAAACTATTTCATTTACCTACTCAAATTAAGGGTAAGTACACTTAATTTAAGACATTTTTACTTATTTCTAGATCGTTTTTCCAGTGTAAAAATGCCTTCTGGTAGGTTCCTTTGAGTTTGAAATTCAGTAATAACATCTGCATAGAAAACAACATATTTCCAATGTTAACCACAAACTTATTTCCTCCGTCAACAAGCAGAAACTAAATCATTACGGTGAACAAATGCATAAAAATGACAAAACTTCACAGTTGTTTTCAGCAGCTTTCTCAACAAGCTACTGTACCAGCATTATGACAGTGGGTTCACATTAAGGAGAAAAAACTCAGAGTTATTTTTTCTCCCATTTAGCTCCTAAAATCCCAAACTTACAGAGAAATGCTTCTATGTGAGGAACTTTTTTTGTTGTGCAACGCTGAAGCCGGACACCAAATAAGTTTAGCTTATTCTGGCAAATGTTTGGTGAGGATTTAAACAAATAAGCTTCTGCAGAGAAGCGAAGCGAGCCCCGAACGTTCAGTACTCACAGAAACCTGGAAGGGCGGCGCTTTCTCCCTGGTTTGGTCTTCAGGTGATCATTAAACAGCTAAACCAGTGGAAATAATAACATCAACAAAAGCTCAGTGTCATTTACAAACCATTCACAGCCAGTGACTTTCAGTGGGGATGCCGAGTGGAAGACATACAAAAAAAATAAACCATTTTTAAATATATATATATATATAAAATAAACATCAAATGCATGATGTAACCACATTTACACAAATAAATAATCGCATACAAACTCTAGATGAAAACATATTGCCTTCTGGATGACCAACCGCTGAATCATACAGCTGCTTTTGCAGGTTTTTAACACTTTCAATAAGATATCTGACGGCTTATTGCTTGCTGCAGAGTTCCTGGGAGCCACGGGTTACCTTGGCTTCCTGAGCGATTAAAGGGATGCAGCAAATATTGGGCAAATGTTGAGAGAATATTATGTGGCAGCCACATTTGCACTGCAAAAACTGGTCAAGATTTCCTAAAATAAGCATATTTACCCTCAATTTGAGCCGGTAAGTAAAACAATCTGCCAATGGAATGAGTATATTTGTCCTTAATATTAGATATTATGAACTTAACAGAAGATGATGAAATTTTTTTTTCTTCTTTTATAAGTAAACCATCTTATTTCATCAGCAGATTAACTCCTTAAATTGAGGGAAATACCCTTATTTCGAGATCAATTGACCTTTTTTTTATTTAAATTTCAGCAGTGTGTTAAAAGCCTCTCATAAACAAATATTAATAATCTCATAATTTGCAGACGACAGTAAACTTAAACACTGGAAAATGTAGAAAATGACTGCCTCTAATTCATACGGAGAACGAGGCGAGGCAGCAAACCGCTGCATCTCAAGCTGTAGGTTTTAAAATTTTTCTGGGTGAGACCACACACTGGAAAAACGATCTAGAAATAAGTAAAAAATGTCTTAAATCAAGTGTATTTACCCTTAATCTGAGTAGGTAAATAAGATAGTTTGCCAATGGAATGAGTATTTTTACTCTTGAAATAAGATAATTAGATAATATGCTCTTGAAATAAGACAACGCAATTGTTTTTTCTTATTTTAAGTGCAAATTGTCCTTTTTCATTGGCAAAATGTCACTTTTACCTCCTCAATCCAAGAACAAATGTAGATATTTTAAGAAAAAATGACTTAGATTTATTCCAGTGAGCTTTATGAAATAATGTGGCTGCCACTGGGCATATGTAAACCACCAACATACAGCAGGTTCTGATAATCATCGGGATCAGGAAATATAGATTTGAAATTTGTATTCTGCACATAAACGCACGTATTTCATTTGAACTTAATAAACAGATGAATTCACAATGGTTGTGCAGAAGCTAATTTGTCTCGTACAAAAGATAAAAAATAACACTTGGTATGACAGTATTAGGAGATTTAAGGTCGGAATTATAAGAATTTTAACTCCCAATCTCATGACTTTAATTATAATTATGACAAAATCTCAGAATTATGACTTCAAAGTATTTGATTATGACTTTAAATCTAATATGAAAGTCTAAATTATTCCTCTAAATCTCATAATTCAGACTTTAAATCTGATAATTATCACATACTACACTGGAAAAACGATCTAGAAATAAGTAAAATTTCTTAAATTAAGTGTATTTACCCTTAATTTGAGTAGCTAAATGAGATAGTTTGCACATGGAATTAATATTTTTCTTCTTAAAATAAGATAATTAGATAAAATGCACTTAAAATAAGACAATGCAATTGTGTTTTCTTATTTTAAATGTAAAATGTCTTTTGTCTCCTCAATCAAAAAACAAATAAACTTATTTTAAGAAAAATTACTTATCTAGATATGGTTTTTTCCAGTGTATGTGCCAGGCTTTACTTTTCAGTGGGAGAAACAACCTTCCTTAATGGGTAAATCCAATTTTAAGGACTCCTTTTCCAGATTAAAAGCATTTTGCTGACTGTTTTAATTCATTTGAACACTTTTACTCTAACAGAATAAATAAAACCAACAGTTTAGATGCTCAGTAGATTCAAACCTGCAGCCTTGGTGCTCTGCTACTCGACTGACTATTACAGCGGATCTGGTCACTTTGCTGGTTGTTGCTTTTTTAACATCTTCTCAACTTCAGACAAAGTCTCTGATTCCAATAACTTAATTCAGCCAAAGCAGACCTGAACTCATGCATATTGTAAATGATGCCACCATTGTTAACTTTTTAACTTTGGAAGCTTCAATCTTTGGAACAAAGAGGAAAAACAATAAAATAAATAGATGCAAACAAAGTGAAAGTGTTTCCATCAGGGACATAGCAGTCAAGGATTTTCCCTGTGGAAACCTAAAAGGTCCGTCTGCTAAATAAAAAAAAATAAAATCCCTGCCAAAACTGATCAGAAAATAAGTCGAAAATTCTTCAAATCAGTGTATTTGCTCTTAATCTGAGCAGATAAATCAGACCACCTTCCAACAGATGAGTAGTTTTGTCCTTAGAATAAGATAATTAGATATAATGCACTTGAAATAATAATAATAACAACCTATTTTAAAAATAAAACCTCTCATTCTGATAGAAAATTGTCTTACTTATCCGCTCAGATCAAGAGAAAATACATTTATTTAAAAGAAAAAAGGATTATTATCAATTTTGGCAGAGAGAAAAAACAAGAAAACAAACATTTCATTTGCAAAAGGGTATTAAATAACATGTGCAGCCGACGTACAAAGGAGGTAATTGGAGTCATTTGTGCTGCTCTAAGCTCTGGTCAATCTCATAAGGCAGAGTAGAGAATAAATTACAGAAAAATAACAAAGAAAAAGCTGATTAAAGCTTGATAGATGAGTTTTGTATTGTTATAATATGTGAAAAAAACATTAAAAACATTTAATTTAGAGTTAAAACAGTTAAATAAAATTGAACCAGGTGTTACAGTAAAAATAATTACTGTATTATCTGAGTCATGAAAGGTTTTAACCGCCTGATTAGGGCCGACTTAGCCCCTCAAGCTAACAGCTAAAACAAATGAAAGATGCAAAATAATTTGTGCAAAATAATCAAATAAATTCCTTGCAAAAATATATCTGTTTTCCTGTCTATATATATATATATATATATATATATATATATGTCTGTATATAAATTCTTTACTTGTTTTAAAATATGCTTCAATATTTAAAACATCACTAAGAGATTTAAATCATCTAAATATATTTTAATTAATATATAAACTTTTGAATTCATCTCATCATAAGTTATAATATCAATATATATTTTAATGCCTTTGCTTTTTAATGTGTATAATAATTTTATCTGATCTCATTTTTAACTATTTGCTGACATGTTTTGGATTTTTGGTCTTTTTTTTTACCTCAGTGTTATTCCGCCCCCTAGTGGATAAAGATAAACTAACAAAAACTAAAAGCAGTTATTAATGCAGAAGCTGTTTGTTAAAAGCGTTCCTGACACATTTATTTTGCAATTTTAGTCCTTTTGCATATTTTAAAAGAACCTAAGCCTCTACTTTATGACATGATGTGTTTCTTTGAGCAAAAAAAAATAATAATAAAGACCTTGAATTAAAACGCTTGAGAATTTTTAGTTTCTGTCTGAACCTCATGTCATGTGTATTTGAAAACCTCAGGGCTGAATTTATATATAATTTTTTACTTTATTTATTTACTTTATGAATTATAAAGCATTTTTAAATTGAGTCAAAACTAAATAAGCTGGAGGTATCCGTTGGTTGTGACTTTTCCTTTTGCTGAAATTTAAAAACCTCAACAAAAGTTATTTTTTTTATGTCTAAAAAGGCAATTCAACATGCTACCAGAAGGGGGCAGTGTAAAGCTCACGCCTCTCCTTCAGCTGTGCAACCTTCTACAATAAGCAGCTAAATCCGTCTTCCATTTACCTCCAGTGTAGCACGGCAGAGGCAGACACGCCGCCTGTGCAGATCAAGCTAAAACGCAAAGGTAGATGATTTTTGGTCGGACTGGTCCTTCAAGAAAATACATCCCCAAACGGGGCCCCTCAGACTCCCTGCTGTTCCCACTCTGTACCGCGTTCCTGGTCTTTAGTCAGTGTAGGGATGGGAACATGCAAGGAGTGATGGTGGAGAGCGGAGAGGTGCTGATCCTTGGTTGTTTTTTTTTTAGTAGTGCAAGGTATGGAACAGACAGCTCTCTGAAGTTAAATGGTGCTTTCAGTGTGTGTGTGACTGATGGTGTGGACATGTTGGGAGGACTGGGTGTAACTGGGCCGGCGGAGGCCCGCGCAGTTCGGCTGCTCACTGAGCAGAGTGGTGGTCTCTCCCGGTCCGCTGTCGGACGGCGGGGAATGCTGAGGTTTGGAAGGAAGCGATGAGCCCACAGCAGGTTTCAGAGCACATGGCAGCGCGCCCACACAGGAGGGAGGGGTGTGGTTGCTCGGAGGGGGCGTGGCCTGGGGTAAGACCTGGCTCGACCTGCGGCCGGCGGAGCCCACGGTGAAGGAGGCGCGGGCGCTCTGGGGCGTGGGCTGGGAGTTGGGTGACGGGTGCTTGCCAGGGGGCGTGGCCAGAGCCAGCGGGGTTTTTGTTTCTGGGGGCGTCAATGGAGGCAAGGAAATGGAAATATCCAAGCAGGCGTGGCTGCCCTCTGGAGACTGCGGCGTGCTGTCCAACCTGGACGCCAGAAGAGCGTTCTGGTAGTGAGCGCGGGTGACCTGAGGAGGACAATGACAGACTAAAACATTGCTGGATGGTTTTACAAAACTTCAACTTTAGCATGTCCACAGTTTGTTCCTCATAACGAACCTTTCATACGCAGCTTATGAGCTTTAACTTTATTTAATTGCCTGTAACAATAGCAGCTACGTACATTTGCTGATCAGTGAGTAAAAAGTAGTTTGAATCTATTTAGAAGTGAGAAAGTCCACCTTAAAACTTAATCTGTGCAATCAGTTCATCCAGATTACCATCCTGCCTTCAAATATTATTTCTGTCGGGGCCGCTCAGACCCCGCTCATGTCAGCCGTGACAGCGGGGCGCTGTCACGGCTGGAAGGCGTTTTTCATATAAATAATCCAAACTGCAGGCACCAGGATAATAAAATCAAACACATTTTGCCGGCAGATTTCGGCATTTTAAGGTAATTTAGGCGTTAATAAACTGTTTCAGAGGAGTGATCAAAGCGCTCTGCATCATCAGTGCTTCCTGTCTCCCTGCCTGCAGCTGCTCCTGCTGCTCTAGACGCGCTGCAGATAGCGTGCGCGTCATGTGTTTTGAAGGCGTCGTTTCGTGGGGTGGTCTGAAGGGAGAGGCATGGTGGTGTTTGTTCAAAAATATAGCTTGCTGGATCAGTTTTTCCAAGATCTACGGCGCCTTTAAGGTCTCTGAATAGGGTAACATTGGTTGGGCTGAAAATGAATTATTTGCTGTTCTATGAGCCCTAATGCAGCCCGCTTAAAAGCCAAGAATGAAACGACAGGTTTTCTTCCTTTTATGGTATGATCATGGATATAATTAGATGAGCTGTGCTCTGATTGGTTGGTTTACTGAGCAAAGACGCATCATAGCAACAAGCACTCACTCACTGAAACATCAAATGGTTGATACGGACACATTAGATGTTGAACCATTTATGTATGAGCCAGAATCAGAGGAAGAATCGATATAATTTACACGATAAAGTTAACGTTACTCCTTGTTTTAACCTCTTAAAGTGGTAACACTATCGCCTTAGCTGGGTAACATTATAGCTTAGCTTCTAGCAACCAAACTATCGTGATTCTACTCAGCTTTAGTCATCTGGCTGGAATAGACTAAGAAAATAACCTGATGAAGATCTGGACAAATACGCATCGTAAAGTGTAGATTTATATATCAACATGTTATTTATTGAAGGAAATAAAGTCAGGGAAATTACATGACACCCATGGCTAACAAACTGAATGTAACACATTCTGCATGCTGCTACATACGGTATCCTAGCAACAGCTTAGCAATCATACTTCCAGCCCCTTGTTTCAGCAAAAGAAGTTTAGTAACTCCTGCTTTGAACTTTTCAAGATTTTGAAAGCTGTCTTCTGTAAAAAGCTGAGAGCAAATAAACAGGTGAGCTTCAAACTTTGCAGAGAAGTTCTGATACAAAAAAAATAATCCATGCCTAATTAATCCGCCAGATTTCCCCCTTCCTCTGTACAGCCTGGAACTCTGCATATACACCTGTGGTTCTGGCTCATTTTCAATACAGAAACTTCCTGCTTTGTAATTCTTGTAGAAGTAAACCCAGCCGAAAGCTAAACAGCTAAACTGGTGTCTTATGCTACGTTCACACCTAAAGCAGGAAAGGCAGCAGGAGCAGCTAGTTTACATGCAGAATGTACTGACACGGGAGTGGATTTTCACTCCTGTCCCGGCCCACTCCCACAGAAAAAAATAGTGTCCCGTCCCGATCCCAGGCCACAGTAGAAATCTAAATCCTGTCCCGTCCCACTCCTGATGAAATTACTCCCACTCCCATCCCATTCAGAATGACTCCCGCTCCTGCACCACTCCCATTCTTGTTGTCTTCAATAAGATTTAACTTTTAACGTCGTGTTCGCCACTAACTGTTGGTCCCTCCATTGTTGTTTTTGAGAGCAGGTGAAAAACTCAGAGCGGAAGCACTGTTGGTTTTTGGGTCGTGTAGTTTTTTTTTACTCGCATTATAGGGTAGGCTTCAAGGAAAAAAACTACAAAATGGCAGCGCCAGTACTGGATTTTTTTCCTTTCTATTTTATTTTATTTTTTGGCATCAATCCTAGTTTTTTTTAGTTACTATTGGTTTGCTCCCGCTCCCGTTAATGTTTAATCCTGTACCGTCCCAATCACGTGATTGTTACTAATACTGACTCCCATCCCACGGGAATCCCGTGACCCGTGGGATTCCCGAAAAAATGTCAGTCTCTAACGCACATCAAGGCGCAGGAAAATTTCCCACAGCGCGTTGTGAGCTTCTGAGCACCTGATGCACAGAACGCGCTGCAAATGCAGCAGCTACTAGAGTTGGAAAAATTGAACTTTTGCTGCTTGATGCGCCACATCAACCAATGAAAGAAGCTGATCTGGGAGCTGGCAGGGAGACAGACACAGCGCTGCTGATGCAGAGCGCTATGATCACTCCTCTGAAACAGTTTATTAACGACTAAATTAACTTAAAATGCTGAAATCTGCTGGCAAAACGTGTTCACTTTTATTATCCTGGTGCCTGGATTTTAGATTGCGTACATGAAAAAGAGGCGACCGGGCCAGAAGCTGCTGTTGAATGGGATTCCTAGTGACAGCGCGCTGCCGGTGTACAGGGGTCTGAGCAGCTCCAACAGCAAAATAATATTAAAAGGCAGGATGGTAATCTGGATGATCTGACTGCACAGATGAAGTTTTCAGGTGGACTTTCCCATTTCAAAATATTCAAACTACTTTTTACTCACTGATCACAGCAAATATAGCCGCCATTGCTACAGGTAAAGAAAGGATAGAGTAGCTCCGCCCAAAAACCCACTTTTTTCCACCATGCAGCCAGAGCAGCAAAGATGCTTCAACCGCGCATCAGAACTGAACTTTTACAAGCATCAAAAATGAAGCAGCATGCACGTTTTTGCTGCTCTTGCTGCGTGTGTTCTGAACGCAGCATTACATCTTTGCGACCTTTATTCATGTTCTTGGGCCGTGAACCAGTGGGCTGGTCTGTATGTAAATTTTTTAAAAGTACAGGCCAGAACCAAATAAGGAAACATCCCCGAGTTTACGTCAACTCGGTGCTACGTTTGGAATCGCACATTTTATGGTGGAAGTTTAGAATTGTGAGATTTGCAGAGAAATGAGGTGTCGATGGGGTTTGAACTTCTCTGTACGTCCATTTCACCCACTGAACTACCGTTATTCATCTATGACAATGGAAACTCGGTGTCGCATTCTATGACCCCTTTAAGGTTCAATGTTTTTCTTTCTTTTTAGAGACATAAACTTAAGCAGACGGTGAAAGATCTTGTGCAATTTGGGCAATGATGAGTAAAGTGAAAGATGTTAGTCATTTTCATTCAAAAACAATAGGTTTTTCCACAGTTTTTGGTTTTAATCTGGTTGGTTAATCTGATGCATCCAACCAATCTTTTGGTTAAACTAACCAATCTAATTTGGCAGTGTTATTACCCAATCTATATTGGTAAAAAAGGCAAACCAATGTAAATAAGTAGCATTGCTACTTTCAAAAGCCTAAGGCAGGCGTTGAACCAACAACCACTGGATTGGAGAGCAGAGTCTTACAGCTGACGGCACCTGCAATACTAACTGTCACTTAATACAAGTAGATACAAATTAATATATCCAAACTATCCAACTGGCCACAACTCTCCAACAAACTCCTGCATCTTGACTGAATACTGAGGCTGTCTAAATGCCTGTTGATTTGCGGGTGATCTGAACCACTTCCTGAAGCTGTCGCGGTGTTATGCGGTGTAGCAAGGCTTCGGACGTCTTCGATTTTGGCCCCTCCCCTAAATGAAGATAGCCTCAATACATGCTTAGCGGAAACGCCCCCTCCACGAAGCCTCAGCTCATCTCATAACATCACTATCCAACACATTTTTGAAGTAATTTCTGCCTGTTTTCAACAATAATATTGATTTCAAATATCCGGGTGCTTTATCTTGTTTATTGAAAAGCAGCCAATCAAACACTAGAGTATCTATGGAAGCGGCTCTAGTCTCACCCACTGAGTTTCATAGTTAACAGTTTAAATTATTTACTATTTTAAATTTCTTTTAAATATTTCCTGGCAGATTAACTTAATTTTTAATGTATAAATCTAAAGAAACGTCTGCTCTCTGGCTCCCCCTACTGGTCCTTTTTTGAAAGGCCCTGTTCTGAAGGTGGGAGCCTGTTTACTGCAGAGGGATGCAGAAAAAAGCTTTAATGTTACAAAACATTTACTTAGTACTGCTTTAGCTGTACAAAATTGTTTAATGCTGTATAATATAAATAAATGCATCATATAAATATTCAAATACGCATATATGTATTTTCTTTTTTATGTATACTTGAGTTTAATTCTATATTTTTCCATTTCATTTTGTCCCCTTTAATCCTCCCAATTGTTTCTCTTTAATAAAAGAAATAACCACTAAAGTCATCAATCTTAGATGTTAGATTTGGATGATCATTTTCTACTTAATGTACTTTATAAATGATCATTAGATGGGGAACTGCTCCTTTTAAGCCAATATGTTTAAATTTGCATCACTTTTCGTTTAGGACTAACCTTGACGTACTGAAGATCAGCCAGAGCTCGAACGCTGAAGTCTGGGATGTACTGGAACGGGGTTCCTGGGATCTGAGTGTTGCTCCCGCTCATAGAGCCGCTCTCCTGAGCGCGTTCGGTGCAGCTCAGAGACGCCGAGCGGTTCAGGTTCCCCGCGTGCGACGGAGAGCGAAACTCTGGGGATGGACAGAGAAGACAGGTGAGCGGCGGCGCCGCGGGAAAATAAAGAGGAAGGAGCAGAGCCAGGAGATCTCAGGATGAAAACACACCGATGCATAACACTGGAGAGGGAAGAGTGTAGCACAGTGAAGCGGAGAGAAGTGATGAACGCACTGCGGCGCATCACGGGGAAAAACATCAGAACTTTATCAATGAGCAACGGATGATGCAGAGAGGAGAACGCAACAGACAGGACATGCGATGAGAAAAAGGGCACAGGTTGGACATGACATGGCTGCAGCCCAGGTGGCAGACGTCTCTCATTGGCTGGTTTTACGGCTGTCGCTCCAAGTGAGGGAGCAGCCCAGGTTTCCATGGTTACCTGATTTAAGCTGAATTTGAGGAATCAGGGAAACTTCTGGGCGTAAAGAAGCTGAGCACATGCTGCTGTATAACATTTTGCTTAACTGATAACAAAAAGGCTGCAAACGAGGTGGAAACTACGGAAGAGGATTAGGGCCACTGAAAAAAAAAAAAAAGATAACTGATTTTTAAATTTTATTTCAGTTTAACACGGGGGAAAAAGTCAGAATTCTGATTTTAGTCTTAGAATTCTGACTTTAATCTCAGGATTTTGAAACTTAATGTAGATGGGCACCATAAAGGAAGCACTCAGCTTCACTGACAAAGATGTGAATTGTTTGAGGTGGCCAGTAACACAATGGTGAAAAATTAAGGAATTAGGCGACTTCTTACGTGCCCGAGGGGTCCCCTTATTAATAGAGGAGCTGAAGGTCATTAAAACAACAGAGCTAGTCTCTAAAACAGACATGGCTATGGCTTGATGCTAACATGTTTGTTATCTGTCAGAATTCTGAGATTAAAGTCAGAATTCTGAAAAAAGGTCATATTTCTGAGATTAAAGTCAGAATTCTGAGATTAAAGTCAGAATTCCGAAAAAAGGTCATAATTCTGAGATTAAAGTCAGAATTCTGAGATTAAAGTCAGAATTCCGAAAAAAGGTCATAATTCTGAGATTAAAGTCAGAATTCTGAGATTAAAGTCAGAATTCTGAGATTAAAGTCAGAATTCTGAAAAAAGGTCAGAATTCTGAGATTAAAGTCAGAATTCTGAAAAAAGGTCATAATTCTGAGATTAAAGTCAGAATTCTGAAAAAAGGTCATAATTCTGAGATTAAAGTCAGAATTCTGAGATTAAAGTCAGAATTCTGAGATTAAAGTCAGAATTCTGAAAAAAGGTCATAATTCTGAGATTAAAGTCAGAATTCTGAAAAAAGGTCATAATTCTGAGATTAAAGTCAGAATTCTGAGATTAAAGTCAGAATTCTGAGATTAAAGTCAGAATTCCGAAAAAAGGTCATAATTCTGAGATTAAAGTCAGAATTCTGAGATTAAAGTCAGAATTCTGAAAAAAGGTCATAATTCTGAGATTAAAGTCATAATTCTGAGATTAAAGTCAGAATTCTGAAAAAAGGTCATAATTCTGAGATTAAAGTCAGAAATCTGAGATTAAAGTCAGAATTCTGAAAAAAGGTCATAATTCTGAGATTAAAGTCAGAATTCTGAGATTAAAGTCAGAATTCCGAAAAAAGGTCATAATTCTGAGATTAAAGTCAGAATTCTGAGATTAAAGTCAGAATTCTGAAAAAAGGTCATAATTCTGAGATTAAAGTCAGAATTCTGAGATTAAAGTCAGAATTCTGAAAAAAGTTCATAATTCTGAGGTTAAAGTCAGAATTCTGAGATTAAAGTCAGAATTCCGAAAAAAGGTCATAATTCTGAGATTAAAGTCAGAATTCTGAAAAAAGGTCATAATTCTGAGATTAAAGTCAGAATTCTGAAAAAAGGTCATAATTCTGAGATTAAAGTCAGAATTCTGAGATTAAAGTCAGAATTCTGAAAAAAGGTCATATTTCTGAGATTAAAGTCAGAATTCTGAAAAAAGGTCATAATTCTGAGATTAAAGTCAGAATTTTGAAAAAAGGTCATAATTCTGAGATTAAAGTCAGAATTCCGAAAAAAGGTCATATTTCTGAGATTAAAGTCAGAATTCTGAGATTAAAGTCAGAATTCCGAAAAAAGGTCATAATTCTGAGATTAAAGTCAGAATTCTGAGATTAAAGTCAGAATTCTGAAAAAAAGGTAATATTTCTGACATTTTTCCCATATTAAACTGAAATAAAATGTAAAAATCAGTTAACTTTTTTTTTTTTTTTCCAGTGGCCCTAATCCTCTTCCGTAGGAAACAGCTAAATGAAACTCAAACGGTGGAGATTTTGTCACGCTGGGAAGACTTGTGCAACGATTCTTCTGTGGACAGAGTCCAGCAGAAAGATTCATACCCATGAAGATTTCCGTAACCACAGACTTTTAGCGTTTTTGACAGACCAACACAAACTAGTTCATAGTTTGAAATGCCTGAAACAATTATTCCTTTTGGTATTCAGAAGTTATTTAAATATATCTGCAAGGTTGTTTTATATTTGAATGTGCAAAAGAGAAGAGCCAGATAAAGTCTAGATGTGTTTCATTATTGGTGTGAAACTGTGGAACAAACTGAACGATCTTTTTAAGTTATATCCTTTTTGGTGAATTTTAAAAGAGCTTTAAAATGTAAAATAATAAAATCCTAAGTTGTTATGTAGATTTAAGAATAAGCTTTACTTCAGCCTATTCCTTTTTTTTTGGTAAATTGTGGGTTTGTTTGTTTATTGTTGTTTCTTTGTTTAATATCTATTTGGAAAAAAATGTAAAATAAAAGTAGCAAAACTAAAACCAAAGCTGTCCACCTGGACTTATCCGGCCAAGGAGTGTATTAGTAAAAGAAGAAGCCAATGGGGGAGCTGCAGAGATAATCAGCTCAGGTGGGTGAATCTGTTTGGGGGGGAAACTATCATGTGCTGCTCTTAAATCTGTCCTCTTTAGAAAAAGTTGGAAGTAGAGGGAAACGATTGAGGGAAACAATCCACTGGACTTTGTTTCCAAGTTTGAAGACGTTTCTCTTCCCATCCAGGAAGCTTTTTCAATTCAAAATGTCAGTAATAGCGTTGAGTTTGAGGCTTTATAGAGTAGGCCAAAGACAAAGCCTTGTTTTAGCTTAAAAAAGGCATATAACTCCCATTTAAAGGTGCAGAGTCACATTAGATGTCTGTACAAAAAAAAAAAGACTTAAAAAACATTTAAACATGATAAAATAATTACATATACACCAAGCGTCCATCTTGAAAGTGTTCAGTCTAAGTAGAGTTCCTGCACCTGGTGCAATGAGCTGATAAGAGCTGATATGAACAGATACGGCGCTACCTGCTGGCAAAACCACAGAACTACTAGAAAGCCAGATGGCAACTATTGAACAGAGCCTGACCGCTGTGCAATGCCCTGCTGTAAAGTGAGAGCTCTGCTGGTTGAAGACTAACCGATAGAGATTAAAGTAATCTAGTGTCTGGATAGAGACTAAGAATATCATTGCTATCACTAGTATCATATTAATAATCTTTACTTACACGTCTATCAACATAGCAGCTCTATCTGAACGCCTCAGTAGCTTAGCTTCCTCTTCAGTCAACAACAACGTTCAGACTGTTTTCTCAGGTCTGTTTCAATCTGATTCGTCTTGGAATCAAATCATTTTTGCTTTTTTCGCACTTGATCTTCGACTTTTCTTTATTTTCACATTTTGCAGGGCGATGCTAACTGGCTTAGCCACAGTAGGCTACTTATTTGTTTATCCCCTGTCCTCATTTGTTATTTTAGAAATAAACAAAAAGCTTTATTTGCTAAAAAACTGAGAAAAAACAAGGTATAATACATAAAAATAAAAAAAAAATATACAAACAGGATGTGGTAATCTTTCAGAAAAGCGGAGTGTGCTACTAGTGTGTAAATAAAAAAAAATAAAAAAGTCAAATAATGTGACTTTGCACCTATAAAGTTAGCAACACACCATTTAAGTGCCACAGCCAACATGTGGATAAAGATTAAAGTCAGAGCAAACGCACAGCTTTGGGAGATTTATTTCAAAAGAACTGCTGAAAATATTCCTTCACTACTTTGTGTTGGTCTTGAAGTCAATAAAGGTTCATTGAAATTTATGTTTGAGACGTGACAAAATGTAAAAAGGTTCATGGGATAGGAATATTTTTCCAGGCAGTAACTGTTAAAAACCAGATTACGCTTCATTTGCTGGCAGACTAAAACAAGCACCAGTCAGGGAGAGTTTCTTTTAACAAATAAAAAGATTAAAACAGGAAATCATTTATTTTTTCAGCCACAGTCTTGATAAATCCAGCTAATCTGATCTTAAAGGCAGGATTGTATTTTTTTTAAGGTGGACTCTTGAGCAAACCTATCGAGGACCAACTCTGCCATGTTTAAAAATAAACACAGAAATAAATAAATGCTCAATAAATAAATAAGCATACAATTAATTGTTTGTGTAATTAATTGAAGTTGACCCTCTAAGACAAACTCATTTGCATAATGAGGCAGAAATGCAAACAGAAATGTAAAGACGACAGGCAGTAATAAATAACATTGAAGAAATAAATAGGGTAAAAAAAAAATACAAAGTAAAAATAAAACAGACAAAAATATTATATCATGCAAAAAAAAAAAAAAAAAAAAAAAAAAGTTGAAAATTATAACGGACAATAAATAAATACGGTAATTATAACAAAGGCGGGAAATAAAGAAGCTAATTAAAAGGGATTCATAAATTTATGTCTCATTATATAATTTCATTTCTACCAACATGTTTTTGTTTATTGTATTTTTGGGGGCAATTAATTGTATGCTTATTTATATACTGAGCATTTATTTATTTCTGTATTTATCTTTGAATATGGCAGAGTTGGTCCTCCATACAAATCTTCATCAAAACGGACCTCCTAAGTGGACTATTAATAGTTATACCCTGATAAAGTTTGCACTGAATATTGTTCCATTGCTGTTGTAAGCAAAAAACAGAATGTGTGAATAGAAATTTGAAAAGACAAAAAATACCATCCAGTAAACAAGTCTTAAGTAACTTAGCTGTCAGTAGCTGTTTTTTTTAGATTTTAATGTTTACATTTTTTTTTATTAATTTCTCATATTTTATTTTTTTCAAAGTTCTCTTTTTTAAGTTACCTTTTATAAAATGTATTATTTTAAAGATCGCTTTGTCTTCACCTCATGCATCGATATAAACACTAACTCCTGACTAATCAAAATGTTGCTGCCAATGTCTGAGCAGACCTATAGAAACGCAATTTTAAAAAAAAGTGTCTCAGAAAGATAAACACTAAATAAATAAAAACAATAATCAAGTTTTTTTTAATTAAAATATGAAAAAAGAAATAAAAAAATACATTAACAAAAAAGTAATTTAAAAAATATTTAATAAGTTTAAATATATTAAATAAATAAAAAATGTAAAAACAATTGTTTTGTGGGGGGGTTCGAATCTGAGAAAAGAGCAAATTTATCTCAAAACCTTTTTAATTAATTCTTTTCTTTTTTTTTCTTTTTTGGATTTCGTTTTTTCTTATTTCCATCTCTAAAAAGTGAACTAATGTAACAATAATGGAACAAAATTCCCTCCATAATAAACCAAAAAACACTAAATATTTTCCTTAATATACATTATATGTTATATTAAGTTTCTTAATGAATAAATGTGTTAAAGTGTGAAAGTCTTCAGTTAACCAGAGCTCTGCAGTCACATAACCTCCTTCTTTAGTTGGGAAGGAGTGATGGAAACGTCTGAGCGGGGATCAGTGGTCAAAGGTGTTGGTTTTCAGGGTAGGAAGTTAGAGGCGCATCTAGAGTCCCATCCAGCAAGTCATCCATTAAAAACTGAAAACAATTTCCAATTTTCAGACTGCCTCACCTACGTACAGAGAAGTAGTGGAAATAAACTCACAAAACATGGAAGGTGACATTCAGGGGCGGAGCTAGATGGGGGACCGGGGTGGCCAATCATTGGCCATTTTTTCCCATACAGAAGGTGGCAGCAGCAATGCTCTCAAAGGGGAATGTTCAAACTTATTAAACATTTTAATTTTCCATATATTAACAATTACTTGACAACTAAAACGCTGTGGTTAATTATGCACATCAATATACTAACATTAAGGTTTTTCTGAATTAAATTTTGGGTTATTTGGGGTAAAGAGAAAATTATGTGTGTCTGCAAGTCAACTAGGAGCCTTTAGTGAAATCATAAATAACTACTTTATTAATAACTTAGAAATCCATTTAATGTAGATATTAGTACATTTAAACATTAATTTTATGCAGAACATTTTTTGATAAAAGTAGGTAAGTAATGACAATGGAAAAGATGTTTGTCCCAGAAATGTTGTCCACTATACCTTTAATTTAACCAGTATGGATGTTTAAATGAATGTGTTAGCAAAGGCTGCAGGAAAGTATAGTATATCTTTATTTAGAAAACATGGAAGTTGTGCTCGTTCCTGTTGGAACAGGGTACATTGACCCTGAGGTTCTGGTGCCGATCCGCTTTCAGTCCTTCCTCACCTGTTTTACCTCATTAACATAACATTTCTTAACATAACGTAACATATAGACAAAGATCCGTTTGGAAAGTCGTACAATAGAAACCAAATAGCTGTAAATAAACCTTTTCTAACGTACGTTTAATTACAATACCCTCTGAAAACCGATACGTGCCGAGCTGGGTTACTTATGAATGTTTACACACCACTCTAGCACGGTTCCTCGCCTCCTAGTGGCGATCTACGGTACTACTGCTCCCTACTGGTAAACAAGCAAACCAACATGGCGGCGCCCGTAACATTCAGGAAGTTTTTGCTGAGACTCAGGCGAAATAGGCAGCCTTTGGTGAAGTTTAGTGATGGGTTAATGAGGCATCTTAAAGCCAAACTGTATTTATGCTGCTTTACTGTCTCACAGAATACTGACACCTGCTGGACATTTAAAGGCACTACAGGCAGCTGATTTTACAGAGTAAAGTGATTTGATGACCTAGAACAATGATAGAATTGAAGTTATTGTAGGTTATATATTGTATTATTTCATATCTAAGTTTAAATTGAAAATATCTTTGATATTTTTACATGCAGGCAATAAATTATGTAAACGTATATCACAAACGTGAACATTTAGGGGAAAATGTAAGAATGCGCATGGACTAGAATTTTTAATAATATTCATTTTAAAACAATAAGTACAGTAGAAATGGTAAATAAACTAGGAGTCAATTTTAAAATCACCTTTAATTCAGATAAGATGAGTGATAACTGAGAGGAAAAGTAGGAAACAACGAGAAAATTAAAATAAAAACGGCTGAAATGTTCCTATTCCTTTTAGGCTGAAAATTCTTGATAGTTTTAACGATAAACCGCAAAAGATGAGACTTTTTTTTTTTTAACAGATGAATGTGTTGACAGATAGATTTTTAAACCCAGTTTAGTGAGTCAGTCTGTTAAATAACTCCTGTATCAGTCACAGGACTTTCTGGAAACGACACGTGCACAGATACGATGTTTCGCTCTACGGGCTCCACGCATGCACCGCTGGAGCCATCACTAGTGAATGTTTTTGATAGAGTCGGCTTTTGGGAAGTGAATACGACAAACGATAGTCTAATCAGGGCTTAGAGACGCAGGAAACAACGCTAGACGTTGAGGTTCATCACACTGCTAAGCAGAATCATCACTGGAAATCTTGTGGCTCGGTAGGGAAGCTAGGATTTTTATGATGTCTGAAATTTCACGATGATGGAGACTGACTGTTAGAAGATGACGCGGTCTGCTCATGAGCTCTTTGTTATCTAAGAACTAAGCTAGAACTGAACCGCGCCGAGCCCTACTGATGAACTAGTATCATGTTAGCACTAGGGATGGGCGATATGTTATCGTGTGCGATATATCGTCAAAGAAATTCCTCATGGTATCAATTTGTCATCTCGCGATAAAAGCGATAAACTCCCGCCGGTGACGTATACTGCGCGCGACACACCTGCAGTTCAACTCACGTGCGAGCCATGCGCAAACAACAAGCATGGCGGAAGGTGGAGGAGACGTGCCCCAAGACCTGGTTCCTAAAAGAGGCTCCAGCTCCGTTATCTGGAACTGGTTTGGATTTAAAAAGTCTGATACGGAGCAGAAAGTCGTAATATGCAAAGTTTGCAGACAACTTGTGACGACAAAGGAAAGCAACACTACCAATTTATTCCACCACCTCAAACTCAAACCGGAATATGATGCTGGTCAGAAGATGCGCTGCGATGCAGCAGAAGCCTCGACTTCGAAAACCTCTGTTAAGAAACTGACTGCCACTCAAACAACGACGCGTTTGCTCATTCCACACCATATGACAGCCAAAGCAAGCCATGGAAAGAGTTAACAGAGAGGTATTTCAGTTTTTATTTTCTTGTTAAATTTATTGAAATTATTTATTTTTATTTCATTGTTTAGTATGCTGACGATCCTGCTTGTCTTATTTGTACATTCTTGCACAAAGACGTATTTCAGGTTTTACATGTTTGTTAGAATTTATTGAAATTATTTATTTCTATTTTAGTATTTAGATTTTTCTGTTTTTTTCCCTTTATTTATCATGCCATTTGCACATTTTTGTAGCCCAACAGCAAAAAAAGGTTGTTACAGGTTTTTATAACATTTGAATTTTATTTTTAGTGAAGTGAGTGTAATGTATGTTAGAACTTGCACTGGTATTCATTTATCCAATATATGGCATGTTCCAGCAACTGGGAATTTACACATCTATTTATATTAGGAGGTGATTACTGATTAGTTTTCATTTTCAGTGAAATACTTTTAAGTTCTGTTTCTCAATTTATCAGGTTGTATTTAAAGTTGCACTACTTTGCAACTTTTATAAGCCAAGTTCTATTTGCTGTGTAGCATTTAAATAAATGTGAAATTTGTTCTCATATTTCAGGCTTGTGTGATTTGTTTGATACATTAGGCTGATATTGTGTTTTTGTTTCCTTTTTTATCGTCACTTATCGTTATCGTGGTAAAACCTAGAAATTATCGTGATAAATTTTTTAGTCCATATCGCCCATCCCTAGTTAGCACGGTTCGGTTGTGTACAGCATGGTCCAGTTCAGTTGTACGTGCCATTTACACTCTACAGTTATCTCGGTTACCGTGCTCAGACCGACCTCAGCACGGTTTCTAAGGAGTAGTGGAAATGGAGCGATAGTAGTCATGCTAAGAGACTGTTAAGCATCAGATTGCAGGCTAGTTAACTTGGGCTAACTAACCAATCAGATTAATCAAGACTAGAGTAAGAGAAAGTAATCATGTTTGGAGATAAAAATCAAATTGGCTTTTTTTTTTTCTACCGATAAATCTTCAAAAAAAGAAACTGACTTTAAAGCAACACTTTGTACATTTTGACCCCAGCTTATTTTGAGATAAATGATTTTTAAGCATTTGCTCTGTGCAGGCTGTTCTTATTCTCAAAACTTGCACTAATAAATTTGGCATTTTTCACACTTGATCTCGGACTTTACCACTTTCTTTTTACACTTCCTCTAAAGAAATGATGACTTGCTTGGCATTACTTGGCATTACTTTGCTATTACCTCATAGATACCAGCCGTCACGTGTTCTTGTTATTTTATTTCAGAAAATGCTTAATTTTACTAAGGAAATGGAGAAAAAATTAATTATAAAATACAGGATTATTATATAACAAGGCAATAGGGTGCTATAATTTAATGGGAAATTGCTTGTATGCAACCAGAGTGAACAACTGGCCTAGAAATATAAACATATTAGTACTTTTAGTAGTAGTTTTTATATTTCAACATATTTTGGCTCATCTGGAGAGAAGGCGACTTTCACCCAGAGAAAATGAAATTAAAGGAAAAGTCTGATGATAAACAAAAAGGGTTTCTGCTTTTTGTTAAATATGGAGAATGTCATTTGGCTTTCTGCTTTCTTATGGAGTCAATTTTGTTCCATTATTGATGCAAGCAAAGAAAGGTACATTTCCACTGCAACTGGAAATAAATAAAAAATGCAATCCAGGAAAGTTTTTGCTTCATTTTCGTTTTCATATATTATATTTTCAAATACTATTATTATTTTTTGTTTGTCATTTTAAAACTTTAATTTACAGATTTTATATTTTCAATGTTTCTTCCAGATTTCTTCCTATAATTTTTTATCAGTATGCTGGATGTTAGCAACAACCTTGCTGTTGATTAAGAGCGTGTTTTTTGTGTTGGGCATAAAGTGAAAACAAGTAGATTTGTAAATTACACAAATCTGCATCCCAGAAACAGAAATTAGAAAATAAATAAATAAAATCTGAGAAAACAGTAAAGTCACTCTCAAAATCTGTTTTTTTTTAAATATAGATTTGTTTAGTTTCTTTTCTGGATTTTTGCATTTTCTTTCTAAATTTCAACTTATAAAAATGTGTTCTTTGCAACAATATTGGAACAAAATTCACTCCATACTTTCTTAAATGGATTTTAAAAACTCAAAGCTCTTTATTTTAAGGTTATCAAGACAACTGCAGCCTTTTCAGTAACAATTTTTCTCAATCTGCAAAAAATGATTAAAAGATTAACTTCTTTATTTCTGCTAATGGAGTCCAAATGTCTTTATTTAGTTACATTTATCTTTTTTGCTTCAAAAGAGGTCAAATAAACAAAGATTTAAACAGGTATTTTACTGCATGTTCAGCATCAATGTGAAACTAGCTGGATAAGGACTCAGTAGATGATAAAAACGAAAGGAATATCAGAGAAAATTGTGTTTAGCAATCCTCCGTCCCATGCAAACGTTTACCTGGGAAACGAGAGAACACAGAAAACCTCTTAAGAGAAAGGCGTCGTGGTGGGGGGGACGCCACTGATGGAGAGAGAGGAGGCGTGACAGCTGAGAGAGAGAGGAAGGGAGGACAGAGGCACAGGAAGAGAAATGACACTGTTCATTGTGTTCAGCTTTTTCCCATTGAAGGTAGAAGAGAAGCCTGATCCTCCAGGTTTACTTTGAACCCTCTGACCTTCCCCAATGCAGCCTAGAGGTTTACATGCGCTCATCTGCGCCATGAATGTTCATGTTGGGCTTTTGATTCATTATGTCCATGTTCTGCTCATAATTACACAGAAAAACCAGAAAAACAATTTAAAATAAAGGGTAAAATCTACTCGGTATATATATATATTTAGCATGAATGTAAAATGTAAAAAATGTTAAGATAAGACAAAGAAAAAAAACATAAATTGTTTTTTTTAGGGTGTTTTTTATACATCATCATTACACCACGAAAAAAAAGAAACAGGAATACATAAGAAATAAAAAATAATAAAAAACATCACAAATAACTTTGACAAACCTAAAATGAGTGGGTGTAAACCTCTGAGTGGGACTGCAGATTATTAAATACAGTTCAATACGTATAGAAATCATTTAACGCAAAACTGTTATTAATTTAAAGAATTAAAGCTGTTAAAGTGGGCACAGAAAGTCTTATTTCCACTTTGCAGTGTTTGCTTGATTGCAGATATTTGCTAAAATAAATAAAAAATCTTTTGTTTTTCATTAATGAATGTTGCATTGTCATAAGAACTCAGAGCATGGCCATGGGAAGTAGGGGTGCTAGAGGTGCTGCAGCACTCCCTAGTGGGGAGAGGAAGATACAAAAAAATAGTCTTCCCCCCTTTTTCCTCCAAGCTCGGGTCCTCTTCTGGACTGAGATGTCTGATGTATTTCCAGGGATCTGCTGTAACCACTCCTCCAGTTTGGGGGCCCCTGCCCCAAGGGCCCCAATGACCATATTGGGGCCCTATTTGTACAAATAGTACAATAGTACAAAATTGAAATAGGTCTGAATACTTTCTGTACCCACTTTAGATTTTTGTGATCTTATAGAATAAAACACTGAAAAAAACCCCATCTGGAAACAAAGTAATTATAAAATATTTAATTTCCCCGTTTATATCATATGCTGCTGGTTTAATAAAAAACTAACACAGGTGGAATGGTCAGCCAAAACATCTATATCCCACATTTAAAACTGGATGAAGCCGGATGTGTTTAGCACAGCAGATAAATCACATGATGATGTTTATGAGAAGAGCAAACAGCAGAGAGGAAAGAGTCCGACAGAAAGCCGAGGACAGGAAGATTTAGATTTAGAGTTAGCAGTGTTTATTCGAACTCCATTGGATGTATGAGGTACACTAAATATTTGTGCATTTTTATATGCAATATTTGTTTTGCTTAATAATAATATTTCTGTTTAGCTGTGACTCCATCCTGGAGAGAAATATCAGCTGTGCTGCTGCCATCAACACCTTTGTTTATAGATATTGGAGATTGGCCAATATCTGTTTCTCTGACTGTGACTGGCTGGATGTGCTCTCTTCATCCTCTGACATGGGAGCTGCCTTGGAGCTCGTCTGCCTGGCTGTGTGTTTCCTGGAGGGGGCCGCCTTTTACAGCTGCTTTTTGTATCTCTGCTTCTGTCTCCTTGAACCCCAGTCGGCCTCGGCAGATGGCCGCTCAAACTGAGCCTGGTTCTGCTGCAGGATTCTTTGTGCTTAAAGGGAGTTTTTCCTCTCCACTGTCGCTACAAGCATGCTTAGTGTGAGGAATTGCCTTCAAGTCAATGAGTCGATGCAATCGACTGGTTTTCCTTAGATAGAAAACTTGAATCAATCTGACTGGATGATTGGGTTGAATTGTAAAGTACCTTGAGATGACATGTGCTGTGAATTAGTGCTATAGAAGTAAACTGAATTGAACTGAATCAATAATAATAATAATAATAGAACTTTATTAATCTCACACTGGAGAAATCCACCTGCCCGTCCCCTTGGGGAGCAGTGGGCTGGCATTTTGCAGCACCTGAGGAGCAGTGCGGGGTTAAAGGTCGTCCTCAGGGACCGAGGTGCAGGCTGTGGGGATCAAACCAGGTACTTGCAACCTTCTCAGAGCACAAGCGCACTGCTCTAACTACTAGGCCAACACTCCAACAATTAAAAGTAATTTGTACATAATAACTCAAGAAATAACATCCCTTGAGTTATCATTAAGCAAAACAAATCAAATAATGCATTAAATATACACAATTATGTGGTGTACCACATTGCATCTTCAAAGTTCCCCGACAAAACAACCTGTTCCGCTTGATGGTGCCGACACTCAAATCATTCAATAATGTGTATGAAATAAAGAAATAATCACTGATCTTTGTTTATTCATTGGATTGCTGATTGGCCTAAACAACTGAGGTCACCTGACGGCATCTTGGTACTCCCCACTTTTGTGGAGTTGTGCCATAAAATGCCTGTAATATAAATTAATTACCATAACAGTGTAATCAATATATGTATATTACATGCACATCATCAATTTAGCACTTTTGGCATATCATCAGATAGTGTGTGTGGAGTTGTGGGTCTAATATTCCTAATTTTGTTGTGAAGGATTTGTATAATACATTATATTACATGATTTATAGACTTCATTGACTTTAAACTGTATATGCAATGTGATGCGCCTTTTTTATCATAAATTACAGTGATGCAAAAACCATCTAAAAATTAGAAAAAAATGTCTTAAATTAAGTGTATTTACCATTAATTTGAGTAGGTAAATAAGATAATTTGCCAATGGAATGAGTATTTTAGTCTTAAATAAGATAATTAGATAAATTTTACTTGAAAGAAGACAATGCATTTGTGTTTTCTTATTTTAAATGTAAATTGTCTTGTTCCATTGGCAAAGTGTCTCAATTACCTCCTCAATTCAAGAAAAAATGCACTTATTGCAAGAAAAAATGACTTATTTAGATTTAATTTTTTTGCAGTGTAAGTGTGTCGAAGTGATGAATTTATTTATTAAACCCCCTGAAAATAAGAAAATCATCTTTCTGTAGCGCAAATATCGTTTACATTGCGGCCAGTGTAACTAGGGAGTAACAATATGGCGGCCGGTGGCTTCACTCCACCCTGTACTACCAACTGGTTATCAGCAATCCAGTGAATAAATAGAGATCAGTGGAAATAACATCCCTTGAGTTATTATACAAATTATTAAGTAAAACAAATGAAATAATGCTTCTAAAAATGCTAAATAATGTGGTGTTCTACATGTAGTAACACCATTTCACATTTTGGAGCAATGTAATTTTTTTTTTTTTTTGCAAACGTCAACCAGAAGGGGGCAGCAATGTGCTGCATTAACCTCATCTAGCAGCAATGTGGAGCTTTGACAAAGATCCAGCTGAGCAGCTCCTGGACTGACCCCAGCCCAACACACCAGAAACACAGCAGGTGCTGCTCAGACACACCTCCTCCTCCTCAATGTCTTCTGGAAGGAGTTCAGTTAAAGCCTGAGTCAGCAGATTATGTCTTCACAAGGCAAAAAATGTAAGTCATTTTTTCTTAAAATAGGAGCATTTTTTTCTTGAGTTGAGGAGGAAAGTGAGACATTTTGCCAACGAAACGAGACAATTTACATTTAAGATAAGAAAAAACATTTGCTTTGTCCTATTTGAAGCGCATATTATCTATTTATCGTATTCTAAGAGTGAAAATACTCTCCCATTGGCAAACTGTCTCATTTACCTACTCAAATTAAGGGTAAATACACTTAATTTAAGTCATTTTTAGTTATTTCTATATCATTTTTCCAGTGCAGGTGTAGTCTGCTGGATTTTCTCCTTGGATAGCTCAGCAGAGCTAGCGTTAAACTCTAAACAAGTCTTTCTTAAACTAAACTAGATAATAAAACCTAGTTTGGTTCGTGGATTTCTGGTCATTATTTTGGCTTTTGTCAAATATAGGGATTCAGCGATTCATTGCAAGAAAAACCAAAATTTCAATTATTTCTTATTGAGGATAAAAAAAAAAAAAAAAAAAAAAAAAAAAAAAAAAAAACTATGTTTATATTGTATTTTACTATAAATCTGGTGTTAGAGCTGCATAGTTACATAGGCTTGTCTGAAATTCTGCCTCAATCACTATATAGGGCACAATATGTTGGTTATGACATTTTATATGAGCGTCCAAACATCTAGAGCAGAGGTCACAGATTAGCGGACCAGGGTCCGGATCCGGACCCACCTGCTGGCTAATCCGGACCCAACCAGTTTAAAACAGTTATAAATGACCACATGTTGTCCAAAGACTGTCTAACTTCACTTGAGCCGCTTCTCCTGTTAATACGGTAAAGCCCTCAGAGCGTCCGTGTCCTCTTCTACAGGACAGAGCAGCTCCATCTGACTGCGGAACTGAGTCCAACGTGAACAGAATCAACAATAAATATGGATCCAGGCTCAGAATGAGCGCCTTGATATGTGCTTTAGAATGGCTTAGTCTCCATTCAAACCCAGGTTTAAAGCCTTGCAGGGCAGCATAAAGCCCACTGCTCTCATTAAGACAGAAAAAAAAAAAAAAAAAAAATTAGTTCAGGTGTTTTATAAGATGTGTGAATCAGGAAATAGTCTATATACTAGGGATGGGAAACGAAAACTGGTTCCTGTTCAGAAACGGTTCCGTGTTCCAGTTCCATGGCACCGTTTGGCAGCTCGCTTAACGATTCTCTTATCATTTCCAGGCACCTGAAAAAATGTTTCACAGTAGGCTTATCTGCTGCTGCCCGTGTCCTCACTAAGACTAAGAAAGTAGAGCACATTACCCCAGTTCTAAAGTCCTTCCACTGGCTCCCTGTATCTCAGAGAATAGACTTTAAAATACTTCTGTTAGTCTATAAATCTCTGAATGGCTTAGCACCTAAATCCATCACAAACTTGCTATCAGTGTATCAACCCTCCAGACCACTCAGGTCTTCTGGCTCCAGCCTGCTCTGCATACCTAGAACCAGAACTAAACATGGAGAAGCAGCATTTAGTTCCTATGCTCCACTTATCTGGAACAAACTTCCAGAAAACTGTAAAAGTGCAGAAAGTCTGAGTTCCTTTAAATCAAGACTAAAAACACATTTGTTTAGGATTGCCTTCGACTGTTCTAGTTAAACAGTTCAACTAAAACATATTTTGTTTAATCCAACGGTTTTTAATATTCTTTTTTTGTTTCTGCATTTTTTATTTTATTTATTCATTTATTTTTTTACTACTTGCTTTGATTCTGTTTTATCTTCCTGTATTTTAATCATGTAAAGCACTTTGCATTGTCTTTGTACTGAATTGTGCTATACAAATAAATTTGCCTTGCCTTGCCTTGCCTATCTTTTGTCTTGAGGCCAAGGATCAGAACCTTCTGACTGATGAAAAATGGAACTATTAAATATTTCAGAACTAGGTTTCTGCAAAACAGACTCAGTTAAATTCTCTCTGAGTTTATAAGAGTAACTCAGAAGTATCAGTACAAGGGTCCAGGACAGGAACAAAGGACAAAAAGCCTTCCAGCTGCCCCATCTTAAACCAGACCCATCCAACACAGTCTGGGCTAAACTTTCCTGAACTTCACAAACGCCTCAGCTTTCTAAAATGGAGAGCAACACAGCTTACAGGCCTGTAAAGTTAGGGAAAGGGTTACCAGCTAAACATTTAGCATTTCATTCATTGTACTGTTGTGTAAAGCAAGCTAACAAGAAGCTTATAGCGTTCGCATTGCACCAAGTGCTGTTGTTGGTTTTAAGCCCGACATACACTTCCGATTTTTTGCAATTTTCAGGCCGATTTTCCAGTCGTGCGAATATTTTTGGATCAGGCCGACTTTCAGCCTAATCGCACATCGTTACGTGCACAGGGAGAAACAATAGGGTGACCAGATTTGGGTTTCTGGAAAGGAGGAATATTTTTTTGTATTGGGGGGGGCTGCTGGGCCGCTGACTGCCTCCAGGGCTGGTGTGTGTCTTCTTATGACCAGGGTTTATACAGGAATGAATAACTCTAACTTAATGCTTTTTAATGCTCTTAGAAATCCTTTTAATGCCACCAACAAGTACCGTCCAAAGGCTGCAGCCATGTTCGAATATTCCTCGTTTTCTAGCCACTTTTGTTGAAATTTGCTTTTTTCCCCACATTCTCTAGCTTTTTCTCCGACTCAAGCTTCTTTTCTGAACATACGGCTTTGCGATCAACCGGAAGCAGTTCCATGCAAATTTATCGGGATATAATATGTCTGAGGAAATTGTTTTTATAAACTTTTTTTTAATAAAGCATTTTCAATGCCAAAGTAAACACATTTAATGATTTTAAATGCCAATTAAGGCCTTAATTAAAAAAATAAAAGTCATTAATGACTTTTAATTATTTTTGTCCGAGTGGATTTGCCAAATTGTATTGCACGTGTTTATTAAGGATCAAATCTCTTTTGGAGTCTCGACATATTATTAGCTACACTCACCGGCCACTTTATTAGGTACCCCATGCTAGTAACGGGTTGGACCCCCTTTTGCCTTCAGAACTGCCTCAATTCTTAGTGGCATAGATTCAACAAGGTGCTGGAAGCATTCCTCAGGGAGTTTGGTCCATATTGACATGATGGCATCACACAGTTGCCGCAGATTTGTCGGCTGCACATCCATGATCTCCCGTTCCACCACATCCCAAAGATGCTCTATTGGATTGAGATCTGGTGACTGTGGAGGCCATTTGAGTACAGTGAACTCATTGTCATGTTCTAGAAACCAGTCTGAGATGATTCCAGCTTTATGACATGGCGCATTATCCTGCTGAAAGTAGCCATCAGAAGTTGGGTACATTGTGGTCATTAAGGGATGGACATGGTCAGCAACAATACTCAGGTACGCTGTGGCGTTGCAACGATGCTCAATTGGTACCAAGGGGCCCAAAGAGTGCCAAGAAAATATTCCCCACACCATGACACCACCACCACCAGCCTGAACCGTTGACACAAGGCAGGATGGATCCATGCTTTCATGTTGTAGACGCCAAATTCTGACCCTACCATCCGAATGTCGCAGCAGAAATCGAAACTCATCAGACCAGGCAACGTTTTTCCAATCTTCTATTGTCCAATTTCGATGAGCTTGTGCAAATTGTAGCCTCAGTTTCCTGTTCTTAGCTGAAAGGAGTGGCACCCGGTGTGGTCTTCTGCTGCTGTAGCCCATCTGCCTCAAAGTTCGACGTACTGTGCGTTCAGAGATGCTCTTCTGCCCACCTTGGTTGTAACGGGTGGTTATTTGAGTCACTGTTGCCCTTCTATCAGCTCGAACCAGTCTGGCCATTCTCCTCTGACCTCTGGCATCAACAAGGTATTTCCGCCCACAGAACTGCCGCTCACTGGATGTTTTTTCTTTTTCGGACCATTCTCTGTAAACCCTAGAGATGGTTGTGAGTGAAAATCCCAGTAGATCAGCAGTTTCTGAACTACTCAGACCAGCCCTTCTGGCACCAACAATCATGCCACGTTCAAAGTCACTCAAATCACCTTTCTTCCCCATACTGATGCTCGGTTTGAACTGCAGGAGATTGTCTTGACCATGTCTACATGCCTAAATGCACTGAGTTGCTGTCATGTGATTGCCTGCTTAGAAATTAAGTGTTAACGAGCAGTTGGACAGGTGTACCTAATAAAGTGGCCGGTGAGTGTATATTTGCTATTATTTAACATTTAATTGGTGATATAAAGCAGCTGAAAGTATAAAATAATCATTCTGAGTCTTGAAAGAAAATACTGCGTTCTAAGATTGAGCTCTGCCATTTAACAAAATGCGAAGAAAAAAAAATTAGCTTATTTTTAACCTTTTTATTAAGATCTGAGGGCAGGAAGGACAAATGGAACATCTAAAAAATGACTTTCATAGAGATTTTAGACAAAACAACAGTTATTTTACTTGGAGAAAACAAACGGTTGTTGTTGACACAAAGTTAAAAGTAGTGTAGCTAATATGGCTAACTGACCGAGCTAAAAGAGGCTAACCTGTTAGCTACTGAGCACAGCTAGCCACAGCGCTACCCAGTTCTCCCCTTTATATCATGGACTAACAGTTACTTTGTTCAACATAAACAGATTTTTTCAGTTGTTTTATCGATCAGGTTAAACTTAATTGGTCAGTAGACACGCTAACACTACAGATGATCCCGACACGGCACACTGACGCTGCACAATGTTATTATCGTTGTCTGGGCAACCACAATGTTTTAAAACATGTGGCAACGTTTAGTCAATCATGTAGCGTAACGTCACTGCCATGAAGCAGGACCCGAGCAGATCTGGTACCTACAGCGGAGCCAGCCGGGGACGAAGCGACCGAACCCGACCCGGTTACGGTATGTTCTCCAAACATGGCTACCATCACCAGGTCAGGTTTGGTTGCTCCGTCCCCAGCACCCGAGCCCACGGCTCGGTTCTGCTGCACTGTAGTCGACCGAAATCCACCAATCCAGTCGACCATTTGGAAATTCCGCCCCAGATATTTTTTTAGGTATGAAAAGTAGGACATGACCGGGAAAAAGAGGACATCTGGTCACCCTATGTGACAAGGGGCGATCAGCTTCTCACCTCCACCTCCTGATCAATAGTCATAAGGTCTGGAGAAAATCAAACATGTCTGAAATTCAGTCGGCCATCGTCAGGTCGCATCAGAGCGTCGGGCCGCACGGTGTGAGAACATGCATCATGAGCTGGGAACTTTTAAACCCTGCGGTTTCGTCGTACAGTTTTAGCTGCAGCTGCGAGCAACGATTGAAAATATCGCACAGTTTAATACATTTTACTTCAATAAAGGCTTTAATCCCTACTTTTTAATGTTAATAATCCTGTGTTTCATGATATTCTCCTTACATTTCATTGCTAAAATACGATCAAAGAGT